>NC_054885.1:21657134-21965348 GCF_018320785.1 Cheilinus undulatus | reverse complement strand
CTTGCCAGTCAAATATAAAATATTCCAGTTTACATATCGTATAAGAGAGTAATTGAACCCTTTTTTAATGCTGTTGTAAGCTTATAGTCACATTCTGAAAGAGGCCCACATATTACGGGATTAATATGGGATAGAAAAAGAGAACCTCTGCAGGAACCTTTATACTAAGCTTTTCTAAGAGAACAAAAGCCTTGAAGGATCCATATTTTAAGCTCCAGCGCTCATGAATTCTCTTTATCATGATACATGGTTTCATGAGTGCAGCAGCTAATACGAATATGAAGCCAGATGCCCACATAAGCTGTTCCACCATTTTTTATTTATGAATGAATATTCTCCAACTGCACTAATACGTCTCTTGGCTTAAGGAAATGGCCTAATGTATTTGTTAGGCTTGGTCTTGGATTCTTTATTACCTGTCAGATCTCTAAAAGTAACACTTTATCATTTGGTTTTATTTCTTTTTTCTTTAACTTCCCTCCCTCCTAACACAGAATCCTCTGGAATATGAAAAGCCAAAGCTGACAAGGGATGAATGTTGAGCCTGTGGGAGCAAAAAGATTCACATAAATGTTTTTTATTATGAGTACCTGCATATAAAAACTGAAATAGAGATTTGATGATACACATAAAAGAGCACTGGTTTTATTTCAAAGGCAGTAGGGATGTGTGGATGGTTAGTATTTAAAATGTTGTTTGTGTTTGCTGAGACAACAGTAGACTTGAATTTGTTTACACTCCCTAAATTTTAGGATACTTTAGTTCAATAGTTTTATTCTTCAGTAAACTTTATTAATGTCCATGACTTCTGAAATGTAATATTTGTTTTTTGAATTGTGGAAATTATTTTCTGTGAAAAGACACAGTAATTCGAGCCCTTATGGCCTGTCATGTCTTCGTTTTATAACTGATTTGATTCAGTGTGATTTTGCATGGATACCTCAGTTTGGCCAGCAGGAGGCAGTGTGGCGCTGTGCTTCTCCCATGGACACTCTTTGCTAGCTGACATTTGTTGTTTCTGTCCTGCTAAGTGAGGCTGAACTTAAAAAAGGAACCATTGCCTGTTAGTAAGGTTTGAAAACTTGTATAAATGAACAAAAAAGTTGTTTAACACTAGAAACAAGCTACAAAACATTGCTAAGGTAGTCAGAGTATGTAAAACAACTTTCAATGTACAATAAGGGGGTCTGTTTTAAGGCCTGTCTTTTCCACGTGATTGAACTCTTAAAGGTCACATATTTTACCCTTTTAAGACAAGTTTATTTTTGTCTCAGAGGTCCCCTAAAACATGCCTGTGAAGTTTGTTCCTAAAATAAACTCCAGTATTGGATTTTTGCATGCCTAAAATACCCTCTGTTTCAGTCCTTCTCAGAACGAGCTGTTTCTGTGTCCGTGACTTTAAATGTTACTGAGATGTCTGACTCCGCCTCTGACCACGCCCCTCTCTGGAAATGGATGTGGCTCAATGTCTGTGGTTCTCCTTATCCTTCAGCTAAGGGAGGATCAGAAGAGGAGGGCGGAACTTTCTTCCAAGTGGGGAGGGCCAACTGAATCTGGGGGCGGTGCTAACTCCCCACATGACATCATGAGGGGAAAATCTGAGAATGGCTTGTTCCACCACACATTTTCTTAAAGGTGGAGAAATAGGGGAGGATTTTTCTGATTTTTGGGGGGGATTGTGGACAGGCCAGGGGCACATAGTTTTGTTAGAAAAGCCTGAAAACACGTTTTTTTTGGCATACAATACAGCAGTGCGTCTCTCAGTAATAAGATTTCCTCAAAGGATTCTCTTGTGGAATCCTTATTGTCCTCAGATCTCCCTCTTCTCTTCTCAATCCTCCCTTGACCAAGCAGCAAGGGGCTTTGTGAATTACTTTCTACTTTCTGGAATTACTTCTGGTTCTACTGAGTATAAAAAACAAGGAAATGCCATTTAAGAGACAGGGCCAGTTAAGGGGCATTCTCATACCTTTGTATATCCTTTTCTTTTTTCGGTTTTGCAAAAATACATTTTTTCATTTTCTGGTCTCCAGATCAGCACTGAATAAACTGCTGTCAAAAAATCACTAAACTTTACCATGTGTAAATCCTTAACCACCAAGCCACCCTTACAAATGTACTCACACTTTAAAATAATCATGAGCTTCTTCTAATCTATAAAAATATAAGCTCAGTTATAGCTGCCTTTTGGGAGTCAGTTTCTCCTCATTGACACATAGCTTAAGTAATCTTGACAGCTAGCCTTGCAAGGAGCAAGCTAGCACTGCAAAGAGTTACCATGGCAACACCAAAGACGGACTGATAAAACTGAACGCTCCCTCAAATGAGCGAGACTTTTCAAAATAAGCCAGGCTTTTTTCTTTATCCTCATTGATGGAAAACCCTTCTCGTTGCAGCCGAAGCAGCTGCTTCTTTTCATCCAGTGCTTTGTCTCTCCTACACTCCTGTTGTCTTTCTGTTAGATCAGCAAAGGTTGCTGGAGAATTTATACACTCACCAAGAGGGGCAGCAGACCTTTGAGCTCTTAAAGATTAAATGTTGCCTAGCTTTAGGCGAGAAGGAGGATTTAAAACTTTAATCTAGATTTTGTAGGAGGAATTGACAAGTTTTCTGCATCAATTTGGACCAAATGTGCTAGATTTGTGCAATGCTGCAGTGAAAAGAAGCTACTCAGTAAACATTATAAGTTTACTGTTCAAAATTATGCAGAAAAGGTTAAAGGAGACTGTTGAGTTTTCACTGCAGTTTCTGTTTGCCATAAATGGTCTATGAAACATTTATTTTATCCTAATTATGATTTTTTTTTTTTTTTGTCTAACAGCTGGTAGCTTTCTTTAATATGATGTAGGACAGGATTATATGAGCGTTTTGCTTCAGCTTATGCCTGTTCAGTCACTTCTTGATAGATGGCCTTTGACTTTGTTCTGTCTGTACTGTTTACCACTATTGTATTTGATATAATGATGGTAAAAACAATCACTACTACTACAACTAGAACCCCAGCAGATTCCTGGCATTGGTGCTGGATTCTAGGCTGATACCATATACAGAACTGTGCAGAACTTTTACCAGTCTTCTACCAGTCTCCCCTATTCTTGCTGGAGTCAGGTCTAGAAGAAAGGTTTGAAACAAGACTAGGTAGATCGATTTTTGTTTGAGTGTGTAATTGTGCTGTCCCTTATGTCTGTGGGTTGACAATTGATGGATCCCAAAAGTTTATAACATAAAGCCCTGTCAGCAGGAGACAGCTAACCTGACACGGCAGACTGACTCAGATCCATTACATGAATATACACTATATTGCCAAAAGTATTCACTCACTCATCCAAATAATTGAAATCAGGTGTTCCAATCACTTCCATGGCCACAGGTGTATAAAATCAAGCACCTAGGCATACAGACTGCTTCTACAAACATTTGTGAAGAAATGGGTCGCTCTCAGGAGCTCAGTGAATTCCAGTGTGGTACTGTGATAGGATGCCACCTATGCAACAAGTCCAGTTGTGAAATTTCCTCGCAGTGGTGTAAAGCATGCTGCCACTGGACTCTAGAGCATTAGAGACGCGTTCTCTGGAGTGACGAGTCGCACTTCTCCATCTGGCAATCTGATGGATGGGTCTGGGTTTGGTGGTTGCCAAGAGAACAATACTTGTCTGACTGCATTGTGCCAAGTGTAAAGTTTGGTAGAGGGGGGATTATGGTGTGGGGTTGTTTTTCGGGAGCTGGGCTTGGCCCCTTAGTTCCAGTGAAAGGAACTCTGAATGCTTCAGCATACCAAGAGATTTTGGACAATTCCATGCTCCCAACTTTGTGGGAACGGTTTGGGGATGGCCCCTTCCTGTTCCAACATGACTGTGCACCAGTGCACAAAGCAAGGTCCATAAACACATGGATGAGAGAGTTTGGTGTGGATGAACTTGACCAGCCTGCTCAGAGTCCTGACTTTAATCCAAGGAGGATAAACAGAGAAGCATGGTAAGTTAGCAGAGAGTTAGCTGCGTTCAGATGGATAACGAGAAACAGCGCTGGATCGGCAGTGTTGAGCAGTCGTTCAACTTTGAAAAGGAAGAGGTCAAACTCACGCGGTATTATTTAAAATATGCTGCAAGATGACTCCGAGATTACGGCGGCAGTAACACAACACCTCGCTAAAGACATGAGCCCAATGTTGTTGAAAAGCCAGGAATTAAAAATCTCATGAACATACTCCACCCAAAATACGTGATTTGTTTGAGCATTTTGCTGAAAACTCCCTGCAAGAGTCGTACATGTCAGAGAGAAGACGGCCTAGCAGCGGACAAATGTGATCCACTTCTCCATAACTACAGAGCCTTAGCTCAGCCTAACTGTTCAAAACACTGACAACGAGGAGTTAAAATGTTCCTGCCTCCAGACAAGCTTTTGTCCCTCATGATTACACAGGATAGTTTTTTGAATAAGGTCTAAATATGCTCTCATGTTAAGAACTTGTCAGAAACCGCTCCAGCATTCATCAGCACAGATAACGGACTAATACTATCACAGCTGTGAGCCTGAATGGTGGACTAGACTGCACGGTTTTGGCCTTTGGCTGAATGCAGGATTGGTGAGTTTTGTGTAGGTTTGCTTCAGCCTTAATGAGGAAAATTACAATTTTATAATCAGCAAGAGTAAACATAACACAGAAAACATTTCAAGACTTTCCATACATTATAAAAGACCAAGAATTTCATGCTTTATGTGTGTTTGATTAAACAGTAAAAGACTGAACGAAGTCCTTTTCAAAATAAAACAGCTAAATTTGACTTTATATTGATTTTACCCTTTCTGCATATAATTTTGTTAAAAATCCAATAGAACAGCCTATTTTAATCACTAAAATAGTGTCATTTAGGGCTGAATTAAACATACAGCTGCTGAGAGGCCATTTCAAAATATTGCGATATATATTGTGTATCAGGATAGAGCAAAAATATATCGGGATATATTTGCTCTAGTACTGCCTCTTACTCCTGATTGGTCCTGTCACTTTTTTAAAGGGCCCAATTTGTTCAGATGGGAGCTTTCCAAGATAGATTCACCACTGAGAAACACAGAAGCGGGTGAATCCATCTGCTTGCAAGGTTAAGCCTTCAGAGAGCTTTCAGTACAACTAAATCCCGCCCATAACACAAATCTTTATGTATGGCTCTATTTACCACAGAGGAGGCAGCCATTATCAACGATTTCCAGTACAAGCAAACCTAACTCTGTATGGTATGACTCTGACTGTGAAAGTAGCATCACTCAGTCAGTCAGTCAGTCAGACACAGACGGAGCCATCTATAGGACTGACCTCAGTGGTCAACCATAAACATGATGACCGGATAATACGGGTGTGTAAATACCAGGTAAAAGTATTTCTCCAGTCATAATAAGGGATTTAAACCCAAGCTTTTATTTATGACCCTGCTGTGAGTGCAGTGCTGTCCTTAAACACAATCCAGGAACCTAAGAGGGAGTAAATTGGCACCTTCACACAGTTTGAGGGGGATGTGTCTTTACTTTCCTGCGGTGCTGCGTTTGTGTACTTGAAGATGAAGGATCTGTTCAGAACTTCTTCAATCTACATAAACGCCTCTGCTGAATTCTCTTTGTTGGTTTATTATGGACAAATATTGGAACAAAGTGCCTCCTTTGAGCAAAGATATACTTCTTTATGCTGTCCCCTTACATTCTTGAAATCTCTTAAAAACCCACAAGGGTGAACTTAGAAGAACTTCACTGACTGTCTTTGCTTTAAACTTTATATAACATCTCCCTAGTGAATGATTTTTCACAAATGAGCTTTTCACATTGTATTTCAGACTTTTCACAATGAGTCAAATTTCCCTGTCACCTAATGGCCTTGTGTCATATTCATGGCAAGTTTTAAAAAATTCCCTGCTCTGCTAATTAACTGCTGGAAGAGGCCCTATCACATTCCCCAGACTCTCCTTTCCACCAATGAGCACAACAGCAGAATGAATTATAGATCATCCTATATACTCTGAAGAATAATATGAGCGCTCTGGTGCAGTGTTCATTCTGGTGACCATTTAAAGGCACTTTTAAGCTGTTTTCAGTGCCCACAGAAACTGACTAATGAGAGTACTCACAGTGCTGTAATGAGCCAGCCAAGCGTTGGCTTTAACCAGAGCAACACCCTGAACCAGAGCCCTGCTGCTGCTGCATGCGTGTCTGTTTGTTGTCTATCAAGCTCTCCTTCAATTCCCAGCAGTCTCTGGCTGTCCTTCCAAGCAGCCTTTCTTCAGTGATAAGCACCACCGTTGCTTGTTAATTCTGATTTTTTTTTAAATGCAAATCACAGCTTTAATTTAGAGAGAATTTCTTGCGAAATAGATCTTAAGAGGGAAAATGCATGATTAAAAGGTCCATGCTTTCAGTTTAAAACAAACATGAATGACATGAAACAGAATTTCAGATTGGGGATTTCTTTATATTATGAAAGATTTTTTTTTTTTAAATTTCATCTCTGCTGATAAGTTATGTATTACCTCTCATTCTACAGATTCCTGACCTCAATATGACAGCTTTTATCTTCTCCACAGAGCCGCAGTGTCCTAAAGAGTTCATTTAGCTGTTGAGATGAGATGAAGCCCTTAAGTGCAGGGAAATATTCACTGCAGTTAGCTTCTTATAAAGTAACAAATGTCAGCAGTGACTTTGAGGCAAGCAGTTTAAGTCAGCCTCTATAATTATGATGTAAGGAAACACCTTAATGAATAAAATATAAAACTGTGCCCTGAGTATGTAAACCCAAGGCAACTTATGAGGGTCTTAAAACTCTTATTTTCATACATATTTAAAGAGGGCTAAAATAAAGGCACAAGAAAAGAAAACAGAGCAAATGAACCCCACAAAAGTCTTTACATGTTATGCAGAAGCAATTTACAGCAATTTATTGTGGCTACAATCCAGCAGCCTCCTCCAGCACCTCTTTTATTTTCATAGAAGATCCAGTGATGGTAATGAATCATAGTTAAGAACATACTGCAGTGCAAGCTCGCAGTTTATCAAACGGTCAGCAGCTCATTGCTTTTGATCCTCGGGAACGTCATTGTAATAGATTACAGACCACCAAGTTGATAGTTCCCCAACCAGTCCTTCAACGTTTTTTTTTTCAGACTTCTACACGGGGGGCTCGGAGGCAAAACAACAACAAGCACCCTCTCGTCAGAATGACCTTGCCTCATGTTATCCTTGTGCGTGTTGAGTTTCTGTGGCTGAAGGCAGCAATTTAATCATCACATTCTTTTGTCTCTGGACCAGGTCTGCGCTGACATCCGGGGTGAAGGACGAGATATGTTTGGAGAGAGTTATCAGCTCCAACACAGAAGCAGAGCATTTTCAGTTTCCCTCCACGATGTCATTTATCAGCAGATGATTGATACTTATATCTGGAGCTGACACGAGGTCATTCTTCTTAATTCTGCTCAACATCCGTCATTAACGCTGGAGCTGGGAGTCAGGACGGGGTTATGTTGTTGATTAGTGAGCACAATCAGTATGGGTGAGATTTGTGTCACTGACAGCGCTCGAAAATATTGACAGCAGGTAGGGAAAATTGTTAAGTTACTCTAATAGAATGACTAAAAATGGGATTGTATCGACTTAAGATCATAAGGTGTAAACTCCTAAAATATGACTCTGGATTCATAAACCTCAGGATGAAGGAAAATTATGGGGAATGCAAAAGTACGAAAGGAAAAGTCTCTGATTTTATAACAGTGTTGTTTCAGCTGCCAGCCCCTCTATGTCAGTGTTTTGAAAATCTCAGTAATGGCGGTAAATTGTTCTTGGTCGTCCCATTTAGGTGCTTGTTTGAGCAATCCTCACTTATGGCACTCAAAGCAGGGCAGATTGGGTTTTTTTTGTCTCTTGTGTGCAATTTAACCCAAACTGCAAGCTTACGCCTAGATGTTTTTGGTCCTTACATTGATAGTAGCCTCATTTTGGATGGAGCTGGTGTTAGATGTGAGCTCTAACTTCAAACTGAGTGTTTTCTCATTTGTGCTATTTTGATATTCTTATTATGCTACTTTATTTGATCTCCTGAGACCTGAGCTTTCATTTGTCACACATGTGGACAAAATTGTTGGTACCAATCTGTTCAAGAAAAAAAAAAAGCTGACAAAAGTAATAAATAATAAAAAAATGAAAATTAACCAATGAAAATCAAACATCGTTTTTGAATTGTAGTTCAACAGAATCATTAAAATTAAGTAAGAAAACTGGCATAGCCAGGAGAACAATTTGGCCATAAACTAAGGTGTGTTGAGTACTTAGCATCGCTGGTGTCTTAAAACTTGTTATCAGTCAGTCTGCCTGTTGGTGTCACAGTGTTTACCACACTGAACACGGATCTCGGTAAGCTAAGAAGAGTTGCCCGAGGTTAGAAAGAAAAGTGTAGACCAGTGGTTCTCAACTGGTTTGGTCCTGGGACCCACCATCAACTCCTCAAGAAGAAATATGACCCAAATTTTTAAAGGTTTTCTTGTCAATTAGATGTATTTAATAGAAAATAATAGCACTTGGGCCTAAGACAGCACAAAAGGTATAACAAAACAATGAAATAGGACAAAACAAGCATGTTTTATAGAGTTTCATAGACAATTTGAGGCAATTGTTTTCCCAGGCACACATCCGCGACCCACTGAAAAAGGCTTTGTGACCCACTTTTGGGTCCCGACCCACAAGTTGAGAACCACTGGTATAGACAATCATCCTAAAGTTAAATTCTATAAGACCATCTCCAAGCAGCATGATGTTCCCGTGACTACGTGTGCATATAATATTCAAAAGTTTAAGGTCCAGGGGACCGTAGCCTCCTTTGACGTGGCCGCAAGAGAAAAATTGATGACAAATTGAAGAGATGGATGATACGAAAAGCCCAAAACAATATCCAGAGAGATTAGAGGTGAACCCAAAGGTCAAGGTACATTAGTGTCAGAATGCAGTTTGAACCAAAGTGTGCTTAATAGAAGACGACCAAAGAAGAGTCCACTGTTAAAAGCAAATTATAAAAAATTGAGACTGGAATTTGCCAAAATACATATTGACAAGCCACATAGCTTCAGAATGTCCTTTGGACAGATGAGAAAAAACCAGAGCTTTTTGGCAAGTCACATTGGCTCTATGTTCACAAATGCAAAAATGTAGAATTCTATATCTACTGTGAAACATTGAGGAGGCTTGTTTATGTTCTGGGGCTGCGTTGCTGCATCTGGCACAGGGTTTCTTGAATATGGGCAAGGTACAACGAAATCTCAAGACAATCAAGACCATCAAGGCATTCAGGAGGAAAGTGGCCGACCAGTGTCAGAAAGCTTGGTCTCAGTTGCAGTTCATGGGTCCTCCAACAGGATAATGACCCAAAATGGCCTGGAAAATGTTTCCCAGAAAAATGAAAATCAAAGAATAATAATTTATACTGCACGCAATTTCCAAAATCTGCTCAAGCTGTATTCCTTTAATTTTAGCACCAGTTAAAAAGTCCCAAATGTGAGAATATGAGTACTTGCTGTATAGGGGTGTCAAAGCTTGTTACTGTTGATGAAATGTGTCCAGTTTGCAGCCAGATCAAACTACAAACGTTACCAAGCAAAAATGAACAAGTTTAAATAATAATATGTGAAGAGTTTTGGTACCTGACCAGTTTTGTGTTGAGAATGGCTGTAGAGCTTTTTAATTAGAATGGCAGCCATCTTGAATGGACATATATGATTGTAATGTGCTTTTGTGATCACAACATGGCAGACAAAGTTTCCATGAATAAGGCTAAATGATTTAAGTTTGGCAAAATTAAGAGTAATGCTGGAACCCAAAAAATAATGCCATTAGACAGGAATGCTGGGACATAGGAGGTTGAATTAAAATTTTCCTGTTGTACTATTATTGCAAAAATTGTGATGACGTCACTTTGGATAAAAGTGTCTGCTAAATGACATTGTAAGCTATGGGCTTGGTTTTGTCGTACTGCAAGCCTGTAAACGTAGCGTAATGACAATATAGGTTTGGAAGCAAAAAATACCAGTTAGGACTTTTTAGGGAGGAAAGTTGGTCCTATCATTAGAAAATGTCTATATACATCAGATACAATCCCTGCACTTCACAAGAAAGTGTTTTTGGTGAAGAGGTGATTAATATGATTTATCATTTAGTCCTAAAGACCTACTACATGTCTAGCCAGATGAAGGGAGACAAGAGTCTGAAAGGGTCATGTACTGAACTAGGAGGCTAGTTATGTATCTATAACAGCTTTTCTCCCTTGTTTTGTCATAAACATGCTTTTAATTGAGACCATGATGTACTATTGCCCAAAAAAATCTTGTGGTTTAAGAGATTAAGCAATGTTGTGTTGTCCACAAACAAGCCTGTTCTATGAAAAGATTCATTCTATAAACTCCAGGAGCTAGCCCCTGTTTGAGAAAGACCTTCAAAACTGGTACCAGATAAAAGCTGTTTGGGAGCCAAGAGATCAACTTCTGTTACTGATCTCAGCCAAATGGTCCAGATCTCTAAAGAGAGACAGACTTACCATCAACTTGAGTAAGGCTGGACTGACATCAGCTGTGGCAAGATCAGGGTTTTCCATGTCGAACCATGACAAAAGGCCTTTGCACACTGAGTCTGTTTTTTGGTCTGAATTTTTTGCACATGTAAAAAGAAAATCAAGCTTGTGTTGTTCCAAACATGTATGCACACTGACCCCGAAACCTTTGTCAGGCATTTTAACAGGTCTCCTAGGTAGTTGCAGTCAGTCGTATATTAGGTTGAATCCGGTCTTGTTTACTTTTGTGCCTGAATGTTTCACTACTTTCGGGACACAAAAGTAGCTCAAGATTGTTTCCACATTTTGAATGGTTGGCAAAGTCATAAACAGCATGCAATTTTGGCATTTTGATGACCCTTCTCTATGCAGAAATTCCTCACTTCCTGCCCCCAATCTGGATTTCATTACTGTGACATATCATTTGTAAACAGCCATGTATGGTGTGCTGCTCAGATGGATTTGAAATATAATCTACTCCATGGATATGTGAAACAGTCTGTCTGGCATGTCAGATTATAAATCTGCATTAATAGTTGCAATTTTTGATTGCAGTAACTGATTAATTGCGAATTAGTAATACAATCCTTTGTACCCCTTTTACAAACTGACATATTTGCTTGATTTTGGCATATTCTTGGGATGTCAGGTCACAGGTGTGAGCGTGATCAGCATATGGTACATTTCCACGGTCAGCGTTTCAATTTGGCTGTGGACCTTGGAGCTTTTTCAAAAGCTCTGTTTGAGTGAAGAGCTTCTGCCTCTTTGGAGTATGATTTTTGGACCTTTATTTACAATAGGTGTACAGTTAATGGTTTGATATGCTTTAATATAACTATTTTCACTCTTATGTCCATGAGCTTTCCCAAATATCTTAGATTAAATCTTGTAAAAGAAACAATTTCCTACAACACAATCAACAAAGCACAGAGGTGGGCATTATTTCCTTTGATGAAAAGCTGTTGGACCATTTTGTCAAACATTTGCACAGATATTGTTCAAACCCAGGCGTTCTTATTTCTAAATAGTCGTCATGATGATGACCATCTGAGCAATCTTCCTGCAAAACTGAATGTATTAAAATTTAGTGTCACATTCAACCATGTGTGAAACAGTTATCAGCCTGTTGCAGCCACCAGCTGTCCATCATCCATCCTCAGTGAGAGATCTAACAGGGAGAAAATGCACCACAGATCTGAAGACTCAGCACAAAAGGCTGCATGTTGAACAGTGGCATTCATACGTTACATAACACACCTGGTGCAACACTTGCTGTCCCCACTCAACTCTCTCAGCATGAATCTTCCTGTGCTGATGCTCACAGCTGGAGATGGTGTGACTGAGCTCGTCCACAGTGGTAGAAGCTTTTCCTTTAATATAGAGAGGGATTTGATGTCAATTCTGCCGAGTCATAAAGAAAGGGCTGCAATTGTGTACCTTGTACAGGATAAAAATCAAAATAGCCTTTTTTTAAATTATTTTTTGAAGTGTACAAGTTAAACTTGTAAACTAAATTTAGGTGACAATTTATTGAGTTGAAAAATGAAGCAGCTTTGCCTATGTGAGCTTTAGCACTTCAGCTAAACACCTGGGAGAGCAAAGAATGACGGCATTTTAAAGATTTAAATTTACTTTCAGTAAAAGCATAAGACCCTGGTTCATGTTATGCAGTTCTCTATGGAGTTTACTCCTCGGTAGCAGCTACGTCATGCATTTTGCTGCTCTGATTGGCCCGTAAAGATGTGACGGACATAACATTCTTCCAATCACCCTCCCAGTTTTTTTTTCAAAGCCTCTGCCCTTTCCCAAACACTGTGTATGAGTGGTTTACCAGATGGATGTGTGAAACAAATCATCGGGTGTGTCAGGTTAACTTTTAGTTTAGTCAGTTAATGTTGCTGAAAATAATGGATGTACTTTATCAATCTTCTTAGTGTGCATATAATTAAATTTGAGGTGGACTCTCACATCTGCAGCTACTGGAGCAGTGGCATCTCAGCTGGCCTTTTAATGTTTGAATTTTCCCAGCGTCTCACAATCTCAGGGAAAGAAAGCTCCTAGTCCTACAGTCCTACAAAATAATCAACTTTTTTGGTTCCAAATCTAAACCACAAATATTTTACTTAGCTCCTGTGTTGCAAATGACAGTGGGGAAAGTGCCTTTGATGATTGGTGAACTAAAAGCGAACTCGGACCAATTAGATTCAACTACGTAAATCCTATAGTCAGGGACATCCATAGTAAGAGGTTTAAAAATGATGAAATTGTAGAGAATACAGCATTTTTCACCCTAAGTTCTGTAATAAATGATTTTTACAGCAAATCTAAGTTATTGATTTGATGTAACCTTAATTCTCGCAACAGTATCCAAACACTTTGACCAAACTCTTACCTGTAATTTCCACATACACAGACTCCACTGTGCTCCGCACCATGGTATTTACAACCAAAGACGAGCAACCTCTCACACTGGAAACCTATCTGGAGCACCTAAAGCTGTAGTAAGCAATTTATTTATAATGTCGTATTCCCACAAAAACAACGCAACCTGTCAGGGTCTAGTTATTGAAGCCATCTAACAGAATAACACACTTCTGCAACACCTCCATGCGCTGCGCTCTCACTTGAGGAAAACCAGCAAGGGACGATGCTCCAGCCAATGAGGAGGCTAGTGCTTGCAGCCAATCAAGGCTCAAATCAGAGGGAGTATTCCTATTGGCCGCTGTAGTAGTTGCGCTTCTGCCTCTCAGCTCAGTGAGAAGTTAATACAGTTGCGGAGTTACTGGTGGTGTCTGGTCCTATGTAGAATTTATTCATGCTGAGACGAAGTGTTATCTTACCTGTGTTTCGGCTATTGGTTTCAGTGGAAAGGCGGAGCAAAATCACTCCATAAGAGCTTTGCCACCGTAAGTTTTGATTCAGAGGACATGCACATTCACGAGGAGGTACGTGAGAAGAGGGGCAGAACTAAGGAGCTCAAACAGGGAAAAAATAGGAAGGGAGGGGGAGTAGGGTTGGTTCTACATGGCTCTCATTGAATGTTACATACTCAAGCTTTAACACTGAAGCACGGCCCTGATTGGCTTGAGACAAGAGTGCAGGGAACCCTAGGGAATCGCCAGTTCACGTAAGAATGATATGTTAACAGCTGATTATTTCGACATTCAGTTTGACATGGTTCCATGATTCTATTACTTCTACCATGGGTGAGTACAGTGTGAGGTTAAAGGGTTTATGTTTGATACAAAGAATCTGTGGCTTCATTTAAAATTCTGTGGTATTCCACCTCAAAAGTTAACTTATCCTCGTTAATGGCACAATTGAAGGTCTGTGACCCACTGACCTCCTGATGACCTTTTGCTTGTGCTGCAGGATGAGATGTAGTTTTGATATGATGATGATTTACAATGAGGAATCTGTGAATTGTGTTGTATTTTGAAGATGACCAGCTACTTTGCACATAGTTTTGTCTGGTTGATAAATCTGCTCTATGTTGACTGACGCCATTTTGGCAATGTCCAGCGCCAAAAACAGACCTGCAGCATATCTCCAACCTGAGCAATGAAGTAGACCAGAGCACAGGCAGTGGGATTGCCTCGGTTGACTTGAGAGGAAATGATTTGCTACATAGCACAATTTGCAGCGCAGCCATTGTATTGGTGACAGGGGCCATGCTGCTAAATAGAGGGACAAAATATTGATATGGCAATACACCATTATCCTGACCCATATGATACAGTTCTTGAATTATCTGTGTCAATTACTGATATTGAAATTAAAACAGAAAACTGTGACAGCTCATTGCTATTTATGGCCAATAAGGATGCAAGTTAACAGACTGACCAAACTGAAGCGAAAAAATCTAATCATCCTGATCTTCCTTTTTTGGTTTTAGTTTTTTTTTTTTTTTTTTTAACTTGTTTTCAAGATGTGTCATAATATGATTATAATATACTGTATGGCATCATATTGTATCACATCCTATTGCCAAAAATTTCCACACTAACTTTAGACTTCAGATAACTGTACTAGACCAAAGGGCTTGAACTTGACTGTAGAAAAACAAATCCATATTAAATATGCACCTTTATTCAGCCATGATTTTTCTTATAAGAATGTTTCAGTTTTGAATCATTCATTGCTCTCATAGGAAAAAACCCTCACTGTACTCTACCTGTCAACAAGTCCTCCAAGGAGGAGAAAAATGAGAAAGCTTCCTGGGGCCCAGAGTGATGGAGGGGCCCATGGAGCTTGACAAAGGCATGATTCATCTTAATTTTAAGCAATAATGAGCTTTAATTTTAAACCTAAATTCTCATTACTTTAAAAACAAAAAAAAAAAAACAGGTATCTTATTGGTTGTTACCTCTTTCAAAATGTAACCCCCCCTTCTTCAAATGGTTTTAGTTTTAATTTTTGTAACGTTAACAGTATGGGTAGGCCTATTGGCCCTGGACAGTGGTGCCAGTGTGTATAGCCAATGATAAGGCATACAACATTTGATTGGAGTCAGGCCCAGGAGGTAAATGTTGAATGGCACATAATATGCAAAATACACTTTTCAGGCTTTTCTAACATAAATGTGAACCCCTGTCTTGTCCACAATCCCTCCAAGAATCTGAAAAATCCATTCCCTTCCCCCCTTTTCTCCAGCTTTCATAAAATGTGTGCTCAGATTTTCACCTCATGATGTCATGTGGGGATTAAGCACCACCCCCAGGTTCGGTTGGGCCTCCCAGCTTGGAAGAAAGTTCCACCCTCCTCTCATGATCCCCCTGCTAGCTGAGAGGAGGATTAGGAGAGCCATATCTATTAAGCCACATTCATTTCTAGAGAGGGGCGGAGTCAGACAGCTCAGTAACATTTAAAGCCACAGACACAGAAACAGCTTGTTCTGAGCAGGGCTAAAACAGTTTTTTTTTAGACATGCAAAAATCCAATACTGGAGGGTTTTTTTTCAGCAACAAACTTCACAGGCATATTTTGGGGACATCTGAGACCAATATAAACTTGTCTTAAAAGGTTAAAATATGTGACCTTTAACCAGGGGGCTGGTGCTCACACTACTGATCCAGTATACATGCTCTGATATTACTAAATGGTGTTCGGGCCTACTTACTGGCCTTTCAGGGGTCCAGTCATTCTGTGGGCAGGCCTGCTTGTCAAGCACCAAACAATCGACAGATAGGGTTAAGAATGCTGCTAAACATACCGGATTGATTTGGAGACCACAACCTCAGCCACAAGAAGTGGATATCAGTTGTAACATTTTTTCTCGCTCTAGTGTGTAAATATGAACATCTTTTTTGAATGAGTTTATGCAAAAGAAAAATCGCTTCCAGTGGAATGCGTGCGGATGTTTTTAAAGTGCGAAAAAGTTGTAGAAATCAAATACTCCAGCACTTTCCATAGTTTAAACAACTGAGTGATGTGTCTATCCAGCAACATGTGCTCACTACAGTAATGACAGTTATTTGCACACACATGTATGTGGCCTGTCATACTTCCAGATGTGCGTCACATCACACAGAAATCCAATATGTATTGTCTCTCTGTGCGTAATAACTGAAAGGGAAGACAACAGGAATTCCAGCCCACCTGGCATGCAATAAAAGTGGCTTTAATCAGTGTCATCATATCCCGAGACCCTTCTGCCAGGTATTATCAAGCCCCCAGAATGCAGCCAGACAGTCAATCCCACCCCTGCTGTGCTCAGCATAAGGATATGTGAGTGCAATCTAAAAAGCTGCTCTGCTAACTGAGACAGAGCATCTATAGAGCCCCGTTCCTGGGAGCATATAATTTCCCATTTCAGCATATTGGCCTGTTCTGTAATTAATCTTAATTTCAGGGCAGGAGGTGGCAGGGGAGGGTGTTGTATGTGTGCCTCAGAGATTGGTGCGCTGTCAGCTCGGACCTGCACTCCCGTCTTTTAATAAAGAAGAAAAGAGGGAATTGAACACAATCGGCTGTCATGGAGGAAAAGTGAAGAGGCTGTAGGAATGATTTACGGCGTCTTTTGGGATCTGGGTGCATACAAAAGTGGAAATAAGTTAGCATAACATATTATTCTAGTTTCCTTGCTATTGGACTCCATAGACAATGATTATAAAGCTGTATTTAGTCTTTTTCAGTGTAGTTTATTGTGTCATAAATCACAGCTGGTTGTATTAAATTGTTTCTCCAAAGAAAACAAAGAAATATGTCTGAAAAAGAGGTATACATTCGCTTCTTTATGGTTATCACTAGGCCACACACAGGCCTTAACGTGCCATTTGTCATGATCTAAATGAAGAATGCAAGGATGACAAGATGGGGGTTTACAGGAAAATTCCCACCACCATGTTTCAATACTCAAGTTGAGACCATATGCAATAACTGATCCATCACACTTATTAAAATCATGTGTTTTAATTTCACTTTCACTGGCATTTTCACTTTTACTTTCATTTTCTAGTCCCTCCTGGAACTTTCAGTAATTTTCAGTGATTGCTGGAGTCTAAATATGATTTTGTGGCAGCTTTTTAAAGATGTTTTAAAATGTTTTGAGGAATTATTTTTAATGACATCACAGGAAAAAGTTATTTTGCAAAGTTATTCATAACAGTTTTTCTAAGTGTACCCGAAAGATCTTTGACATTTTAATGGGAAACTAAATGTGCATTTTGGCTTTGTGGAAGGGTTGGGCATCTGTAATCCATTGTCTAGCTTCAAAAATGATGTTAGGAGCTCATTATGCTGGGAGTATTTTGCTAAGAGAATTTTCTACAGTATTGATATAGCTATATTTTTCCTTATCTTATATTTATATTATGTCATCAAAAAAGCAGATGTTCATGTCATTTTCAATCAATCACGCTCTCCAGTCCTTTTTAAACATTTAACATCTAATCACACTGTAAATATCAAAGCTGACAGCTGGATACATTTGAAATAAAGAACCTGTTATTGAGAAGAAACAAGGCAAACAGAGGTCAGAGTCTGCAGCTTAGAGCAGTATGGCCGCCCATGGTAATACAGTATCTATTTTCTGTTCACCCACCAGGGCCTAATAGATGAAATGTGGAATGAAATATGGCTGCGAGCTCGGGGACTGAAGTCGAATGGGTATTTATGTTTAATTGCAGCAATATATTTATTTAAATGTGAGAAAGAACGCCGTGTGCTGTAGGATTTCCCGTCAGGTGTTTTTAATGACCCACAGCTAAGAGAGTGCAAAAGAATGCTAATGAGGAGCGGGCGGTAAATGCACTGGAATCACTTTTCAAAACAGTTTTCATACATAGGAAAGACTGCAGGTTTGTTTTGTTTGAACAGTAAGCCTGTATTCTGGGCTACAATCCTCCGATTAATGATTGTGCTTTTTAATATTGCAAAGATAATAAGGCTGATCCTCACACGAGACAGGGGCTGCTTATTCTCAGACTTCTCCCCTCATGCTCTGAAAATCCTCGCGACATGTTTAAAATATCAAGCAGTTCCACACATGCTGTAAGGGTGCATATTTGCATTGATGGACT
Source organism: Cheilinus undulatus (assembly GCF_018320785.1). NCBI lineage: Eukaryota > Metazoa > Chordata > Actinopteri > Labriformes > Labridae > Cheilinus > Cheilinus undulatus. The sequence continues at coordinate 21,947,258 of NC_054885.1, read as the reverse complement.
TGCTGTTATTCCACCCGGGTGATATGCAGGATATGTCGCGTGGGATGTATTAACTTTTCACCTCACTCTATCTCTTTCTGCCTCTCCTCCGTCTCCCTACCTCCTCCTTTCATCTCTCATCCGCAGTTGTCGGCTCATCTGCCACCGTGTTTAAAGTCGCCGTGAATCTCTGAAAATATTCCTCGCTCAGCAGCTATACGACTCCACTGATCCTCACACTCTGATGCTGTGTAGAGGACAGGTGAGTGTGTCAGATACCTACACTGTTACACACTCACTCTTCTGACAGAATACTACACCGCTAAGGCAGAGAAAAAAAATCAACAAATAATAGAGAACACCATTTCCCCTGTGGCGGTTTACACAAGAAAACCTTTGTTTTCTGAAACAGTAAAAAGACTGAAGATTCTTTTTATTTCACATACTCAGAGTCAACATGTCTGCTTTTATTTGTCCAAACATCGCCAAAGCACCAGCCAGACTACTCGCAATGATCTGATGTAAAGTAATCCAAACACATCAGGCCCTTTCGTCATACCCCGCCTTGATTGTTATTGATCCAAGCTGCTTTCTTCAAAATGCTTTTCAGATGAATTTTTATCATTTCCCAGAGAAACAGCTTCCATCTTCTGACCATAGAAGTTAGTTAAACACTTTTTTGAAGGTGGAAATTTGTCCTTTAATATGTTTCAGCAGTAAAACAGGGATAGAGAAAAGTCAAATCTCCTTAAATAATCATCATACTTGATGAAAATGTAAAGTACTATATTAATGATCTTTCAAAATGGAGGCAATTTACTGTTAAATAAGGGCACTTTAAAGTCTAGTCATACTTCAGCTGTGTCTCATTTCAGGGATAGCATCCATAGAGGGCCCAGCATGCAAGTCACACTGAAATGAGACCGTCCTTTATACAAAACTAGATCTGTATTTTTAAATTATTCAACTATCACAGCCTGAATACTCACTCATGTTTGTTTCATGGGTGTAGAGGTAAAAAAATTAATTCACTAGAAGTCGCGACCACACATGAAACCAAAAAAGTTCTTACTTGCTGCTCTGTCCATCCATCGACAAAATGTTCTGGTGTAGTTTTTTTGAGCTTACATCATTGTTGTTTCAAACAACTCACACAACATTTGGAAATTTTACCACTTGAACTGTTGCCTCAGTACATGTGACTGTCATGTGACTATGTGGAGGCCTGGGGGCAAAAAAAAAAAAAAAAAATTTGATCGGTGACAGCTACCACTGAGCATGAGGCAGCACTGTGGCAATTTATTATCTATACCTTCAAAATGATGCATGGTTACATCACATGACAACAACAGAATTATCATTAAACTGTATTACGCCCTTATAAAGCTCAGGGACACTAGTTTTAACATTGAAATCAGGAAAGTTCATATCAAACTTTGCTTCTGTCATGTTTACGTATCTGTATTTTTACATTGTATTTATAATGTGTTTCAGCCAATGATGCTGCTATTTGGAAGATGAATGGCATGAAATTCCTCATCATCAAAGCCCAGGTGGACACAAGTAAGGGCCAGTGACAAAATCAGCACTGATTTATATTGTAGTGTCCTGACAGTGAAGCAGCGCGATGCAGTGTGACGCCATTCCTATTTTCCTGTCTGTTGTTCATGGTAAGCTGGGCGAAGAACAAGCAAACAGGTAGATGACAAACCACAATGAGTGATAATATTTCCTTGACTTTATTTCCTTTTCCTTGCTCTGCGGAGTTGGTCAGCTTTTTTTTACAAAGTGGAGGGATCTGTACCTTAATAATATTTATTTGTGGTGTTGAAAATAATCTTTTCCACAATGAATCATGATGCAGGAATGCATGGCTCTGCATCGATGCAAAGGCAGCACATAATCCAAAAATTCCATTGATATTAGGAGATTTTTTTTCTTTTACTAGACTGCTTGCATTCATTGTAAAAAGCAGCCATATGCAGTTACATGGAAAATGGAAGATGAATTGGATGAAACATGATGAATCATGATGTATAATGATATCCAAATGCATCTTTGATCTAATCACTGTGATAAAATCAAACTGTATGGCCAGACAAGATGCAGAGATGCATACCTGTGACATAAAAAAAAAAAAACTATTCAGCTAGAAGTCGTATTTTTTAGAAACTGAAATTATAGGGCATGCAACACAAAGTCTGATGCTCACACGCGATTAGGACATGGTGCTAGCTAATAATAGCTAGCTCACATGAGCTAATAATGTAATGGGGATTCAGGTCAGCTGTCAGTCAGTGTTTTGGTGCTGTAATGTTAAAGGAAGTCACATTTTAATCAAATAATCCCTGTATAAGACGGCAGGATAAGGAGAAGTCTGTTCAGTGCTACTGTATTGTAACCTAGAGACAGCAGAGCGCTTATTAGTATTTATCTGCTTTTTGCTTCTCACTTGGTTTTTCTTTTTCTGATGGAGTTTTGCCAAAGTTTAGGCCAGGCTTGTCTCCTTATCGGTAAGTGAACCAGTTGAAAAACTTATTTGCATAAAACTGGTTAAAACACAGTTTGCACATGTTGGGCTGTGAAGGATGCACCAGATGGAGCATTTATTGACAGAAGCAGCAGCTTCCCAAACTGGACAGCCTTAATCAGTACTCAGATGTGCCCTCCGAAGGATGCAGTCCCTGAATTGGGACATAGTAGTATTTATTTTCAAGGTCTGCCCTTGGGGGTCAAGCAGTTATCATTGTTCTTTTTCTTTCCTTTAATTGTTTTGCCTTTATTTGAAAAAGAGAGAGGACATACTAGGGGGAAGGAAATATGGAGCTTTTATAGTATATGGACAAATGTCAAATTTCAAGCCTGTGTAGACCAGCTTATGGTTGTTCTTAAGATTGTCAGGATTCCTGCTTTGTAATCTCACATTTTTACACAACAGCTGGCAGATTTCACAGCTTTGTGAGAAAGACAGCCTTTCAATTAATACAGAAATTATCACGATTTGGCAGCCCTTTCTAAATAACCTCTGTTTAATTATTGAAGGCAAATTGAGATGATCTTGCAACCCCTGCTCTGTTATTTATGATAAGACTGAAATCCTCGATGAAAAAACATCAAAAAAGAGTTGCTTTGTGAGTTTGCCTTAAACCCACAAAGCTTGTTGCCTGTCTTTAAAAAAATCCTGTTTGCTTTCAGTTGAAGTCTGACAAGGCTGAGGTGAAGTTCCACTTGATTGTTTCTGAGGGCAGTGGCCCGTCCGCCTTCGCTCCACGCCTCGCCAACAAACAACGTGTCACTTGGACATGTTATTTACCAGACTGCTGCCAATCTGTAACACCACAGTGAAGTGCACTGAACCAAGCTTCAATATAATAATAATACATCTCTCACTTTTAAGTTATTTTCAGTCTTGCTGTCAAATGCAGTAATAATATGACATCCGAACACCTGCAGCTGTGCAGCTTATTGGTAAAAACAGCTGCATCTGGATACCAGCCGAACATCACATTAATAATCAAGATTGCAATAATGATGTTTGTGACATGTATGCAGTCTTTTTATGAGCTCTGTCTGCATGTAGGCTGAAGCAGACAATTTCACTCTCATTGGTTTCAATGATGCTCCAGTGTCTGATTCTATTTTAGTTATTCTGCAAGAGGAAGACTGAAGGAAATTAACAGTAATTTACATGCAATTGTTTGAAATGAATGCCTGTTATTCATGAAATTGATTTAATTTATCCAGTTATTATGTTTATGACCTGCATTTTCCATGTAGGATTCATCAGCGCACCATCAAAGTCCTGCACTCTGGAACTAATTGCACCTTTTCTGGTCTGTGCCTACAGTAGCAGCAGTATTTCATCATTTCACACTGTTATGATGACCTTACTATACATTTGTAGATCATGTGCAGTCAGTTAACCTTGTTAAGCAGATGGATTTGCCAGACTCCATCTTTGTCATCAGGCAGATCTTGACAAGAAATCCATGTTTGTGCAGAACCGAAAACTGTTCTGACCAATCAGTGTTGGTGATGGGAATTTTGACTCCTTTCAGTGATCTGGCTCATTTGGCTCAGCTCAGCAAAAGGAGTTGGCTCTTTCGGCTCCCAAATGGCTCTTCATTCAGGTACCGGTCTGACTTCATTTGACCTGCCAATTTTAGCAATATTATTACATACGATTGATATCTGGGCAGGTATTTTACTCCAGCTGTGCTCAATTTTTAAAATGGTTGAAAATATCATGTAATTATTTTTAAAATGTACCGTCTCAATGCATGGTGGGCTTGTGGTAGAGGACAAAATTTCATCCCTAATCAATCAGATAACACACAGACACACACAATCTATGTACAAATAATAATAATAACTATAGAAATATAAAATGCTTTCAAACAGGATCCGGCTCTTATCATTCATGTAAAAGAGCAGGCTCATTGAACTGGTTCATTGACGAACAACCCATCACATATCAGGAGAACAAGGTGGTAGCTACGGCGAGTTTAGTTGCCTCAAGTGCAGTGAAAGGCTCAGATATAACTCTTGTATAGCATCAATTTTACCAGAACTTGACCATGTCTCTGCATGAAATAAAGAATAAAAAACACTAAAAGCTTCATGACTCTTACAGACTGAAGCAGGTGCCTGGGTTGCGGGGAAAGGGTTAGATGTGAGTGGGTATATACAATGACTGCTAGTGGAGGGAGTGATTAGCTCTGACTTATATGTTTTATCCCTTCTCCTAGCCTGCTTTGGCATGGTTTGCAATTGTTACAGTTGGGGTTTGCTGGTGTACCCAACGACTGCTGCTGCGGTAGCTATTAGCTTGGATGTAGCTATAGGAAAGTGGCAGTTTAATCGGAACTGGACCACATTTTTTTTGGGCAAAGAGGCCCACCTGCCATTAACAATCTACAGCAACAGTAACCTGTCAGCTCAAGAGTAGAGAAGCATCTGGCTGCAGCCCTCGAGACAACCTCTAGCTGGGGCGTTCGGCTGGAGACCTCTACGGTGGGGCGAAACCTCTTCGCTAGGGCGTAACGTACATTGCCCAAGCCATGGACCTCTACACTTGGGCGTTACGTATATTACCCGCGACAAAATTTCAGCTCTATCCGCTTGCCGACAGGCTGACCCTAAATCTAACCAGTCGGGTTTTAATGCCTAAACCTAACCAGTCGGATTTTAATGCCTAAATCTAACCAGTTGGATTTAAACGCCCAAACCGAAGCAGTCGGGTTTTAATAGCGTAGAGGGTCAGTGTCTGCTACTGCATGGTCCATGCCGAACATGCTTCATGTGCCAGCATAGGCTTGGGCAATGTATGTCATGCCCCAGTGAAGAGGTTTCGCCCAACCGTAGAGGTCTCCAGCCGAACGCCCCAGCGTAGAGGTTTGCTTGAGGGCTGCAGCCAGACCCTCTTGCAAGAGTAGCGCATGCGTACAATGCCATTTTGTCTTGTTGCTCTGATTGGCCCATCATGAATATGACAACCAGAACATTTCTCCATATCTAAGTGAAGTCCTGCCCTTCCCAAATGCTTTCTATGGAAGCTTTGTCAGATGAATGTGAAATATAGCCATGCAATGGATAATCTCCTCAGACAAATTTCACCTCAGCTAGAAATCTCTTGATGTTTTGATCTCACAAGACTTCATCTGTGGCATGTAAATGGGTATGAATGGGATTAGCAAATACTGATGGCCTCTCTGTAGCTAAACCTTTGCCATTTAAGTATTAAAAGGAAGTGAATGAGTGTGAATGGGTAAGTGGGACCTGCAATGTAAAAGCACTATGAGTAGTAAAGTAAAAGAGTTATTTAAGATAAAGTCCATTCACCACTGACTTTGGCATCCACCATTATGGAGCCTCAAAAGTCTCGGAAAAAAAAAAAAACAGTGGGTGACATCACTGCGACTATGTCCATGTTTTATATGGTCAATGAATAGGCCAGACCATGCCACCGCCTACACTAAATGGCTAAGTGAAACCTATTTACATGTTTTTTCTTTGCTTTTGCATCATTGGGGATTCATTATAAGTAATTTAAGATCCTTGGAAAACAAAAAGGAATTACAGTGTATGGGGAATGTGGTAAATTTATTATTCAAATATGTTTGTCCGGGCTTCTATGGTTTACAGTGACACTGTTATAATCCTTTAAGTTTTATAATGTTTGTAGATTTTCAGTGGGAAATTAAGCTACAGAAAAATGTTTCTGGCAAACAAAAGAGACGTTAATTGTATTTTATAGCTTATTTATGGTATAAAACATTTTAACACTGAATGATATTGCTTAAAGTGCTTTCTCCCAAGATTTTTTTTTTCAGTGTTTGACTCCATTTTATTTCTGAGATGAAAAATAACCCTACTAATGAAGATACAATTGTTTCAAGGCCCATTTGCTGTGCACTAATTTGCAAAAAAAAAAAAAAAAAAAAAAACTAAACGAGAAGGAGGTTAATTGCAAATCTCTCTTGAATAAGATGCAACTGTGAAGCTAGAAATGCTTCAGTGTGGCTCGTTTTGCTGGCCGATTAAGTTCAGTCATGACCATTACCCTCCAGAGAGCGCTAATTCAAACAAGGATGAATGTAGTTTAGCAGTTAATGGTCACAATTAGGAGACATTTATCATTTTTATCAACACAGTCAGACTTTTTCCCTCCCATTGTACTGAAAAAACAAGCTAAGACAGAGCGTCTTTGTGTAGAAAATGATCCTGAATTTTAAATATCCATCAGTGATACACTCTCTGGAAGTCACATTATTTCTTTTTTGTGATTGGTGTGCAATATTTTTCAAATAAGAGGCAAAGAGATTTTCAATCACAGGAAGAAGAAAGACAAAATATTCCTGTGATGGATGCATCTTTCAAGCTTTAGAAAACATCTTTCCTTTCTTCCATTCATTGAGAAGTACCACAGATTTTTAATGAATAGCATGGCCTTTTTTGTCCTCAGCATTGTCTCTGCAGCTTTCCCTCCTCTAAGCCGCTAAGGATGCCAGTAATTCTGGGTGACAGGCACAGGTTATGGAAAAAAAAAAACCCTAAGACATAATATTCAACATGCACGCTGCAAGTCACACCACTTGTGCAATCAGGAGTGTGAAGCCCTCGCAAATGAGCAGCTTGTGTGTGGCTTGTGAGCAGTCAGAGAGCTGCGATCTGATTTCCACAGCCAAGCCGTCTGATTGTTCCTGACGGCCAAATGTGTGTGATAACATAAATATTCAATTACAAGAAAGATACGTGTCTATTTCAGTGGTTCTGCATGTAGTAGATACTACTCTTTTTGTTCAGAGTGCCAATGCTTCAGATAAATCCTGCACCTAACCTCTCATATTTTAGACGCCGCTTATTGCCTCATGGAGCTTAAACAGTATTTCAGTGCTCATTTACAAAGAAGTGTTTTTCATTCAGACCAACTGGAGCGAGGATTTGTTACACAGACTGTTGTGTTGATTAACAGCTCCTCCACCCTGTCCCGTTTTCTGAACATGTCCAAGAGTGACGCTTGAACTGTTAGGAAGGTCTTTGTTTCCAGACACGGGGCAACTCAAGGTTCTGCCTGCTTTCTTCAGCCTCCAAACAAAATCAAACTCCATCGTCAAAGGTTAAATCAAAGATCGCAGACTCTGCTGGCTCTGAGGGGTTCAGTCAGTCTGATCTCAGTGACCTATGTGAGGAACCAGACTTCTTCTCTGAACTAAGTGAAGTTCGACCCTGTTGGAACTCTTTCTGACGATTCTATAAATCACTCAGTGACCCAAGTCAAGGCCACAAGTCCACACTACATCATCTAACACCAACAGCCAGTGAAAGAAGTTTAAATAGGTTTGAAATAAGTTGTACTAGACCTGTTCAGAGGTCCAGTTTTGTCACTCAAAGTGAAATGATAAACAAGCATGCAAGGATTCCTTGTATATATAATATATAGAGTATATGCTAGTATTATATTGAAATATTGTTGAGCTCTGTTAGCTATGTAGGAGTTTACTGTCAAAAGTGAACGAGTGTGTGTATGATATCCATCTATCCCAGCTATTACCCACTTTGTTTATTCAGTTTTGAGGTCAAGGGGGCTGGAGCCAATCCCAGCTGTCGAGAGTGTAAGAAGTGTGGTACATTCTGGACTGGTCATCACAGGACTGTCATTTGGAGACAAACAAGCAGCCATGCTCACACTCACACCTGCGGTCAATTTAGAGTCACTGTTTTAGTTAACAAACATGCCTTTGGGCTGTGGGAGGAAGCCTGAGTACCCTGGAAAAAACACTTTCATGCAAAAGGAGATCATGCAAACCTCAAACATAAAGTCCCTGTCTGTCTGGGATTTCAATAAGGAACCTTAATGCTGTCAGGAAACAACAATAACCTTTACGCTGCAGCCCTTTTTTCTGTTTGCAATACATAACTCTATTAGTTTTGTATTTGTGTATGCATGAACAAAGAGCGGAACAGCAGCATATCACCTACTTTATGAATTTGTCTCACTGAAATGTCTTCTTTTTTTAGAAAATAACTAGATCTATCTAGATTACATGGACAAAAGTATTCATCCACCCTACTGTTACACCAACATTAACTGAAATGACATACATGTAAATAAATGCATTTTAATGGAGTTGGCCCCATTTTGTACACATACTGTTGCCACAAAGTTGGAAGCAAAGCATTGTTCAAAAATGTCTTGGTGTGCTGAAGCATTAAGATTGCCCTTCACTTGAGATAACTGGCCCAAACTCTGAAAAAACAGCCCTATAGCATTATCCCTCCTCCAACAAACTTCACAGTTGGCAAAATGCAGTCAGGCAGGCATCCGCAGTTTTTGTGACATTAATGCAAGTGAAGTTTGGAACTCTTCAGCAGAGAGTTGGCAAGGAGTATTAAAATTTGATAAACTGATTTAGCCAAAATTAAGGCTATTAAAAAGTAATAAATAGTCTTAAATGGAGGACTTTGAGGTCTTAAATTTTGTTGATTTTTAAAAAAACAAAACAAAACAAAACAAAAAACAATCATAGTCACAAAACAAGGTTGTAATCCTTTTTTTTCTGCTTTTGAATTTCATGTATTTCTACTCACATGGACATCACATCTTTTGGAACTCCAACAGATTATTCAAATAAATATAACTCATCTATAGTGAGCCATATTTTATCAGCTGCTACAATAAAGTGATCATGGACACATCAATGCATCAAAATCTGAAATAATATCCTGAAATGGTCAATAATGTTGTGCTTTTTTTTCCCTAGAACGTAAATATTGGTCCTAAGTATGCTGTTTTACTTTGTAGTTTCAACTGAACCTGTAACTTGTAAAAAAGTACTTTGAGACTGTGATAAGGCTACTCTACGTTGTTAAACTAAAAAAAACCAAGACATTCAATTGTCAGCTACTGTATGTTCACTAACCAAGGTCTCTTTCCTCATATTCTAATCTTCAAATGCTTAAAATGCTGAATTTGCATAACCTGGCACACCAGATGGATGTGTGAAGCAAATCCATCTGGTAAACCTCTCATACACAGCATTTGGGAAATGGCAGAGCCTTTGAAAAAAAAACTCGGAGGGTGACTGGAAGAATGTTCTGTCTGTCACATCTTTACGGGCCAATCAGAGCAACAAAACACGTGATGTAGCCGCTACCGAGGAGTAAACGCCATACAGAACTGCATAACGTGAACCATGGCAACTGTAGACATGTCAGTACACGACTTTTGTCATTTTTGAAAAGAAAAAAACTCACTGCTGTTCTTTGTTTTCTTTTAATGAAGAAATGTCGTCAAGTTCCAGTGGTGGGTGGAGTACACAGTTACAGTACTCAAGTAAAAGTACTGTTACTTAAAAATAATAAATACTCAAGTAGAAGTAAAATTTATCATAAAAATTAGTACTTGAGTAAGAGTAAATAAGTACTTTATTAAAAGACTACTCAAATAGTGAGTAACTTCATGTGTAACTTCATTTTGTGCAATTTATTAAAACGTATTGCATTAAGACATATTATTCAGGGGTAGTAATGTAAACTGCACATTGTCAAATAAAGAAACATAACTTGCCAAAAGTGAAAGAAATTAAAAAAACTTAACTTAATACTCAAAGCAGCAGTCAAATTATGTTTGTTAATGGCATTTATGTGATGACATGATGATGATTTTAATCTCACATACATGAATTTGTACCTTGCAGTTCTTACTTTTTAATCAAGTTTTATTTATTTTATCATGTGTTAATGATTTTTGGCTCATATTTATGACTTATTCTTATGAACTGGCCTCATTTCTGACTTTTTGTCCTTTTTTTAATTAATTTTTTACTTTTTAGCTCCAATCTGTGAATTTTTATCCCGATTATCACTCAACAAATTTAGCCTAGTCGCCCCACGTGATAACCATGTTAGGTATAATCACTGTTATAAGAGAGGCACATGATAATAGTATCACCTATGATGCAACGTTGAATAATGCTGTGTAAAATCACATTTGTGGCGGAGTTACATAGGTGGTTGGACACATGCTTTCTTAGATTTGACATGCGATTTTTGAAGCTTGAGATTTCCACCGTTTTAGGCAGACACACAGGCAGCACATTATGCTGCTGTTGTTCTTTGTCGTTTGAAAGCAAAGAGTCTTAATGTTGGACCAGGGATGAACATGCTCCTCTGAAGGAGATGCAGGTATTACTTCTTCAGCCATTATCTCCAGCTGTTGATAGTTGAGGGGAGGGTCACTCCTCTGTTTAGTCTGTGGTGCTGAGGATTTTACCTCACGCTGCTGTGAGAGCTCAGCCGAGTGTAAAAAATACTTCATGAAAATAAATTATAGACAACTAAAAGTAGCGACCAGTGCAAGCCCAATGTAACGGAGTAAAAGTATCGTTTTTTTAATCACAAATGTAACGGAGTAGGAATAAAAAGTACTCTGCTCAAAAAAATACTCTCAGACATAGGATTTTTCAAAAAAACTACTCAAGTACATAAAACGGAGTAAATGTAATGTGCTACTACCCACCTCTGTCAAGTTCTGATAAAACTGGCACTTTAGCAGCATCCACGCTAATGTCTTCCACCATAACTGCACCTCTTGTTGCTGCTTGCTTATGTCACGACTCCGCAGCGCCCAAAAGTACTGCCCCATGACGCTGATTGGTCCTGTCACTTTCTAACCAGGCCCAAACTGTTCAGATGGGAGCTTTGCAAGATGAATTCACCGGTGAGAAACACAGAATGGGCGTATCCATCTGCTTTACAAGGTTAGAATTTGCATACTATGATGAGAAATACTGTCTTTCCCATGTTGTCACATCTTTATTCTACAATCAGCACAAAACATGCATAAGCTTTGTTGCTAAAATCACCGGTTAGGAAATGTAGACGTGATATAGATTTATGTGATATAGACATATAGACCTTCTTCATACATTAAAATGTATAAAGAGGGTCTTTAAAAAGGCATTAAAAGTATTCAATTTAATGTCAGATTGTCTGTTGTACTTTGTGGTTGAGTTGCTGTTGTTCCTAAATGCTTCCACTTTCTAATAATTTCACTTACAGTTGGATCTCCAGCAGGGATGAATTTCACAGTCTTGTTGCAAAGGTGGCATCCATCACACTACCACATTTAAAGTCACTGAACTCTTCAGAATGACCCATTTGTATCACTCACTTTTGTAAATGGAGACTGCATGGTTAGGTGCTTGATTTTATACACCTTTGGCAATAGGTCTAATTAAAACACCTGAACTTAATAATTACTTTTTGGAATATTGAGTTTTCTTACAATGTTTTTTGCATTTTTAATAATATAACATCTGTAAGAATCCAACTTAATATATCTACTTGTATCCAGAGTGAAGTTAAGGTGGAAATAAACTTGAAAACTTCTGTTGACTTCCGTTTTTCTCTGCCTTACTTTAATCCACTCACACAACACATTGCGCTAAGTTTTGCCGTCACACTCCCGCTGTCACACAGAGTAGTGTGAATGTGATTCCAGAATAACTTTGTCTTCCTGTGGTTAACATAAATACACAGGCTGCTATAATTGTTTGGAGAGAGTCGCTCTGAGCTCTTAGTGGAGTCTGTGAAGAACATTTGTGTTTACTGCTGAGCTGCTTGAGTGTAAGAGGTTTTTAAAACTTAACTTTATCCCAAATGCATGAATTTTTATAAGCTTTTACATTGAAATAAACTGCCCCGTCAGTGCCTTATAGCCCTGCAATCCACGGACTGTCTTCTCCTGTTCAGGAAACTGTTTGGTATTTGTCAGGCCCTTTACTGTACTATCAAGATGCGGGTGATTTGCATTTTTCCAGACATTGATATTACATTCACACACTTTGTGGCAGCTTGTTTGAAATGTTTCTGAGGGATGCCTGAAGCATAAATATTCTTTGAAGACCACAGATCAATTGTCTGAAATGATCAAAAACTACAGTGCAGCACTGATTCCCTTTGAAGTTTGAGGCAGTTCTGCTGAAGGCTCCTGATTTCAAACATTGCTGATTCAGTGACATTTCATAACCCCTACAGTGCGTTATCACGCTCTCATCTATTTTCAATATCGCAACCAAACACAAGGATGGCATCTTACAAACACAGTGCTGTTCTTTCTGATCGGCAGTGCTTTTATTTTGATGTCAGTCATAAAACACAGACTTTGGTTTGCATTTTTTAAAATATTTTATTCTAGTTTTAATCATCCTCACCACTCACAGTTACCCCTGTGGTATACGGCTCCATGTTTGATGGTATTTGTAAATATGCATCATTAAACCTTCTATACTTTAACAGTACAGGAGTTTATTGATGTACAGGCTCTGTGCATATGGACTTGTTTATCATTTCACCAATTATAAAAGTTCTAGTCATTCAAATGTCCAAGTTTTGGACTAATTTGCCAACTTATTCTGATTAATTTGATATTCCCTTACTTTTGTCTTGCCTTTCAAACTGTGCTTGGAAACATCCAGAAATGTCAGCCATCAGTGTCATCATTAACATGGATTTTAGCATCCTAACCCTGAGGAAGGAAACAGTTGCAAGACATACTTAAGTAGAAAATAGTTCTTAATGAGACAGGGCATAATTAGGTCTGTGAATAAAGAGAAAAAACACCCTCTTTTTTTCTGGGTGATAAAAACAGTGTGGTTACAGTAGATAAGTGTAGATATGACTCTTTTATTTGAGCATCTTGTCTCACGGGATACCGCTGTTGTTGCCCTTTTTTCATATTTCGTGTGACTGTGAGCTGAAGAATGACTGTCAGCATTTCACTTCATAACACCTCATTATGCAGAGTTTAAACCTGGTGTGTTATGTGTGACTGGGTTGGCAGGCAGACTCAAGGTCACCAAATGTGGAAATTACACGCACAGCCTGTTTAAAAAAAGCAGGATAAGACAGTAACAGTTTCACTGTGAAATATAGTTCCCCCGGCTTTTAGACTGAAAAGTGCTTTTATAATATCTGCGCCAAACTGAGTCTGTATGTTAAATTGCAGCTCTTGTCTCTGTCTTTGGATGCAGCAGTATGTGTGACCTTTACATGATGAACCACGTGGGGCCACGGTTCTGACATATCGTTTTGTCTTGGGAGTCTTTGGCAAAGAGGCTCAACTCTCCGCAGTGCGAGAATGCATGACAGTGCTGTGAGTTCTGGGGGGTATTTTGAAAGGCCACTACCCATTTTCAGAACATTTAACAAGCAGCTAGCACACACTGTGTTTGCTTGGCCCCATGAATCAAACCTGCTCACCCACATCATCCCCCGTTATTTGCTCTAATGTGTTCCCGGCCTCCAAAAAGAGGAAACATTTTTTATCTTTGCGCTTGGCTCCACTTCTTTTTTTTTTTTTTTTTTGGTATGTTCAGTTAAAGCCTTAAAAACAGCACCTTCTGCCCACCAGCGTTTTTGTGCCTTTTCAATTTGCACATATCCAGACACACAGCAAATTAGATAAACTAGTAACATCACAAAAAAATTAGATGTTTGGAGAAAAATAGGAAAAGGAAAGTCTTATTTTGCAGTATTTTGTTAACCAATCCATGGCAAGGCCAACAAACAACTGTAAGGGCAAAAGTATTTGGCCAATTATTGGATTCAGGTGTTCCAATCAGACCTGTTACCACAGGTGTATAAAATCCGAGCACCTAGCCACGCAGGCTCCATTTGCAAACATTTGTTACACAAAATGGGTCATTCTAAAGAGCTCAGTGACTTTCAGCCACAAGTTCTACTTAAAGGGATACCTCAACATTTTGGCAAATTTGCCCATTGCCATAATTCTTATAGTCTTAGTAATAGGTCTGTTTCATTTAGTTGTCGGTGCAAGCTGTTTCTAGGTCTGGGGGGACCGTTAAACCAGCTGCACCGCAAACGCTATTTTAGCAGATGGAATTTTTGCTGTCCCTCATCAAACTCATCAAATACACAATCCAACAACTCCAAAACGCTCTCGTGGACAAGTTGTGACCTGTCAATTCACCACGCTTTGAAATAATCATGGAACATTACGAGACGGAGGTGTTTTAAAATTACATGCAAAGCCGGAACTACACTCCAGACATGGCTGCTGCACTGTGTCACTCCGCCCAGTGGTTTACTCAAGAAATAGTTCTGAGTATTTGCTTCATGTGTCGTGAAGCAATGTGCAGGTCACAACTTGTCCACGAGAGCGTTTTGGAGTTGTTGGATTGTGTATTTGATGAGTTTGATGAGGGACAGCAAAAATTCCGTCTGCTAAAACAGCGTTCACAGTGCAGCTGGTTTAACGGTCCCCCCAGATCTTGAAACAGCTTGCACTGACAACTAAAGGAAACAAACCTATTACTAAGACTATAGGAATTATGGCAATGGGCAAATTTGCCAAAATGTTGAAGTATCCCTTTAAAGCTGCTGCAGCGCCATCCACTGGTGAATGGTAGCAAATTGCTCCCTCCTGGGCGGTATTCATTTTTTAATATCGTCATACCCTACCCAAATTTTACTCAAATTTTACCAGGGGGTTTAGGGTATTTCTGCCAGGTGTCCACAAAAAAAAAAAAAAAAATTGAAGCAACTTTTGAAGTGCACGCTCGAGCAGAGCAAGATTGCATGCCTCTACAGTGCTTCATTTTATCGTTTATCAAAATTTTTCAGCTCAAAAAAAAACCAAACAAACAAAAAAAAACACATTTATAAGGAGATGTTACGGGAGCTCTGGAAGTGATTTACAAGTGAGCATGTTTATAATAGAAGTAAACAGTTACTTCAGGACAAAGGTGATTGATGGCTAGAGTTGCCATGTACACTTTGTGACACCTTCTCTTTGGCTTATTTTTGGGTATTGTTGGAAAGACCGTGTCCTGAAGCTGACGTGCTAAGGAAAGAGGGGATGGGACAGGTCAGCTGCTTGATAGGAATGGCAGCGATGCTTTTAGGGGCACCTGCAGTGCTTCCCTGGGACAGATCCACCTCACTGCATGCTGGGTGGATCGGGTGGGCTGGTCCAGATGCTGGGGCGACTTCAGGTGTTGTGGAGGGGGAAGCTGGGAGGACACCTGGACAGATGGGGCAAGGGACTTGGGCAGTCCTAGATGATCAGGAAGTGAGAGCAGTAGGCCTACAGGACCAAGGTTTACCGGCATATGCTCCCATACCTGACCTGGCCTGGGGGGCCAACTCCATATTAAAATGCATGTATTTGAATACAGTCTCTGCTGGTGTAATGGTCAGGCAGCCAAATACTTTTGTACATAGCATGCATTTTTAAAGGAATAGTCATGTTTCTCTCTACAACAAGCATCAGCATTAATTTTAATGTAAATATTAGCAGCTATAACTCCTCACTGGATCTGTGGCACTGATAATAGCAAGATAACCTCAAACAGACGGCTCCTGTGTAGTCCTTGAATTTTCTAGTGAACGTTGTTGTGTTGTGATCCTTGCAGCCTGGTACAAGTCATTTATTTGAGTGAGAGAAAAAATATGTTCAGAAACCTTCAGCCTGAGCTCACTGAAGGAGTGTGGAAGCGTAGGCGTGTCTGAAAGAAAAAGACTTTGACTTCAAAGTCTAGCAATGATCTCAGCGTGTGTCAAAGCAGCAGCATACAAAAAAAACAGCAGAAATCTCAACACTTTTTATTTGTCACTTTATTTGTCATGCTCAATATTTACAGATAACACATCCAAATACTAGGACTGTCACATTATAAAAATGATAATAATTTGAAAGAAGCTTAAAAGAAAATATTTTTGTTTCTTTGTGTTTGTGTAGCTGTTAGCTGTGAGTAACCATGCCTCTAACCATTGATTACTTGCATCAAACTTTGATCTTAGAGTCAGTTCATCATTTCCTCTGAAGATAAAAATGTACGCATGTCCAATATTACTGATAGCCCTTGATCATTTTCATCCTTTCAATGTTTTTCTTTCGGTGTATAAAGCAAGGTCATGTAACTGAACTTCAAACTCCATATTGTTGGAAGACCGCTTTTAATGATTCAGTAGTCAAACAACTTTGATGCTGTAAGACACAAAGGCTGACAATTCCAGTGAAGCTCACTGTAAGTCCCAGTTATGTCAGCGAACATTAATAATCCTCTTAAGTTCAGTGAAACTTGTCGTGCATTTCAGACTGACTCCTCCATTTCCTTCCTATAGCTTTCTGAGCCAATCAGGAGTCATTAAGCTGTGCTACTTTACAGGCCGATGCAGCACATGAGCCCTGTCTTGTACCTTTTTCCTCAGGCTAGGTGTGAAGTCATTTAGATGTAAATTACTGCACTTCCACAAGATGAGAGTAGTTAAAATCAGAGGTAAAGTGTTTTCTTCTAATTTGGTGGGAGAAGACAAGCTGCTTGAGTGTTGTTTTAAAGTGCATTTACAACATTTTCAGCTGTCAGAGTAGCAAGATAAATCATTCAACATTTTTTGGTCATCTATAGTTGTCACCCCTTTGTAGAACTGCCTTGTAGCAGGTCATACCAACTTCATATTATCATAAAACCTCAACTAAGTGCATTCTTCAAAATAATTCAAACCTTCCTTGTGATGTTTCTTATTTATTTAGACTAAAATTTATTTTATTGAAGGGACCCCCTTGAGATGACTCATCTCATTTTCAAGGGGGTCCCAAACACAGATGCATACGAGACAGGAACATTGCAAGACAACTCGTACAGTACAGACATTACAAAACAGAAGAAACATCAAAACACAGACATTACAGAACATTATAGGAGAAATACAATACAGACATTGAAAAGAAAATGCAATACGACTCAAACATAAGCAAAACAATACAAAAGATCTCCCAGCCTAACCCCCCCCCCATATAGTATTTGTATGCAACAAGTCTTGAAACACAAACCCATTTTAAGTAGAGCACACAAACATGTTAGCAAATACATTTCAAATATATCAACACCAATTATGATTTCTAAGCCACAGCAAAACTAAAAGCAGGAGCAGTGTGTTTGTAGACAAGTAAAGAGAGATTTCTAGAAAAGATGAAAGGAAGAAATTGATCTAAGGGAAATGGGTAGATTATTCCAGTCAGAGGGGGCTTAAATTGAAAGGCATACCATCCAAGTTCTTTATGTATTCTTGTAACAGAGAAAAAGGGATTATCCGTGTGACAGAGGCTATACTGTGATCTGTTTGGGGTCAGGTATTGTTTGAGATAAGGAGGTTAGTTAAAGTAAATACATTTGAAAATAAACAGTAACCAGTGAAAATGCCTTCTAGATTTGTGTGATAACCAGTTTAGTGAATCGTACATTCAGTAATGATGAGTTCTGTATGGACATCTTAGAATAAACCTACACAGGGTGTTGTAGATGATACTGGTAAAATGAAAATTAGTTTCTGACGTGTTTTGATTAATGGTATCTGCGTAGTCCAGTACTGGTAAAATAAGCTGAGAAACAATACCTCTCCTGGTTTGAAGAGTAAAAGCAGTTTATTTTCTTGTGACAGAGTCAGTGTGAAACTTTAAAGATAGCTGAGTCAAGACATACCCCTAGATCAGTGGTACTCAACCTTATTCTACCAAAGAGCCACATTGTCTAAAAAATACTTTAGCAAGAGCCACAATCCAAACCAGGAATGCAGGATTGATAATAGATCAGTTAATCTGTAGTTGAAATGAAATTTAACAGTGAATTGGTGGATAATTATGAGGTTAAATGGGATGCCAATGTCTGTATACTGTCAGAAGAAACAATCTGTCACTGATAATGTCACTGAAGATTAGAGGGCGCTATGGCTGTGTCTGAAATCACTCCCTATTCACTTTATAGTGCACCATATAGTGAATACGCCATTTTGTAGTGATGTCAGAATATTGAGTGAGTTTTGTTATTCACTATATAGTGCACTCATTCTATCCCACAATGCATTTTGATAAGTAGTGAACAGCCGATGGTCACTAGCCCAGCAATATTTACCATCATGCATCAGGGTTGCTCTCAAACATGACGGATGAACAAGGAGCACAGAAACACAAGAATTTTTTCATATACTTTTTTGTTTGTTGGTTTTAACCAAAGTATGTAATTTGTAAGAAAATGTTAAGGATTCAAAACGGAGTAACCTTTCCCCCTATGAGGATTACAAGACATGAGCCAATCTTCAAGCAAAAATAAGTTATAATGCACACAAAAACATATATTATTTAGCCACTTAAGACACAAACTTTTTTGTCTATAAGTATTTTTGATTTTTTTTGTGAAAATACATCACATTTTGTATCAGCTTTCAGCGAACTTCTACGATCCTCAGCTGTCGTATCGAAATCTACGGGCTGTTGATGCTAAGCGTTTTAACTGTGAGATGGGGATGACGTCATTGCCTGTGGCCAGAGTAGCGTCAGAAACAGTTTTGTGTTTTTACAGCGAGTGCACTATATATAGCCACTATATGCAGCTCACCATATAGTGGATAGGGAGTAGGGAATGAGTGTGTGGTTTTGGACACAGCCTATGATGAGCACTTTTTATGTCGCAGGGAGATTGTTTAACTCACGGCCTCCCTTGATGGACATGTTTGGTGCCTAAGTATGCATGATGTTTTAAGATAAGTGACTCCTGTTTGCGGAATAAGGGACGTCCTGTTAAGGTCAAACCAATTAGTTCAAAAAAGGGATGTACCGGCTAATACAGGACAGTTGGTGCCCCTATCTTCAGTTTGAATTTATTTAGTAATGTTTTTTTTTAATTGTTTTGTGGCACAAATGTGAAGGAATAGTATCTCCTGGATTACAGCAGTCCCAGAATTTTATGTCTGCCCAGAGGCTTTAAAACTTAACTACAGTTTAACAGAGATATTTTCTAACTGATCAACACTGACTTAATGTTCTATTATTGCTGTTTCCTTTTTACACTAAAGCTTCACTGTTTTAAATTCATAACCAAAAATAGACATCCAGCACTAAAGTATGATGCAGGGTCTTATGCTCATTGTAAAAGGATTTGCTTCAGCAATAAAAAATGTTTGGTCATTACACAACATGGTAGATAGAGGCTATTTTAGGACTTTTAAGGGTTTTTGGACAAAACTATGAACACTACACAAAATACACTATGTTTTATAACATTATGAGCTCTTCTTAGACTTTTTTTTATTACATTATGCATCGTTGTTACATTATGAGCTCTTACACATGCAAAATAATCAAATTTTAAACATGCAATTGAAAATCCAGTTAACTACATTGAACTCTCATTATGAATAATAAATCCCAAATTATAAAATCTTTTAAAAGTCCTAATTACAACACCATTATGTGATGTGTATTGAACTGACCTATGGCTAAGCCACGCCCCCTCCACTCACTCGGACAAACAATGAAGATTCAGTGACAGACGCTATTGGAGTTGTCACAGTAGGAGACATTTCACAGGAGGCCATAGATGATTTTTGGAGACAGAAAGATCACATATCATTTAGAAGTCACCAAAAGGGTCTAAACTACATATTGGAGGGATATATTAATCATTTTATCATTGAGAAGGTCGATAAAAAGCTTCAATTACAAGCCAAAATTTACAGGTCCCAGTGCAAACGTGATGAATGGCATCTCATTGCCATCACAACAAACAACGTGACACAATGAACAATGCAGCTAGGAGCTAACGTTAGGCTAACTTTAGCTAATATAAGAGATGCTAAAGATTACTTTATATTTCTTTCCAGCAAAGTGACAATATGCTGCCTCAAATATGATGTTGGCTTATCTTAGAACAGATGTTGTTAATTTTATCCATGTTGAGTTGATGTTGTGTTCTACCGCAAAACTTTTATCCAAAGAAGACACATTTCTCGGTTTAGATGTGGCTTAGGAAAGGGTAAAAAATACGCGTCGTCGCCCAGCCTCTCAGGATACCTTGTGTTGGAGTCGCATGTACCCCATGAACATCGTTTGACCATTTTTAAACTTAAAATCTCAAAAAAAACCTCATAAAACTGGACAAAAACTGACTTTCTCCTGTTCATTTCAATGGACGTCCGTGCAGCTGATGTCCGAGTGTATTGGGGTTGCTATACGCTCTGTGATTGGCTCATCGCATTTGAGGGCGGGACTTAGCCATAGGTCAATTGATGTCTCCTGAACTTTGTGGAACTGTGTGAACATGACCATATATGGGTGAGAACTCAGAGTCAGAATGTAGCCATTCTAGAATGGACACTATGATGTCACAGACACCAAAGCACACAAAAGCCTTTAAATACACCTTCAGATCGAAACCCACTGTGAATTCTCTTGTGAGCGAACTCGTGAACTTTGCGCAAAGTATCGACCCTTCTTTGAAAGACCTGCGAACTTTCTACAACATTGTATAGTTGTATCAAACGCTGTGCTGAATCCAACTTGGATTTTTTTGTCTGAACAAAACCTGAAAGAGTCTGAGAAAATGGTAAGTTACTCTCCAAAGTCTCAGTGATTTCAACATCAACATTTATTTTTAATGTAACAATGAAACTAAACTCGTTTTTAAACCTTGTTTTTAGCCTAAATTACGTCGGCGTTCGCGAGCTTTCCGGTCAGATGTCCTTTCTGGTCAGATGGACAGGTAAGTCCCACGTTGAACTTAAAATAAATTTAAAAAGAAGATATGGAGGGAAGAGCTTTCAAAGACATGATCATTGTTCAAGCATTTATGTCTGGCAGCAACTTTTCTTTAGGACATGAAGTGAATATTTTATTAGCTCATAGCTCATGAAAATCAAATATGTGGAAGTGAATGAAGTGAAAAAATTAATTTTTCACATAGGGACAGATAGGTTTGGATATTGTTTCCTCTCAACCCTTAGATGCACGAGTGACTGGACTCTACACTTTTGTCATTTTTGGTTAAGAATAATCTTTTTTTTTATATTATGTGTTTAATTTTGGTCCACACAAGAACGATTTCATGTGTGAAATCTTGTCATTTTTTACTGTTCATTTTTTGTTCCTGACGGTCACAGATGATAAGAATCAAAAGTTCCCATGTAATTCCATAGAAAATGAATGCAGGTCATTTTTGACCCACCTATGGAAGAGTGGGGTAGTAATAGAAAAACTTGAATTTCATAAAATTTATAAAGGTTAATTAATAATCTAAAAGTTATGATATGAGTGACATGTTTTTGAGGAATAGCTGGAATATGAAATAATAACAACTTTCCATTACAAAGATATTGCAAGAAAAAGACCCTCCGGGGTCATTTGAGACCCACTTATGCATCTAAGGGTTAATGAATAAAATCATCATTTAGAAACTGCATTTTGCATTTACTAGGGTTGTCTGTGTGAGATATTAAAATTGGTTTCTTGATCCGAAAAATGTAAGTGCTTTTCATACATATCTGATGAAAGGTCTCCATATATACTCCAACGTTTGCTGGTTAGCCTTTTACATCTAAGATATCCTTAAGGGAGTATCGAGTTATGCTCAATCTATCAATGATTTTTCACAATAAAGCAGTACATTTACTGGTGCAAAGTAAGCTAAGTTCAATAAATGATTGCTCATTTTTCGTAAAATGAGTGATCATTTATAAGCCCAACACAAAAAACCTTAGGATCAAGAGTGTATTTTTAATATTATTTTATCTACAGGTAAATGTGTAGGTTTGACATTGTTTTGATTGGCAAAACTTCTAAGGTGCAGGAGTTTGAAGAAGGCAAAGATGTCTAAACAAAGTTTAATTCCATTTTTCAGAGCCGCAGTAAAAAAACTGCCCAAAATGAAGTTTGACTGCCCAACGTTCGTTTTTGCTGAGGGGGTTTCACTTCCTAAAAGCCCGAAACCGAAGAACGTACCTCTCTGCTCTGCATCCTATGAGGGCAAATGTCTGAAAAATTCAGCACTTCCACACATGAAGGAGAAAAACCCACGTTGTACAATTGTAGGGTTTCCATCTGTGGATGATGAAGTGGCTGAATCGACATCTCAGCCTCACAGAATGAAGGCAAGCCTTTCTACCAGCGAGGATAAACTGGTGAGACATCCAGACTTCATGTTTCCGCCTCTGGATGACGACTCTGCACTGGATGAAGAAGTTTCCACTTTTATGTCGGAGCCTTGCAGAGAAATAGCTTGGGACATCTCTGCGCTTAGGAAAGTACCTGCTGTGATGCCACTCAGCAGACTTGCTGGAGTGCCACTCCCACCTAGTCCTACGCCCACTGAGGTCGATCTGACAGACAAGTCGGACGTGATTGGTGCATCTGATGAGATATATGACGTGGTGCCTCTTAGCCTGCTGGCTGATATACCTCTGCCACCAAGTCCTGTACCCTCTGATACTGAGACAGGCACAGAGGGAAGAGAGGACAGGAAGTACCCAAATATGGAAGGTATCGGGTTTCCATCTTTGGATGATAGTGATGATGATGAGGTGCCTGAGGACGTGCCACTCAGCATTGTCAATAAAATGCCACCTAGTCCTACGCCCACTGAGGCTGATCACGGTGGCAAGTCAGACATAATTGGTGCTTCTGATAATGTGTCTGACATTGTGCCTCTTAAACTGGTGGCTGATACATCCCTGTCACCAAGTCCGAGACAAGACAGGAAATACCCAAATATGGAAGGAATCGGGTTTCCATCTTTGGATGATGGTGAGGATGAGGCGCCTGAGGACGTGCCACTCAGCGTTCTGACTGGAGTGCCACTGATGGCTGATACATCACTGCTATCAAGTCAGAAACAAGACAGGAAGTACCAAAATATGGCAGGTATCGGGTTTCCATCCCTGGATGATAGTGAGGATGAGGTGCCTGAGGACATGCCACTCAGCATTGCCAATAAAATGCCACTCCCACCTAGTCCTACGCCCACTGAGGCCGATCACGGTGGCAAGTCGGGCATGATTGGTGCTTCTGATAACATGTCTGACATGGTGCCTCTTAAAGTGGTGGCTGATACATCACTGCCACCAAGTCCACGACAAGACAGGAAGTACCCAAACATGGCCGGTATTGGGTTTCCGTCTCTGGATGACAGTGATGATGAGCCAAATGACTCAACCCCTCCAAGCCCACCTGTAAAGGAGATTGTTGCTCATGTTCAAGAAAATGAACCATTCCCAGGAAACATCAGAATTCCTTCTCTGAAAGATGCAGAGTCTTTCCAGCCCCAACCTGCCAGTGTCATTGCTCCTGACGTCCCACTTCCTCCAAACCCTGGTGATACCAAACTGAGACCGGTCTTATTCAGGTGGAGCTACTCCGGATGCCGCTGCAGCAACTGCACACTGGAGAGCAGTGTTAATTCTGCCAGACTTTTTTACTGAGACTCGGCATACTGGGGAGAAAAATGAGCACCCAGACAGGATCACCACTTGAATTCCTTCTTTGGATGACCCCACTAGGAATGGGCGATAAGGAATAAAAAATGTATCACAATATTTTGCTGTATTTATTGCTATAACGATATAAATCGCGATACAAAATAGCACCATTCAGCACAATCTTTTTGGCTAGGTAAAATGTATCAAATTGGCTGCTTAACTACACCAGCTACACATAAATATAGATATATAAATATGTCTATATTTAAACCTATTTGCTTCTACATTTAAGAGATTCAAAGAGAAATGTAGTTGGAAATAGTACACAAAATGTTCCAACTTGGCACATTATTAAAAACTTTAGGTGTTAGCATAACAAATTGAGCCATCCTGGATATTGCCTTATTTGTCCAGTTTGCCTCTGTCTTTGTAATGTTTAAATCCAAAATGCAGTCTGATCTCTTCTAAATCTGGTGGTTTTCTTTCAGTGGAGCAGAGCTCCCATGTTTGTTTTTACAGAGATAAGTCACTGACTGCAAGTCCAAGTTGAAACTGCAAGTTTTTCTTGTTGTTAAATTAATTTAAATAAAAATAAGTAAATTTGATAAATTATTTTAACTAATTTTGATTAACTCCATGGTGTATAATTACACTGAAGCCTATGATGCTCTAGATGTGGTAGTAATAGTCACATTTCCAGACATAGTACATACAGTGTGGTGCTTTAATGTTTATCTGTCCCTCCATTATACACTTCTGCTGTCTGTGAGGTGTCTACTATTGATAGACAACTATGCACCTAAAAGACAAAACTCACAGCACTGATAAAAAGAAACATGCATCATGTTATCTATCATTTATATAAAATCTACATGAGATGCAAGTTTATTACTCATATCTTTCTAAACATTAGACTCAGCGCTCCATTATTTCCTCGTCTTATCGTTGAATGCCGTTTTCTCATAGTGCAAAGTTTTTTCACGGTATATCGCAAACGATACGATATCGCCCAGATCCCACTGAGCTGGAACAGTACTACCAGCTGCCTGAAGAGGAGCGTCTTCTGGACTAGCAGACAGACCCAAACAACAAACCAATGGGGTTTCCCTCTGTGGAAGAGAAAACTGATACCAACCTGTGGACCCTACAGGTTGGAAATACTCAAACACAGAGAGGATTCCTCAATTTCTTCCTTGACTGTTTTATCATGTCTGTGAAATAATGTCATGTACGCAAGTTAGGAAGACTTGCCACAGCAATGTTTGCTGTGTTTCTTGCGTTTAATAATAAAAACATGCAAAAAAAAAAAAAAAACATTTCTTGCATTTGCTCAGTCATCTTTCTGACAAATTGTATATTCATTATTGATAGTTGTGTAAGACATACAAGCAAATGATTCAAATTTATTTTTCCTGGTAAATATTTAAACTACAGTGTTGAATGAGAGCAGGAAATTATGAAAAAAACTTGGTAAAGAAATTGTTTCCTATTATTCAGTTCAGTATTTTAATTGCTGTTGGATATTATGGGGGTTATTGAAGTCTGTAATCATGGAAGAGAGGACGTGGCCACCTTAGCTCCTCTACCAGCACTGTCCCTAAAGCCCTTTTCACACCGCCACGTGGTAACTACCCTGAAAACCGCCTCCCTGCCAGTGGAGTCCCCCGAAATGCAGAGCTGCTGCTGCCGCCACGGTACAAGGCAGCAATGACGTAGAGGTGCTTTGGTGAACGTCACAGCAGAGCCCACCCACAAGTCCATCACACACCCCTCCCCAAAAACACGTAGAGTACCTCACAATCTCCGTATACTAACATGTATAATGTACTATAAAACGGAGGGAAAAACACGGTTCTGTCATCAAAATAATTCCCCCTAGAAAATACGTTTCAACGGTTGGTTCCACAATTTTTTCTTCTAGTTGTCTTTGTATGGCGGAAGCCGTGTTGTAGAGCTCAGGATACTCATGATACACCAGTATTATGAGCTCCTCCATTGTTTGCTGAAGCCTTCTTTTTCCGGGTTTTCTCCCTCCTTGGCTGCTGCCAGGCGGCTGTCGCCAGAAAGTTCATCATGCCGAACTCCGAACAACTGCTTCTGGGTCCTACCGCCGCAGTTAAAACCGCTTCCTGTCTGCCGCCCGTCCCTCATTAAAATGACTGGAGGCGGCGAGTTGCGGCGCGGCGGTGTGAAAAGGGCATAAGAGACACCGGGAGCATCAGTAGAGAATATAATTTCTCTAAACATCTCCAGAGGAGCATGTTTCAGAGAAACCCACATACTTTGTTCTCCAGACTTAAGCTTACAAGCGTACTCTTCCAAATTTGAGATCCAGGCTGCTGTGTGTCCTTCCATGTGTCTGAGTCAGGGCGTGCCTTCTGCATCAACATGGTCATGAGTTTCACTTAGGCTTAAAATATTGTAGACATGTAAGACTAAAGGTGTCCAAACACCTTGCATATTATGATCACTCATCAATCAAATTATTAGATATACTTAGTCTATTTATTCATTTATTTCCACTTTTCATACTTGTCTTATAGCTACATAACTTGTAGCATATTGTTAGCCTCATAGCATAATTGCCTTAGCCATATTTTAAGATTTTCAGAAAAATAAGGCACAATGAATCAGCAGCATTAGGAGAGTATAGCAAGGCAGGTTTGTTGACATTAGTAATTATGCTATGAGGCTAATGATATGGTATGAATGAGAACCATGGTGGGCCACTTTCCGTGGTGCTAATTCTGTTTTTGACTAAACTAAACTACTAAATTTCAAAACATCGGCAGAAATAAACAAGGAATGTCCAGCAGTGGAGGAAGCCATTACTGAGGGCTTTCAGCCCAAGCAAAAAATGGACAAAATGAACTCAGAGTATGGTCAGCCAGTTCTGGTGTATCGGTATATGTTTGAAACGTAGAGCATGAATGTATGGAGGACTAAAATAAATTCATGATGCACTGCTGGAGCACATAGTACATCATGAATTTATTTTATCTGTCATCCTCTCCCACCAAACTCAGTGGGCGGGACTAACGCTGAACAGTCACAAACCATTGGTTTGGTCTGCAGGGCTGCCAGATGAGGGTGTTTCCAACCAAACAAACTAACACACAAACATGGCCGCTCTCACTGAGGACCTGCATGAGCTCTCCCATGAGTTAATAACAGATATTTTAGTCCTGTCAGAACATGTTGATGCTGGAATTTCGGACCCTGAACATGTGGCTAGCAAAGCATATTTCTGCTCTGTCTGACCAAGATATTGACCGAAGAGTGTTCGCAAAGTGTTGATTAACAGGTTTATTTGTCAGCGCAGTAGTAGATGTTGTATTGTTTTCGTACACATACGTGTTTTTTCAAGTTTTCCAGCCACTTCAGGTGTCATCTTTGCTTTGTACGTAAACTACACCTCTGTCATCAACTGGTCTACTTGCTCAGTGCTAGGATAGATCTCTGTCACTTGGGAGACCAGGGTTCAAATCCCC
The DNA here is from genome assembly GCF_018320785.1 of Cheilinus undulatus. Taxonomy (NCBI): domain Eukaryota; kingdom Metazoa; phylum Chordata; class Actinopteri; order Labriformes; family Labridae; genus Cheilinus; species Cheilinus undulatus. The sequence goes on along the minus strand of NC_054885.1, from coordinate 21,920,019 downwards.
CCGGTGTCATAACACCTAACCCACACACCTTCTCACCCAGACCCACACACACTGACAAACCCACCCCAACAAATCCACACACTGAGACCTACACACCTAGAACCCAGTAAAGAAAGGCCAAGAACAGCTGGAGAAGTGAGGAGATGGGCATGCCTCATCAGTGTTTGATTTACCTGCCATTTGTTTAATTTAGCTAACACTGATTTCAGTTTTGAGTTTGCACTGTTATTAAAAAATTGTTTTATTCAGTTTTTAAGTGGCCTAAGCCACAATGAGATGTTCAGAATTGGCCAATATCACTTTATTAAATGATTCACAAATATCACATATTGTGTATTAAAGATTTTTGTGTTTCCCCAAAAACTAGAAAATATGACTTATTCCATTAGTTTAACAGGGTGATGAAATCTAAACAAAACTTAAATGAGTAATTTTGTATTGAATTTGTCTTGCTTTTATACAGCGTTACAGTTTATGAGATTAAAATGTTCTGTTTTACTTTAATTATCTTCAATAATCACTGGCACAATTTACCCCAACGTATTCTCCCCAAAGGCACAACTTACCCAGCACCAGGGGCAAGTTGTGCCATGAGAACACTTTTTTTCTGAAAGCTGTATTTCTTAAACAGTTTATTTCAGATCCAAAGTTATTAAGAGCATGGTGTGAAGCATGGTGGGGGCAGCATCATGCTGTAGGGGTGTTTTTCAGACTGGTCAGGGTTTTGGGGAAGCAGAATGGAGCTAAGTACAAAAATATTGTCAATGAAATCTTGTTCCCACATGCTCTGGAACTCAGACTAGGCCAGAGGTTCACCTCCCAACACAAAAATAACCCTTGACACACCAGTGTTAATTTTGGCAGCTATTTTTAATTTTAGTCTAGTTTTAGTCTTTAAATGAAATGCAATTTATTTTTAGTCACATTTTAGTTATTTCTACCCTTTTTAGTTTGAGTCTAGTTTTAGTCAACTAAAACTCAAAAAGATTTTAGTCTAGTTTAGTTGATAAACGTCCTCACATTTTAGTCTTTACTTTTAGTCCAAGCATTTATTTTCTTACCTAATTCAGGTACCAAATCATGGTAGTGTGTTCTCTGCACCCTGCCGAACCTGGGGTCTCTGCTTTCTACAGCTGAGAGACAGAATAGATACAGATGCATTGTTTTTTTGACAGATTTACCCACAGTGGAGAAATATCATGGATTTTGAACGTCAGACAAAAACTACATTACATTTGAGTCTAGTTTAAATCACCTTGATGAAAACCAAACTTAGTATTTGTCAGTTTTAGTCATCACAGATCTATTTTTGTTTTGTATTCACACCTGTGGCTTGTTTGCTTTGTTCTGATTCAGGGGCGATACATTTGTTTCAGTTGTCACTTGGTTCGTTTGTGTTCACAAGGCAAAAGTCTCTTGTGGTCCAAAGTTGTAAACAAATGCCACGTGCGCTCCAATTCGTCTCTCATTAGTCAGAAATCTTACTCAGAAGGCAGGGGAGTTTTCTTATCTTCATTCATTCATTCATGTTCTTAACCGCTTTCCACGGGGAAAAACAACAGCAATAGAGCTTTAGCAGCGTGTGTGGCTAGTTTTTTTATAGCGCCCATCTGGCTAATGTACCAGTGTTCGCTAAATCAACAAAACATGCATTTTTTTCAACAGTCAACACTGCGTCTGGAAAATAATGTGCTGATGCACTTGTTAAAACGAAGACGTGCCGCCTCATGCAGCCATGACTCATTTTGCTCAGATAGATCTGTTGTTCTTTTTCGCCTTCTCTCCTTCTTCTGCTGTTGCTGATTCTTCTACTCCTTCTTCTTCTATTGTTTTAACTGAATGGTTGGTAACCGGGTGCATTACTGCCCCCACGACTACAGTGTGTACTACAGTTATGAGTCAGATGTGCCAGTTTCTGAGGTGATTGTGTTCTCACAGCAAAGGAACCGCTACAGGGCTCGAATGGAAGCGAGCAGAGACCACCCTATTTTGGCAATCTCGGCCCGCTTGTTTTGTCCCACATCCAAGTGTGATTGCTGTGTTCACATATGTCCAAACAAACCGGACTTTAGGGGGGGCGCTCACTGTTTCGGAACAACTGCCCCAAACGAACAAGGTGTGAATACACCCTTAGTCTAGTTTTTGTTACTGAGAGAAAGGCTGTCAACAAACATTTTTAGTCATAGTTTAGTTGATGAAATTAACAGTATACCACACAGCAACGACAACACAGGAGTGGCTTGAGGACAACTCTGTGGTTGTCCTATAGTAGCCGGGCCAGAGCCCTGACTTGAATCCTAATGAACGTCTCTGAAGAAACCTGAATCCGTCCGTCTACCGACAGTCCCCTTTCAACCCGACTGAGCTTGAGAGGACTTGCAAAGGATGGCAGATAATCTCTCAATCTAGGTGTGCAAAGCTTGTTGCATCATATTTAAAAAAGACTTAAGGCTATAATTGCTGCCAAAGGTGCTTCAATTAAGTACTGAATGAAAGATCTGAATACTTAAAAGAATGAGATATTTCAGTTTTCCATGTTTAATAAATATGCAAAAATTCTAAAAAAAAAATAATAATAAAAGTTTAAATTTGGACTTTTCTACAGAAAAGCCCTTAATCTTGTCACTGATGATCTTGTTTGCCCTTGTTAGGATTATTGAGACATGCATATTTATCTCATTCAGTGTAAAAACACTATACAAGAGCATTAGATATGTTCAATCTTAAAGTCTGTTGCAATGCCATACTCACTGATGATGCAATGTTTGAAAAGAACATGTCAGACCTCAGAGACTGCCAAAAAAAATCCTGAATCCTAAATATTTTTTTCCTTTTTTAAAATTAAATATTAATGTCTTTCTGTTTACTTTTGGTTTAAAAAAATCAATCAAGAAACATGCTTGCAGATGTTTCCCTATCACCTAAAAACCCAGAGACTCAGACAGTAAAATGCTGTGGGGGTGAGCAGACAGCTGGCTGGAGTGAGCAGAAAATACCTTTAAATATTTAATATTTTGAGGGTTGCTCAAAGGGGAAGACAGAGAAAGACAGCAGAATGAGTCAGACTGATACTAAATGAATGCGCCCATTTTCTCTGAAAGCATGAAAGTGATGACACAATGGAAATGCTTTGATAAGTCTCATTACAATAAAGCAGAGGCCTGTGTGATTGCAAAGAGCGGCGCTACAATCTATGATAATTTCCCTTGGAGAATCTATCCCAGGCAGGCAGAGGCAATCTCAGCGGCTATGCATTTGCCCTGATTCTTGTCTCCTGTTCACCAAAGTAAGGCCATTAGTTCCACAATTACAGAGAATGATATTCAAGAACGATTTACCATTCTTTTTCCAAATGCTTTCACATTAAGAGTCAATGAGGCATTATATCAACAGAGCACGTCCTCTATCCATGTTTACGGCACTGATGGCATTTTACTCACACCCTGAAAACAATCGTGACAGCTTTATGGTTTCATTTCATTAAAGATTCCTTCATAAATCCCAACCTTACATTAATAATTAGGACCAAATAAGCAACACAAGCGTACAGTATCAATCATAAAGCCAAATAGAAGCATTATTCTTTTAACACAGAGCTCTAAGACACAGACTATGAGATGTTTAAACACTGCTACTCTCTGGGAACATTTTTTATCATCTTATGGGCAGCATATAACAAATGTACCCTGATGGATGGAAACAAGGTATAGCTTATAAGTATGATGGGCTGCATCTTCACGTGATTATCAACATGCCTGTGATGCCTAATGAGACTGATGCTGACCAGGTAATGCCTGCCTTCCCTCATGTCACAGATAACCTGAGCAGTCTTAGCCTCTCAGTCTGAACTGCACTTCCCTGATCCCAAAGCAGTGAGGGGCTAACACATGTTGTATCTCTTAAAAATTACAACTCTTATCCACTGATGATGCATTCTATGGAGGGTGCACACCATTAGTGGCTGATGAGTAAAATCATAATCCTTCAGTGACACCTTGTTTAGTTTAAGAAAGTCCTTTAAGAGCTATTACAGAGTGTGGGCTTCAATATGCTCTTATATATGACACTCTTTTGGTTTTGCACTCATTGAAAAAAGTTTTATTTTTTGTTTTCATCAGGCAGAACAGGTGACCAGGTAAACTATGTAATCTTTTTGTCAAACAAGAGGAAATGTTGGTATTTGGGGATTTTTACCCCTAAATACCAAGTCTTCGGTCCAATGTGGTCCATCACAGCAATGGGGCCAATAGGTTTCGTTTGAAGTCCATGCTTCCATTGACTTCCCTGCTCTGAGTCTCTGCTCCATCAGTTCCGGCAGCCCAAAGCCCTCCATGGCAGATATGCAGGGCTATTATTTTTGCTGGATCCTGGACAACTGCGCTTAAATTCAGCATGGAGAAGATCGCAGGAAGTGTCAACGAACTGAATGAAAATATCTGGTTACATTTCAGAATGAAATACTCTGCGTTGACGCCTTATTGTGTTTCACTGGGCTCTATGCATGGTAGGGGGTGGTGTATTTCCGGTAGAAAATATGGCCGCTTCACAACTTCCGCCCAACGATACGTGCTAAGCCAAAACGGAATCTAAACCCTCCTATACTGCCTTAATTTGTCCGTTTCGTTAGTTTTTTGTTTCGATTGTTGTTTGTGTTTACCCTATCTTTATCGCTTGGCATCCAAACATGCTAAAATTATGTTTCAAAAACAGGTTAAAAGCACCTCTGGACATCGTTGCTGTGTGCTGCAATGTACACCTTCAGCTAAATTTAACTCGTCATTGACAGTTAGCTCAGGTAACTCATGCAAACAGCGAGTAAACTGCAACGAATTTGCCATCTTACGCCTTTCTCTTCTCCTGACTGGAAGTGTGGGAGCGGTCCAATGCCAAATACGGAAGCAGTTCATGCATAGAGCCCATTGACTACATCAATGGAATAGAATATAATGGGGCATAGCTAAGCCTGGAATCAACAGGTCAAAGATTCAGAGACCACGAGGATGAAGCAAAAAAAAAAAAAAAAAAAAAAAAAAAAAAGGAGGTACAAGGTGAAAAACCATGATGTTATGTATGACACCACTCATCCCATAAAAAGGATATGACATAGAGCACCATAGCTGTTGTGGGAGTAAATATTGACTTAAAAGCTGTTTATAAATAAGACTTACCCACGGTAGAAGCACAAAATAAAAATGACAAGACAAAAAAAGAGACAAATCCAAGGAAGCCCACCCTTATCCAACTCCTGCGGTTTCAAACAATAGCTTCAAGTGTTTTTGTTATGTTTTTACACCATTTCAGTTACATTTTCTGGTAGGTGATTCTGTGATTACTGCAGGAACTCCTTGATCTTGAGGGTTGAGTCGTAGCGGTGCTGCTCCATGCTTTGCACTGAAAACAGTCGGGAGGTGTTGACAGATGGCGGGGCATGCAGTCAAACTTAGTGCAACTGTGCAGAACCAAAGATGGACCCAGTGGGGTTACACTCAACAATGTAATGAAAAATATTTGCCATTGCTATCTTTAATTGGCTACAAACAATTTTAAAAGCTAATATCAGCCCTGAGTTTCACAGTTGACCTATCGCTAAGATTCTATGCCTGATGTCAGGCGTAGCCATTTTGAAAAGCTCCAATGTTTGTGCCCGTTCTGAGGATGGAAGGACCAATCACTGGAAAAGAATGAGGTGGTAGCTATAGACTTGGTTTAGTTGGACTGCAAGGCAGTAAACAATAGCTGCAACCTGTGAAGCAATTAGTGGTAGTTAACTGGACATTTCTTTGTTACAAGAAAAATAAAGACCCACACTGATAGCCTTTTTTTGGTGGAAAAGATGTTTTTGCTTTCCTCCTGACTGGCTTCGTCATGAGTTTGATTCACCAACTGGCTACACTACAATTTAAAAAATAAAATAGTCCATCTGGTGTGTCATAGTACTTTAGCTATAACCTTTGACTGCAGTTAACAGGGATGTTGGATTGTCAAAGAAAAATAATACTAAGACTGTGCTAGCAAGATGATATCATGAGCTAGCATTACAAGGCTGAATTTAGCTGTTATGTTACTGATGTTTTGCTCACTTATGTTGTTATTAGCTAAGTTTGCTGCAAGGTTTATGTTGTTCATGGTGTTACCTTCATACTGTTGGAGGTTATATTCATGCCACTTTGCAGTAAACTTTGCTGACCACATGGATTCATCACACATATGAGGTGCCATCTTTTTGTCTAGTCCCAAAAGCAGCGAACAAGCACTGTCTGCATGATTTTGCCTAGTGTGTGTGTATCCCGTATTTCCAAAGGGCATGAAAAATACTCACAATACATCAACTTTTTGTCCATTTTGCCAGCCTAAATAAAGGTGCTTTCCAACACCTTTCTGACTGGATAGTTGAGGCTGTTTTTCATGCTTAAGCCTACAAGAGCACAGGATGCCTGTAAGTGTTAATGTGCTCTCACCTGGAGTTTGGAGACATTTTGGGCCCTTTTGAAAGAGTTTTCTGTCGAGATACGTTCCACTGCAAACTGGGCTTCCTAACATGTATTTGTGAAGCTCAGGATGTCACTGAGTCTGCGCTGTCAGAAGGCAAGTAATGTGTGCAACATCATCACTGCTTCTGCACTGAAGCCAAAAAGTCTATCTTTGGCATTTCAGGATGTGTTGACTTATGTGCTGCACCAATTACTGACAAGAACTGAATGTTATACATACAACAAATTCTCCCCTCCCTGAGAGAGGGCAATTAGGTGTAACACATGTAAGCCCCTCAATGCTCAGTGCCCCTCAGTTGAGGCATTGGGAAAGCATGAACTGCAGGTTATGATAGGAGTTTTCAGGGCAGTCTTGTGATCGGTCAATCAGTCATTCTTATGTGTTGCTTTAAGTTTTAAAGGGGGCTGAGATAATAATAAACTCCTGAAAACAGGAAGTAGCTGCACTTTTATGAGAAACATGCACATGACAGCTCCTCTTACTAACAACAATCAGACTATCATCTCTTCATCTTTTTCCAAAAATATTGTAGCCTATTTCAGATAAATTTGTGTTGTTTGGATTGAAACTCTCCATATGAACGCCAAATGTGGAGAAGTTTAGGTAAGTAATGGTCTTCTGGCAACATTTCCTCACCATTCTTCAACACACCCCTGGACTCATTCCCTCTGTTTATTGAGAAGTTGATTGTCTAAATCACAGATTCAGACTGACTTTATGTGAAAGGTGTCCTGGAGGGGGTGCTTGTTATCACTGCATATGCCCTCTTATCCTCTGGGGGTCTCTTGGCAGCAGTCCTGCACACTTAGTTGACTTTCTCTGTGATCCAGTATTTAAATAGAGGCGGCTAGTGGAGAATAGTTTGGAAACATTGAGAAATTTACCTCTACTGTCATGCTTGGCGGGAATGTAAATGCAAGCATAATATTAAATAATCATGTTAAACCTTTTGTGGCTCTCGAGAGAAAGAGTGTCAAATCATTTGTCAGACCACATATTCTTCTTTGGAGTCGGTACAAGTCTGCCCAGGCTCAAGAGCCTCTGGTGAGCGTTGGTGTGATGAATTTCATGGATTTCAGGATCTCTATTTCGGACCCTTCAAACAGTCAGTGACATCAGGTAGTAGAGAGCTACATCCTCCTCCTCAAAATCAAATCAAAGTCAAAATCACACTTCTGCTGAAGGCTGGGATCTGTGGCATACATCCTACCCATCATGAGGGAAAACATGGTGCGTAAGGTCAGATGAGTGCCATTAGTGTGACAAGGTATGTTTGATTTGTTCTCTGTCCTTCTATTGTGCTGATGGTTGGGAAACTTACAAAAATGCAAGTAACATTTTTTTTGATTTGTAACAGTAATGCAATGAATGGATTAAAACGGATTAAAGGTGGCAAAAATAGGCAAATAGCAGCCAAATGGGTTAAAGTGGCGAAAACAAGAAACATGTGACAACAAAGTGATGAAGAAATGGACAACAAGCAGCAAATATGGGTTACAAGTGGAAAACTGGGCAAAGAGGGGCAAAAATGGTTTAGGGTCAGAAATGGGCACTATGAGTGAAAAAGTGACAAAAAATATGTTTAATGTGCCAAAAAAGTGGGAAAGGTTAAGAAAAGGTTAAAGGCAACATTAATTGGTAAATAGAGGTAAATTAGACGAGTGGCTACATAGGGGCAAAAATGGGCAACAAAGGGCAAACAATGGTTAAAAGTGGCAAAAGTGGGTTATAAGTGGCAAAACAAAGTGGCAAAATGAGCCAAGTGGCAACACAGTCACACAATTAAAACTGCAGTGAAAAGTGGACAAAATGGATTTGAACTGGCAAAAAGAAGTGTCAAATAAGGGCGAGACGCAGCAAAAATTGTTGAACAGTGGCAAAAAATTGTTTAAAAAAAAAAATGTTGAAATAGGTTAATAGCCCAATTCTAGTTTGAGACCCTTTTCAGCTCAAACATGAGGCAACTCCTTGCCAGGGCGTTAGCACCAATGCAATTGACCCAACACTTATGAACTTAAAGCACCTTTTACAACTGAGGAGGGCCCATTATCCCGATTTTTCAATGGCCCAGCCGTTTCTGCGGACAGGCTGTCATCAGGAATGGAGTAGTCCAACGACATCCCCATTTCCAAACATTTCCAAACTTGTAAAATAAATAATTTTTCGCTTGTAATAAGTCTCTCTTGATTGAAGTCAGTAACCTAAATGAGGGAACATGCTCAAAGATAAGCTGCTCAGTTAAAAAAAAAATGTACAAAAAATTGGTGAAAGATAAATAAAAAATACTTACAAAACTGAAATCTCTGCATTGTAAAATGAATGCATTCTTGGCAGTGACATAACAGCTTAGCATGAAGGGGGAAACAGCCTGGCCTGTCTTGGGGTAACAAAACTTTTCATCCAGCACCTCATAAGTTGTCTCTAATCAGCACTTATCACTGGAATAAAAGACAGAGTGAAATGATGGAGCTCTGTCAGCACCAATCTTTGCTTTATTGAAGCTAACTGAATGACATGAAATTTAGATCCCAGTGCATGCAAAATGCTGCATTTGTTAATCACGTGTCTAGAATGGTTTGTTGTATCATTTCAGTTCTGAATGAGAACTAGACAATGCAAATCCTTACCTTGTTTGCATATAAAACAATAAAACATCTGTAGCCCCTGTGGGTAGTGACCAACAGACTGGCCGGCTGACCGCCGCGGCATCCCTGGAGCTAACATACATCTACCACCCCTGCTGCTTAATTAGTTGCCTGCATGCCTGGAGACTCATTCTGCACTTGACCTTTGTGAAGGTAAAGCAAGCAGCACATGTTCGACAGGCCAGAGGAAATGAGGTGAGAGGAAGTTTCCACTCTGGTAACTTTTGTTTGTGTGTGTGTTTAAGTACAGCATGCTGGTGTGGTTGTGCTATTCTCTTTTCTCCCATAATGCCTGGCTTCTTTAATGTGAATCTTTTCATTATCCTGACACTGAGCATGGAGATGAGATGCAGAAACAGCAAGAGAAAATACTAAATCTGTGCAGGATGTAAATTAAGTTTTTGGTTAATTTAAAGAACAGCTTGAAGTTTGATACCAGCAGAAGGAATGTGTTCATGGAAAAAAACCTCAGGGGAGTTGTGACATATTCAAAAGGTGCAATGATGCAGGTAGAGGTTAGCTCACAGGCCATTTTGGTTCTTAATGAGACTTTCTCTGGAGGGATTTCTGGCTGCCAAGTGTAAAATCATCTGAAGAAAAGTCTGCTCTTCTCATTGTCCATTGGAAAAACGGGAACATCCTCATTATCCTCCACAGCTTTGGCTTATTACAGAGGGACAAGGAGATGTCTGGATTTAAATCTGTAGACACTGTGGGTGAAAGAAGACATCCTCTTGGAGAAATTACATATTCCAGGAAGAAAAAAAGCGACTGAAACTATATAAGGAATATGATATATTATATAGTTTGTAAGATAGGCTTTTTCCTACTATTTGAGCATTTTTGTCTTGTTTTTTGAAGCAGCACTAGTGACTGTGCTTTCTGGGACACAGTACATTCGCAGCTCTTTTTCTTTAGATGTCGTATTCTCAATACAGAGATTACAGGTGCAGGTTTGTAAAGTGTGTGAAGTTTCAGGGTTAGAACCTCAGTAGAATTTCAATAGGTTTTCAAGGCAGGAGTTATAAAAGACCTCTACAGTTTGGAATCTGTTAGAAGAGGTGGCAAAGTATACCTGAATGCTACCTCATTATTTTCTCTTTGTTTAATGAGAGGGAAAGAAAATGTACTTGGTGGTAATTGATTTTATTGTGTACTGTTAGACATTTGTGATGAGTGGCGGAGGTGAATTTTACCTCAGAGTCTTTCAAAGTTCATGACATTTACAACAGCTTGTATGGTATTTACTTTGAAGGTTAGAATGGTCAGTCAGACAGCGTGTAGTTACCCTCTGAACACGTCCTTCCTATAATGAGGCGTTAATATATTATACACATCAAAGAACAGTGTGTTTTCATCACCTAAGCTGCATGTGTGACGCTGCAGGCGGCCATCTGCAGAATCTTGCAAAGTCGTCTCAGAGTTTTTAGGGAGAAGGTGTAGAGAACTTTGGAAGCTTTTCTATTTGTTCTTTTGCATTAGGCAACACAGTGGCCAAATACTGGTGTTGGAACAGAGTTTCTGTCTGTCAGCCTGAACCATGGTCACAATCAGTGGAGCCCGTTGGTAGATCGAAATCTTGCATAAGCTGTTTAGGAGAAATGCAAAACCATCTTTTCACTGTCGCTTGATGCAGCACTTCTAGCATTTTTCCTACACTGCCTGGAGCTGGCCCCACCTTTGGGACATTCATAGTACAACTAAAGGCTCCCAAACATGCCCAAATGTACCTAAAAATTCTCCCTAGTACTATGTGTTATATTTTTCCATACGAACAGTGCTTAACAAATTTATTAGACCACTACCCAAAGTAAGGTTTATGCCACAGCTGCCCTAAATTAACAGCCTTGGTAATTACCAAAATAATTTTTTATGTTTCTGCGATGGTTAATACACCAATATGTAGAAGCTCTTTAACCCAAATGATATTTTTAATGCTAAAATATTATTATTATTGTTATCCATGAATTTTCAAATTTACTGATTTACAAAATAATGGAAAAAATAGTAACGCACATTAATATATCTTGATTAAAATGTCAAATTATAGTTATTTACTTGCATTCCTGAACAGAAAAAATGAGTTTTAGTGGTTGAATGTTATGCTTGATTAATTTCTGACTTCTAAGAGAAGCCCAGTGAGCCGGCTCAAATTTGGGTGAATTCAGTGTGAAATCCCTCATTCCTGTTCAAAATGGTAAAACTTGGACTCAAACGTGGCTCACTGAAAATGAAAGAGTCCGCATTAAAGAACTTCATGTTGCTGGATGGTCTCTGAGACAAATATGACAGGTGGTCTAATAAATTTGTTAAGCACTGTATATTATGGACTATATAAGCAGAGTATTTTATTCATAATTTTGAGTACTTTCAAAAGACAATATGCTACATTATCATGTAAAAGAAAACAAAAGCTTGTTGCAACAACCTAGATAGGTGACATATAAATTAACCAATCATAGTCTAGAGTTTTGGGAACCCGGGGGAGCCAATAAGAATTCAAGGGGCACCCCTGCCCCCTTTCTGGAAATGCCCCTGCTACTGTGTGGTTACATACAACATTAAAGTGTTATAGAAGCAAAAGAGGGGTTGACACATGATTACAGTTTCACCTCTTTTATATCTCTGTTTCTATGCTAGCTTAGCAGAATAGCAGGTTTGCCTCATTGTTCTACCTCCTCAATTTCAAATTACAAAGTCATAGAGGCCATGGTCAGCGATGTCCCATATATATGGTAGACACTTTCTGTCAGGGACTTTTTTCACACTTTTACTGTTGTTATTGGGTGCATTTCAGTTCTTCTTTCTACGCCTTAGATTCATATTCATCTGTTATTTTAGCAATGCTACCTAACTTCCTGACAAAAAGAAAAAAATATGTACACAGTCTTGTACCTTTGTCTTTCTCTCTGTTTTCTAGTGTCATTTTCTCTCTGAATCAAGTGTTTGATAGACATGAGTATTCATGTAGCATGGTGGCTTGGTTACAGGTGTAAAAATATTGATCTAAGGATTTCCTGAAATGTCAGCAGAGGATATAAATGAGGAAAAAGTGGGCAGTCATTTTGCTCTATTGTGAGAAAGTTTGAGCTGTATTTCTTGTATAAAATGTGCTCTACAAATAACTGTGGTTGAAGTGTTATGATTCTTTTGAGCAGGCATGAATACTCAAAACAGCTCATCTAATATGTTTCAAAGAAACTGTATGAAAATGTCTTGATGCAAGACCAGTATCACATCAAAGTCTTCTTTGGGTGTCATACGGTGGCAGTGGTGAGGATGGTTTTCTCAGTGTCATGTCATGGAGCCCTAAGCATTCTGGGAGAAAAGTTATAATTAACTGAGCTGAGATAAAGTTGAGCTTATTGCTTTAACTGCTGATGGCTCACTTAGTGGCAGAGACAGCATTGGCAGGTTAATCAAATAATTATGGAGGAATATCACAAACACACTTTCAGCTGACGTGCTTCTGCTGCAAGAGTTGTGATGGAGGTGAATATCAAATTTGCTAATATAAAGGGTCACAATGTCACAACTTTGCACATTAGTCTAAGTGTGGCTCAGTGATGCTGCTACATTCACAGCCCTTATGTTGGTTTGTCAGTGATTAAAGTGGCAGACTTGACTGTTTCATCATTATCATGGCAATTTCACTTTGGTGTTCAGCCATGATGCATGATGTTAGATTAATATGTAGTCTCATAAAAAATAATAATCTCATAAAAAGTATTGGCAATAATGCATTTAAATCTCTTGAATCCAGGATATTGCTGAAATACCTTTGGCAGATGCAGTTCTTTTTTTGTTTTGTGCCACCACTTAAAAATGTATAACTGCAATGGTGAAAAAAAAAACAAAACAAAACAAAACAAAAAAAAACAAACAACAACAACAACAAAAAAAAAAAAAAACACATATTACTAAACTGGTGGGTTTGTACTTTCAATATTTACAAGGAAATATACCTGTGTGAGAGGATGGAGGTGTTGGTAAATCACCATGTATGGTAATTTATAATCTGGTTTCATCTGTATTATGTTTTAGAATGATTAGGTCTGTCAGCATTAATGCATTAATCTTGATTAATCAAGGTCCACAATTAGTGTGGTTTTTTTTATCACTATCAATCACATGCTTTTTTGTTTGTTTCAGAATACTTGGTTAAGCCACTGCAGCATCTTCCTGCAGTCACTAGTGATGGGAAATGAGGCTCTTTTTAGAGATCTGGGCCATTTGGCTCAGCTCAGCAAGAAGAGCTGGCTTTGTCAGCTCCCAAACAGCTCTTCATTTGGTAACACTTTGGCTTCATTTGACCTGCCAAATTTAGCAATGCCATCACATTTTATTGATATTTGTGCTGGTATTTTATTCCAATTATGATGAAGACATCATTTAATTATTTTTGGAAATACGGCCTTCAGATGAAATCTGCCCACTTGCTGGGGTTAATGACACACCTGATATAAAACGTTCATGTTACACCATCAAGCATGAGTCCTCAATACTTGGTGTGCTTGTGGTAGGATGGAGAAAAGATCACCCCTGCTAATCAATCACATAACACACATATAGACACCCACACACCCACACACACAACATATACATTTAGAAAAAAAATAATTACAATTATAATGATATAAAATGGCTCTCCAACGGGATCCGGATCTTATCATTCACATTAAAGAGCTGGCTCTTTGAACAGGCTCGTTCACAAACGACACATCACTGGCCACCACAGTGATGTAAATTAAGTCCACCACTGCACGTTAAAGTCTCATTTTACTTAAAAGGATATTTCAGAATTTTTGAAGTTGGGTCATATTAGGTACTTGGCTATAGTAGTGGCGTTTAGTGATTTCTGTGAAAGTTGCTCAGGGGGTTATTACAAGCTCAGAGAGATCCAAGGCATAATGGCTACAGATTGGAATGTTTTATCTGCGTAGTTTAACGAGTTGTGTGTAAAAATGGGCCAAGAAAATACATTGGCTCGCCTCATCTCAACAATTACAGCAATTTTATTTTTCTCAGTAAATTTTCAGTTTCAGACTATCTTGCCAGATCAACAAAGGGAGGTTTATCATAAGAAAAAGATGTGCAATAAGCAAACAACAGTCAATCCCTCTAAAACAGCTGAATGACTGGAGTAATTGAGCTCATTAAGTAATTAATCGTTAAGCTTAGAAACAACATGCCAGTGCTTGCAGTTTCAGCAGTTCTGAAAGGTCATACTGTTGTGAGTGCACTATGAAAGTTAAATCTAAAGCTGTATTCATGCAGGACATAAATATTACCCTGGGACTTTATTTGAAATACAGCAGAGGTTGAACTAATCTCACATCTTTAATCTGCCTACTGCGTGTTTGCTGCCATATTTCACTGAACACAGATACATCCAGCATAAATTAGTATATCACCAGTTTATGTTTTATATAGTACTTGTGCTTCTTTTTTCTTACATTTGTTGTTTTTTCTACCGGTTCCTCCCTCCTTTTTGATGGAGAATTTTGGAGGCTTCAGTGGAAATTATTAATGACAACTCTGATTGCCTTCGGGTTACAAATTCAAGAGGTTAATCTAGCTGCTTAGCATGGAGGCCCATCCTATCTGGAGAGAGCACAATCACATCCATCAAGTGAGGAATTTTGAAAGTTAATGAGATCAATGACATGCATGGCAGCATTTGGAAAGAGAGGTTTTATCTTTTAACTGATTCTGTACAAAACATCTTTGTAATAGTATGTTACATACCCATTAAAACAAGGACAGAGATTGTGTTTGAATGCCACTGTTGTGGGTAATTCTTAAAATAAAGCCTATTTATCAATGTAGAACTGTTTGAACTGGTCTTTATCCACATTGGAGCTCAAGTGAGGATATTTTAATCTGCTTATAAAAAGACTGATATACACTATAAGGACAAAAGTATTCAGCCACCATACACTGAAAAGGACTGCAAAGGTATTGCATTCAAATCCATGTACTTTAACAAGTAGTTGTCCCCCTTTTGCAGCTTTTCTCTGAATGCTTTCCACAATTTATTTGGAGTGTGGGAATAAATGCTTAATCATTGTTTAGAGCAGGCACTGGTGCTGGAGATTGCCTGTCTTGCGATCTCCATTCCAGTTCATCCCTAAGGTGCTCGATGGGGTTGAGGTCAGGGCTCTATAATCAAAAATACATCACAAAAAAGGATACACAATTATTCAAAAAGTGACAATCAAATTAAAAAGTAAAGCATATATTCCCTTATATTTAAGAAAACAAGAATAACCTGTCGAATTTAACACTTCTCCTTTTATTTTTATGATCACAACAAAAATACAGTTCGACAAACAATAAATCTTTTTATAGAGCATCTGTCTTCATATATCTTTTATCTTCTCTCCTCAGTTACAGTACATTTATTCAGCAGTTATTTCAGTTTTGCCTACATAAACTCTTAATGAATTCCACTGCAGAATAATTGAAAGGCTGATTTTATTAGTCGTCTGACATTTTGCTGAGACTTCCCATTGAGAGCTGATTTGAACAGCAAACCCAGTGGTTAATTTTGAGCAGGAACAATGAATAAATAAGCAATCTAGGCAATGAATATTCAGGCCATGTTTTTTTAAATATAGGTAGTGTGGCAGGATGACATGGTGGCAGTCACTGATTATGACTTAGTTCATAAATTAATGCGGTTGTCTGCTAATGAATTCAAATTCGAGGAAAGTGATAAAGAAAGTTGGTGCTATATGTATTTTCTTCAAGAAATGGCACTTGTTATCAGATGTGTGAAACTATTGATATATATATTTATCTTGTTCGTGTCTTTTATACTGATTTGATTAATGTGTTTATCTCAATATACTTTTGATTTGAATATTTTGCTGATGATACCCTTATTTATATTTCACATCTCCTAAGGCAAGATGTATCTGTTTCTGTATGGCACTCTTAATCCCACTTGAAGTCCTGTCCAACAGTCTCATAGAACTTGATATTAAATGGCCTATAAAACTCCTGAAGCTGGTCTATGACCTCCTGGTCGATCTGTACATGAGTTCTGCCTTTCGATTTGCCAAGGCAGCGCGGCTGACTGCTGCTCTCTGGCTTTTTCAGACAGGGGAAGCCTTTGGTTCGGTTAAAGTAAAAGTGTTTGTCTGTGATTATTCGCTTCAATCCCAGAAAGTCCTGAACGCGTCCCATTTCCCCTGCCGGATCCGTGATCAGCCTCTCCCCACTCACAAAGTGCATCTGTGACGGGCGGAAGTACTGCAGCCAGTTCTCCAGGTGCAGAATGTACATCCCGATTCGAATGGCATTCCAGGAAGTATCGACAAGTCCCAGACTTCTGTTCTTGAAGGCCAGCTCTTCAAATGTAGGAATGTCTGGCTTCTTGGAGAGAGTCTGTGTGTAGTCAGAGATCGCTCTAGTGACTGGGTTACGCACCACAACAATCAGCTTGGTCTCGTGGGACATGCTGGAGATGCGTCTGGGGGC
Organism: Cheilinus undulatus; assembly: GCF_018320785.1. Taxonomy (NCBI): domain Eukaryota; kingdom Metazoa; phylum Chordata; class Actinopteri; order Labriformes; family Labridae; genus Cheilinus; species Cheilinus undulatus. Next base: position 21,903,397 of record NC_054885.1, on the reverse strand, counting down.
CTCTCGGGTGACAAAGTAGCTGGGAGTCTTCTCTAATGTGATCTGGCTGTCGAGGGTTCGTGGCATCAGCCCCCTTGGGAGAGAAAAAGGACAAATAAAAAATAATGTATGAGAAAGCAAGACTTCTGCTTTCCTGTCCAGCAGTTCTACATCATCTTTGTTTCTCACAGAGAAAAGTTGAAGGCTTATATCTACTGGTGTCAAATGACAGGTAATGAAACAAGTGAAGCATTAACACAAGCTGTGATAAGTGCTTATTTACTATAAATCACATTCATAAAGATAAAAAAGGACAAATACACAGATTATTTTCTGAAATCCTTCAAAATCTGTATATTGAATAAACAGGCATTTTCAGTTTCCTGATATGTTTCTGATTTTAGTCACTGGAAAAAAAGTTGAATACTCTCTTGAAGAAATACTATTCTCTTCCTAATGGCAGAAATGTCAAAGTAAAAACAATTGATTTCCTCTGAATGACAGTTAAGAAAGGTCAGGTCACTGGTTAATCAGTAACTGTTGCCCGAGTTCTTCACTTCTGCAAGTGTGAGACTCCATGTCAAGCGGAAGAAAGTTCTTGGTCTGATGAGACCAAAATGATGCTTTTTGGCCATCAGACAAGACGCTATGTTTGGTGGACACCAAACACTGCACATCACCATGAACACACCATCCCCACAGTGAAGCACGGTGGTGGCAGCATCAAGCTGTGGGTATGCTTCTAAGCAGCCGGCCCTGAAAGGCTAGTAAAGGTAGAGGGTAAAATGAAAGCAGGAAAATATAGGAAAATCCTGGAGGACAATCTTGTAGAGAACTGGCTTCGGAGAAGATTTATTTTCCAGCAAGACAACGACCCAAAGCATACAATAAAAGCTACACCAAAACTGTTTAAAGACAAGACGGTAAGGAAATTTAATGAATGTTGTTTTAAATGTGTTGGATTTTTCAGCATCTGATGTTGCAAATATTGAAGGAATTTGTGGGACTTTTCTGGAAAAATGTTCTTGATGGTATTTAAGAATTTGTGTGGAAATTTATAGGGTTAAATTGAATGTCAATTCTTGTCCTTTGTGTTGCACCTTCAGAGCAAGAGCAGAATGATTTGGAAAGATAATTTTTTTTTTCTCAATATTATGAAATTTAATATGCGATTACTTTTAAGTTTAAAATCTTTCTGAACAGAACAAACACAATATATGGTAGATCAAGACGAGGCTGAACAATTTTGAAAAAAAAAAATCTAATTGCAATTAATTCGACTCTGCAAATTTGTCATGGATTGTTTACTGAAGGGAAAGATGATTTTATATATTTCTCATTTTTAATAAGACAAATATATAAACAAAAGAAGTCGTTGCTATTTGTGATGCTTGAATGCTTGCATGTGTAGAGTATAATATCTCTTCTGTGTTTTTAAAAATTGCACCAGGAAAATTTCCAATTCAATCTAAATTTAGGTTAATTACCCAGCCCTAGAGCAACAAGATAAAAGACCACCCTAATCCAAACCCTACCTGTCCCACTGACACAATGTCTGACTTATTGAATGAATATACTGTACCAACTGGCTGACATAAAGTCGATACAAATGGTCAAATACAAATGAAGAGATGTACAGTTGTTGTTGTTTACAAGTCAGTTTGGGAACGGCTGTTAAAAGTAACCATATTTTCCCTGTCAAATCACATCTTATACACAGAAACAAAGTTTCTGCATTTGTTTGTAAAGGGTGGTTTTACTGCATTTTAACAGTAGATTAAACCAGGTGTCCTCATATGAGGACATCATGTTTTGTCAAAATCACTTTAAAGATAAGGCCTCGGTTTTATTCCGCCTAGTCTAACTCACCCTAAACAAGCGCGAGAAGTTAAAAATGCATCCTGGTTCCCAGGAGAATGTAAGCATTGGCTCAGGTGATGAATACCTCTGCCACAATTCAGACAATCCTTACTTTTTCTTTATTGTGATTTAATAGAAAAAGCCCCCTACTGAAGTGTCAACTCTATTAATCTTAGACAAATGAGCAGAAATGCAAAATAAAACTGTTTGATGATTAAAAAAAAATAGTATCTGTGTTTCACTTTGTCAGAGCTTTTGACACTGTAGATTTCAGCTCCATTCCACAGTCTGATGATTAAATAACACTTTCTTTATCATGACTGTTTGTAAGCTTCGATTAAAACCTAACCTTTCTTAAAGTTTTCTTCTAAGGTGTGCGTAGGCATAGGTTACCTCTGAAGTCTTGGAAATATTGATCCATTTAGCTTTATTTATGAATCCCGAGTTGTTGGTTTGGGTGCCTCGGGGCCACTAGCGACTATTAATCTTTTATGAGAACAGCACCTTTTCAAGCAAACAGCTTTCCTACACAGTAAAAAAAAAACAAAAAACAAAAAAAAAACAAAACTCTGAGGGTTTTTTTCTTTTCCATGAGGTGCCGAATGTAAACAGATCTTTGCTTGTGTGCTGAGGAAACTGTCTTCGTTATCTGGTCTGTCAGTTCTGCACATTTTCACCATCCTCTGTGAGGAAGATTGTGAAGATGAGATGATCTTGTGCGTGCTGGTTCGAACCTGCAGCTTGTCTTATAATCTGCGAAACTGCTCTGACAGTGTGAACACAAACAGTGAAAGGTCACAGATGGTTCTGCTCAAAATAGTTGCTACATCTGGGTGCTGTTGTATATAGAGCTGCACACGACACAACACATTAATAGATCACAGTGTGAGGGTGCTGTTCATTAGAAGATCATTTAAAGAATTGAGATTTCACTGGAAAGATTTCACTCTCACTGACTTTTGTATTCTGTATCCACACAAAAACAACCGAGTGAACCTTTATGTCTGTCAGAGGAAGTTACAACATGTCCTGGCTTACCTTGAGTTATTGATTTTTACAACTGTTCAGTTTGTTTACTCCCAGTGAGAATCAGCACAAGGAAAACTGCACCACTGCTACAGAGAAATAAATATAACAAAAACTATAACACAAGGGCAAAGTTTCACTTTTCTCTCTGTAGAGGTTGCTTATTGAAGATATCAAGATTTTAACATCTTATTTGGATCCACCCTGTGTTTTTATTGCAGTTGGAACTAAATTGGTCAGGATCTGTCCCTAGAACTGGAGATAATCCATTTTTTATTATTTGGGTATTAGATTAAAATTTGGTAATCACAGATTAACTTTACACTAGACCATAATTTTGCCGACCTCCACAGGCCCCACTTTGGCTGGGGCCTAGAAAGCTCTCCACTTTATGCCCCCTATTTGCAGCCTTGTAAGTCAAGGTTGTTTGGACACCCCTGCTGTAACACCCCTGATTTAATAGATGGAGAAAACAACAATCATGCCATTTTGGAATCTATATGAATTATTTAAGGCATACTAATGGCAGAGGTTGTTCTGGCATTCATGAAAATGCATTGCTAAAACACCTGATGATGAAATCGCTCATAGCAGTCCGTTATCCCTTTGTTGAACTCACCATTACTTCAGGCAGGGAGAAGATATTTCCTTTAATATTAAAGGACTTAGTCTTTTCCCTGATTATAATGATGGTTATATACAGGGGAAAGTTTAATATTAGTGTTTGAAATGTAGACCAACAACTTTAAGACATTTTGTTTTTGTGTATTGGTCTGATGATAATTAGGAACAACCGGCCTGTAAAAGCCAAAAACACTTTAAATCAATAAATTGGCACACATAAATGAGCCAGCGCTGTTACAGCTGATTTTAATAGCAGTAAATACTACTCTAATAGGAAAATTAATGGCAATATGTAAAATGAAGCACAGCGAGGGATTTTTTGATTTTGAGAATCATTCTATCTGCTAACTCAAACACATGGCAGCAGGACTTTTACTTATGAATCTTCCATTTTATATATCTTTCTTTTGGTTATTGAGATAGCAGAGCTCAGACCAGAAGGGGGGCATGTGAGACCTCAGGCAGGTGTCTGAACTTACCAGCAGGATTTTTTTTTTCCCCCATGCCCCCGAAGAAAGTACCAGCACTGAATCCGAAATGAGGAGATAAAGCTGTGGGTCTTTATGGCAAAGGGTAGTGGTGTGCTTTTTACTAAAAAGCTCTTCAGTCCTTGCTTGGTGGTGATTATTTGAGAAATCTACATGATTGTAATTCCAATGGAATTGCCTGGAGGGTAATCACTCTGAAACTTTAGCATCTGTAGAAGCATGCACAGATCAGCGGAGAAAAAAAAAAACTCCCATTAAAATGCACTTTAATGGGAGCAGCCTGCTTTTTGGGAGAGGTACACATGTTAACACACACACCTTGATGAACTGACATTTGAGTGAAGTGCTCTGATTGATTACCACCCTCTCACTCGGAGTCAACACTGAAATCTTTGGGGTAATTTACAGTCCTCTTCCTGATTCTTGATGAAACTTTAAGTCAGGTTGCATTACAGACTCTGCTGTGACATTTTAATCACTCTGGGAAAATGAACTCAGGTGTGGAGGATTTGCTCGATTCTGGAGATGAGACTTGTTCTTGGTCAAATGGGAGAATCGGTTGAAAGGTAATTTGTTTTGGAGGCTTCCACATGTCATTTGATGCTGTAATTGCACACTTCTTGTGAGTAATTTGAGTGAAAAAGCTGGCTAAATTTTACCCCTATTTCCGTATGACTGACAGAAAGACTAACATTATAGTTGTTAATGGGTCTTGTGATACATTTTTCTTAACATCCTTGCAATCCAATATTTTTCTGTGACTGATTAAAAAAGGCCTTGTTAGATTATAAAGATTCGAGAAAGATTGTAAATGTTGAATGTAAATGTAAATTTTTGAATTCCATAGGCTGTAGAAGGAATTGGAAAAAGCCTGTGTGACGGCAGCCATCTGCTTACAATAGGCGGACTCAAAAAGTTTTTGAAATCACTGTCACAACCAAACTTTGGATCAACCTAATGTCAGACAAGAGCCTGTCCAATGAGCTCAACTTCCTGTCAGCTCCTGGTTGACAGATAGGTAGCTTCTGCCTATAAAGCTATCTGTCACTCATATGAGACACGCCAATCAGTGCGCAGTGAGGTTTTCCTAAATATAATCTTAACGATTGTGGTACAACCCCTCCCGTACAGTGAGAGGACATGAAAACATTAGCCAATGAGACATGTTTGGTTTTTTGAACCAGGTTGTAAGCCACTTTATTTCTTGGGTTAAAACATCTTTCAAACACGTGTTCCTGCAGCCAGCCTCAAGTGTACATTCACTGTATTGCAATTTTTTGCACAAGCCAAAGTGTTTGAAAGTGAAGAGCCTACTGGGAGTCAAACAACCACCTCCACCAAGCTGAGCTAAATGATCTGGATCTCTTAAAAGAGAAATGATTACACAAGAGAAAGGAAAAAAATTACAAGAGCAAGCATCTTCTCTTATCTATAGTTGTGGCAGTCACTGGGCTTATTAAGGATCCACGCTGTACTGAAAATCGTCTGTATATTGTAGTTACTCTGGAAAGGCCTGCTGGCTGTCTCGCTGAATGCTTTATCTCTGTTGACTTAGTGGAGGCAGGAGTTCACACTTAGTTCCCTCTGGATGTTGCTATGTCATTATGGAGGAATAAAATACAAACATGATGGTCTTTATCCCTTAGTCCAAAGGAACAGCCATTAAACTCAGATATGCCATCCTCCTGCAGTGTGAGGCCCCACTGGGAGAACATGCTATACTTTTAACTACAGAGGTGGCAAAAAAAGTTTGGCCAACAACACTGACTGTATCATTTTTACCTCTAAAAATGAGCATTTTAGCAATGTTATGATGCATGTTAAGAGAATTAAAGATCCAAAACCTGGAAATTAATCTTTGTAATGATGTGTTTATCTTTCCCTTAGTAAGAGAGCACTGAGAGCAACAAATCTAGTAGGACTTTGACTTCATTCTCTTTTTAAAAGGTCATTAACACACCATTTATCTATAGAGTTAAATTTGATCTTGCTAGATTAATGTTCAGAATGTCATCTATTAAACCTTTGACCTTGTCTGGATAAATCTATGTAAATTAAGAAACTTCACACTTGTACTGCCAGTGAATAAAAAATATACCCAGGGCTGTTCTTCAATTGTGCCTAACTTTGTATTGATACAATTTTAAAGTCCATTGCTGCACTGCTTAATTAGAAGTCACAGATCAACTTTCAACATGGATACCACAGTAAAAAAAAGAGATTCATAACAGTAAAACGCTAAAATATTGTTGTTTGAGTGAAGAAGATGTTTGGGAAGTTTCAGAACTGTGTGATTAGTCCTAAGAAAATTATGGATGTGACGGATCTTTATCCAGCAGTGCTCTAGGTATCTTTTTGTGCTTCAGTGGATCTCACTACAACCAGTGGTGCACATATTTATGCGGTGGCGCACTCAACAGCCACTTTATTAGATACACCTGTTAAATTGCTTATTAACACAAATAGTTAATCAGCAAATCACATGGTAGCAACCCAATGCATTCAGGCATGTAGACGTGGTCAAGACGACTTGATGAAGTTTAAACCGAGCATCAGAATGGGGAAGACTGGTACCAGGCTGACTGGCCTGACTATTTCAGAAACTGCTGATCTGCTGGGATTTTCACGCACACCCATCTCTAGGGTTTACAGAGAATGGTCTAAATAGGGAAAAATATCCAGTGAGCAAGTTTTGTGGACGAAGATGCATTTTTTATGATAGATGTCAGAGGAGAATGGGCACACTGGCATAAACATCATGAAAGCATGGGTCCATCCTGCCTTGCATTAATGGTTCAGGCTGGTGGTGGTGTAATGGTGTGGGGATATTTTCTTGGCACACTTAGGGCCTCTTAGTACAAATTGAGCATCATTTAAACACCACTGCCTACCTGAGCAGGATAATGCACCATGAGTGAAATCCATACATTTTAGATACAGAATATATAAAAAAAGAATGTTTAAAGCTTTATATTGTTGGGCTTCCATGCCTGTGTATGACACTAAGCATATCAAAAGGAAAAATTGCTGCATCACCTACAGCCCATGCCTGAAAGCTAAAAGACAAGCAGTGACACAGCAGTCTATTCGGTTCCAGACCAGTGAGTCTTTTTAAACAACTTCGACTTTGTAAAGAACTGCGCAGGTCCATCAGAGATGCAGACCATGGAAACAGGTAAAGGTCAGCTCTGGATCATCTCATCGTGAACAATCAATGAACTCTGAATTTATTACTGTCATTTCACTGAGGTTTGAACTTAGTTCGGATGACATCCCTGCAAATGTTTGCAAAACCAAAATTACCATGCAGAAAGGCAGCACATGAGGAATGCAAGTCATTTACACAGAAGGAAACAAACAAAAACTGTGAATTTATCTTCACTGCTGAATGCACTCCAATTCATCACGGTGTATTAGGCTACTAATACAGTAAACACTTTAATGAGTTGGACGATTTCAGGTTGATCTGACTGGGATTTAACTTTGAAACCATAAATCACAATGTTTCTGCAGGGGCGCAGAGATTTAGATAAGGGTCTTTACCTTCCTATGGACAACAAATATTTGCCATTAAAAGGCCTAATAATGAACCCCTCCCATTAACAAACATGCAGACCCACAGGGTGAGCGTGGAGACGCCTGAATCAAAGGATCCATTACATGCTGTGTTTGTGTGGTCTCTGGAGTGATTTAATAACAAAACAGTCACACAGTAAATGAGGAAAAGCCTCTACAGCTCTGGTAGCCTGTGTTATCATAGTGAGCAGCATGTAGAGAAACCATAATCACAGTCCAATTAAAAAAACAAAAACAAAACTGAAGTAATGCAGAGCTGAAATAGATCCAACACATAACCATTCAAAAGTAGCTGTAGCTAAATGCTATGTCTTCAGACAACACAAAAGATACTAATGTGGCAAATTCAACAGTAAAATTCAACCAAGTATTCTGATTGGCTGATATCATTATTTTGCATATGACGTCCTACAGCCTGTCCGCTCGGCCCTGCCTTGGCAGCAAAAGGGACATGTTATAACTGGATGACAGTGCTAAATAAATACTCTTGTCCACAGATTCCCCACAGTTGAGTAGTGCTCATTTTGCCATCTTAGGGTGTTTTCACACCTAATCGTGCAGGACAGGGTTCCTGTTTTTCTTACATTGTATATATTTGGTTTGGTTGGTTCTGGTTTCAAATAGTGGTTACTGCAAATGGACTAACAGACTTTACATGACAAACACATAGGCCTCCATGGGTTGCGTGTCTCTATAGTCTGAAAAGTTTCCCTATTTGTATGTGTTTTTTTTTTCCAATTGGCCCTCCCTAGATGCAGCTCAAGTTGTTTTGGTGTTGGATTTCCTTTTCCTGGTTCTCATACTGTAATTTCCTGTTTGTTGATATGGCAGTCAGAACCTTTCAATAATGCTTTTACACAGGGCATGAGCCGGACTGTGGTTCAGTTTGGGCCTGACTGAGACCAACTCTTTTAGTTGGACTGTCATTTAGGTTTATATCAAACCACAAAGTCTGAAATTCCAACCCAAATAACATAGCTGTGAAAGCACCCGTAGAAAGCTTGAATTATTATTAGATTCCTGCAAATTGTTGTATAAAGTCTACAATGGCAAGTCTTATTGCAATACTAGCACTGACTGTCCTAATGCTACTGCCAGCAAACATTGTTTAAACAGTTTAAAACGTGACCCTGTTTTTTTTTTTTTTTTTTACTGTTAATTACATTAAAATAAATACTTTACTCTATCACAGTAAAGACCAGTGTTAATATCCACAAGCACAGCATTAGCAGCATTTAGACCCATTAGAGTGGAGATAAAAACCTTTAAAGGGCAGATATGTCAAGCAGACCAGGATCATGTTGACAGCAAGAAGAGGAGAGGGACAAGAGAAATAACAAAACAACAAATGAAAGACACATTCATTGTAGATGTGGCCATAAACCTGTCTCATAATATGCATCACTCACCATAGCAAGGATTTCTGAATGTCAGCAACTGATTTTGTCATGGTAAATCTGGCTGGTACCCTGAATCACAAAAAAGATTTGTATTTAACCTGCTGAATGAAAAAATAAATGCTCTTCAAACTAATAAACTGTTTTATAACTTAAAAAAAAAAGCAAGGATGCAAGACAAGTTTGGGTTGATTTGTTGAGGCAAAACTCTGGTCATTTTCTTAAGCTTTTGTCTTTTATGATTTCGGTTGTTGAACAGTTCTAACATCCAACTCAATGCTAAGATGTTGTCCAGAAACTATAACAGCTGTAATTCTGTTGTATACTGGAGGCTGTGATACTGGCTATTCTAAAGACCGAAGCAGACATTTATCACCACATTTCCATTTGATTTCTTGACTAATCTGGACTAATTTATTGTTGTCTCAGAACAACTACAGTAACAGTTGCATTGAGGGAATTGTGGACAGGCCAGGGAAACATATTTTTGATAGAAAAGCCTGAAAAAGTGATTTTTGCATAATATGTCTTTTAAAGAATTAGCAGAGAATCACCACCTGTTGCTGAAACTAAGAAGCAAAACACAATCAAGCACAAGCTCTGTGTCCTAATGTGTGCTGTCACATTTTATTTTTAGAATTTGCTACCATTTAAACATGTACTGTGGGTTGCATGTTGCCCCCAGGCCATAGTTTGGACATCCCTTCTTCTCCCTCCTTATAAAGCAGTACAGTTAATGCAGATGATACATATGATCTGTTTAGCTTTTTTCAGTGCAGCAAATTCATTTCTCTAACTTGATTTAATATCGTGTATTTTAAGAATCCCCTGCCAAGTATGATTTTAGGGTTTGCAAACCTTTCTCTATATTTTTAGAAACTAACTTTGGGAAATTCTTCAAACCATTTGTCCTCAAATGTCCTGAAAAACCAAAATCAAGTGCACAGACTTCCTCCCTACTGTCGAAACCCATTAACAGTTTGTATTACTCAGGAAAAATGTTCTTATGCTCCATGATTCTCATAACATCTGTGCCACTACCCTTCCTAAAAATGGCATCTTCCTCTAGCTTTCTGAAAATGACGGCACAGCTCCAGTCTGCGGCGGAGAGGCTGCTCCATTATTAAAGTATCACTCACTTAGATTACAGCTGCTTTGACATGTGATCATTAATCACCTGAAACAGAGACCCGCTGCCTTGAAAGTCGATTAAGAGTTAACAAAGAGAAGTCCAGGGAGGTACAGCAATCCTGCAGCCGGTTCAGCCAGGTGAGGAAAAGAAAAGAATCATTGGATCTTTTTTCTATTTTAATCAAAGACAAATTGGTTTAAAGTCACAAACCAGCTGAGCCTAATGTCTGGATGTTAAAAGAGCTGTTTTGACATGAGACCTGCCCTCAGTCACATAGAATCAAAACAGATTCAAAGCAGGACAATAAAGTCCTGCAATGGTGGGAAAAAAATTAGCATAATGTCTTTGACCTTGAACCAAACCCCATTTAATCGCTGTCATTTCAACACTAGGCTCGTGTATCTTTGAAATAACAATTATTCATGGTTTGGCGTGCAGAGAGAAATGACTGACACTTGCTCTCCTTGAACAATAACGCGTTGAATTGAGCTGAGCCACGAGCTGTCACATTAACATGTGGCGCCGGAAAGTATCCACGGACACTTAAATGAAACACTCAGACAGATGAAACGGCCTCTGAAATCTTAACTGGAACATTGTCAGATGATTTTTTGATGCATATTTGCTTTATTTTTTGGATAACTCATGCTACATACATTGCCTCATGTCTGTACAACATTGTTAGAAAAGATAATCGAATTTACTAAATGAACTTCCCCTTATGCTTATTACATTGCGGCAAGCCATCATGATCAATATGCAGATGATGATGTGGTTTACAGAACAAACTTCTACCTAAGCTCCAGCTTTGGAGCTTAGGTAGAAGTTCATTTTCCTGCGTTTACAGTTTAGCCTCCAGCAATGTGACAGTCAAGGATATTTCTAAATTGAGAGCAGACAGTCACACACCTTAAGTAGAATTTTTCTTCACTAAGTTGGTGCAGAAAGCACAAAAGGACAGAAAAGGAGAGACGCAGGAGGGAGAGCTCAGACAGGATTTGATCTGTGCTCAGAGAGGAGGGGCTGACAATTTGTAAGTGTGAGCCGAGAACCCTGACGGATGGATATATCAAGAATCCCAGTGTCTCCAGAATGACAGACGTTGTAAGAAGAGGTTTGGCAGAAATTAAATTCATTGTGCCTTAATTTCAAGATTTGTCAAATAAAGAAAATTCTTGCTTTTAAAGAAGAGGAAAATGCCTGTTTTTAAGGCTAGACAAAAGCCTTATTGGAACCTTTTTCCAAAGTCCTACATTTGAATGTGGTTTGGTTTCACATATTTCAAAGTAAGAAAAAATAGTTCTATATTTTTCTGTCAATCCTGGGATTTGCTCAGGATTCATTGGCAGTTTTCTAAATTGTTATATAAAAAGTTAATGTGTGGTGTTTTTCAAAGGGTTCTTTAACATTTTTTTTCCAGTAATCAGTAACAAGTTGATGAATTTTAATGCTTGATGATGATGAATGGCATTTTCAAATGTTTGTTCAAATTCCATTTTTTTCACTTTTCATAACAGTATTTTTGGTCCAGGTGAACAGTGTGTACAGCATTTCTTTATTTGGGAATCAGATGAATGCAAAGAAATGTCATTTATGATCTCAGCTTTTGGGTTTTAATGTTAAAGAGCTTTTCCCTGCCTTTGCTACCTCAGTATGGTTTAATATGCAAGGCCACCCATAAGGGGGGATAAAGGGGAGTTCATTCTGGGGCCCAGCCAAATGGGAGGCCCCTGGAGGTCAGAAAAATCATGGTGCATTTTAAAGTTGATCTGTGATAACCATGTTTAATTTCTAATCTGAATAATGACTGCTATTGTTATCAAAGAGACAAAAAAATAATTTTACTTATCTATCTCATAGTACACTATAGCCTTTTTTTTTGTAAATGTAAACCTCTTCTCTGAATGCAGAATCACATTTTTTGTTAATGTTAATGTGGATGGGAATACTGACTAAACCATTTGGAAAGTAATGTGATATTTCATAGCTGAACCATGATGTGCACAAATGTCTGGATGCAAAAGTAAACGGAGGCAAAATAATTTTATGGAAAAAAAACATTGAAAAACTGCCAAAAGAGATAAAAAAGGGTGAAAATAGCATTAAAAATGGTTAAATATGTCAGAAAAAAAATGATAAAAAAAGTGGCTAGTAGCAAAAGCAGCAGAAATGGGTCAAGACGGGCAAAAAGGACCATGGGCAGAAAAATGGTGAGAGGCGTTTGAAAATGGGCTGACTCCGCCCCTTTCAGGAAATGGATGTGGCTAAATGGATCCTCTTCTCAGCTGCAACCTGAGAGGAGGATCAGGGGAGTAGGGCAGAACTTTCTCCCAAACAGGGAGGGCCAACCGAACCTGGGGGTGGTACTAACTCCCCACATGACATCATAAGGGGAAAATCTGAGAACGGCTTGTTTTAGCACACATTTTCTGAAAGGTGGAGAAAGAGGGGAGGGGAGGGAAAGGATTTTTCTTGGTACTACACAAATTCTGCCAGATTTGAGCCCAACTGCAATGTTGCAGCTCATCGTCAAAACTCGGGCCTGATTTAGAGCATTGGGAATGAAAAATGGTCTTGTAGTTTGACATATTTAACCACACGTCCAAGAAACCCAATGACCATGAACCAACAACACTAGCATGTCAGAATTTTTCTTACATCATTGTGTAGTTTGACACCCTGTAATGTAAGAGGAGAGGTATATACAATGACAGCTGGTGGAGCGATTAGCTTAGATTTAGCCACAGCAGCAGTGCAGTAGGAACTGGGACAATTTTTTTGTTAAAACAGGAGCAAAGAGTCACAAAAAAAAGACATGCGTTTGCTCTTCTCTCTCTGCTTTGGCATTCATTTGTGATTGTTATAGGTGGGTTTTAGTTGTACTGCAAGCCAATGTACAGAGGATGCTGGAGGAGCGATTACTTTGGTCAGACCTTAAGGCCACCAAGTATCATAGCTTCAGCATGAATTTCAGCCACTGATAAGCTCAGTCAAACAAACACTTCAGCAGGGCTAGCCTGCATAGCTGTTAGCTGTTAGGCTAACCTGTATAGCTCAGCTTAGCGCTGGAGCTGTGTGGATCTACAACCTCATTTTGTCCTGTCACTCTGATTGGTCCGCAATGAATGTGTTAGATCACTCGCCCAATCACCTTCCCAAATGCTTTCTATGGGACAGTTACCAGATAAATTTGAAAAATATCCATGTAATGGATATATGAAACAGTCTATTTGGCATGTCAGGTAACATTGTAGACTTTATGATACATGAATGAAATAAAATGAATAATGTATATGCAAGATAGTTATAACAGTTGTCCAAAACCTCAACAGGAAACATAAAAACAACTATTAAACAGCTGACAGCAACCATTGTCTCCAATCTTTTGAACTAATTACTAATATCAGCTCCTCAGCTTACAGTCTACTAATACATTAATGCTTGAGATGCCGATATTCATGAGTTAGCAATAATTAAGGGGCACGGATGTTTAAAGACATATTCTTGTCACAATTAAAAAAATTGAAATAAGGGATCCCAAAATTAGCAGAGAGTTCAAGACACTTTAATAGACTGCTTACAGCACGGACAAAGTTTTAGTGATGCCATCCACTGAGATGTTAAGAAACCTAATGATAGTGGTTGTCTATCTCCTGCTAATTTTTTTTTATCAGTGTAGCAAGAGGCAAATAGCTAAAGCTGGCCTTTAGTCTCCTGTTAACATGCACTCACAAGTCAGTTATCTCAGCAACACTCAAAATTGTGCAAGAAATTCACAAAACTTAGCATCATTTTTGAGTTTATGTCAATAAAGCATTGAGCTGCATGTTATAATAAAACCTAAAGAGGGTTCCTTGCATTTGACAGCTGCCTCATCTGACAGCAGGCGATTGTGGAACTGCAATTCCCTGTTGGTTGCAGAGCAAAATTTCTTGTACAACCTGTTGAAATCTAACAGTAATGGACTGACCAACTGGCTGAGAAAAACAAAGAAAACTTTGCAGTGGATTGTTGCGTTTTGTAGGCAGTGTTTCCATGTTTACGATATTGAAATAATTATGCTATTTCATGAATTAAGGCACCATGTCTGTTTTTGAGATGAGTCTCAAAAAGAGATGTTTGGTAATTAATGTTAACCACTGCATGCCTCTGAGCTGCACTGAAATGAAGACAGCTCATTAATAATGCAGCGTTGCGCCTTACCATCCCCCGCTGTATAATGCGCAGTTTTCTGTGTTAAATGAGAACCATCCAACTTTCTGTCCTCATCAACCTTTCTGATGATACTGTTCCACAGCTCCCTGCCTCCCCGAGCCAATTAATGTGGACCAAGAGAATATTTGTAGCTGCAGCCTCTCATACAATTTCAACCCTTCTCAGGGAATCTACTGGAAGTGCTTCTGACTCCTGTGAAATCAATAGATCTGAGATGCCCTTTTAAGTCCTGATGGCGTACAGCGACGCGTTTGTTTTTGATCTTTATGATTCTGCGGAGGACGGGAAAAAGTGGCAGGAGAAGTGGGGGAGCATAAGTGGCGGTGAAACGAGTGTTTTATCAGGTCCTGTATGGTTATGTGGACATGCTCACACAAAATAAATGAGGCCATGTGTGTGTTCTGTTCAAGAGGCACAGTAATGAACACTGCACTATTTTTCTCCTTGGCCTAAATGATCTGTCACACTCTTAATGTAACAGGACACACAGTGCAGAACCAGCGGCCAGTACACTGGAACTGACGATTAATTGGGTGTCACATGTTGTATGTTTCTGTCTGAGCTAGAGATTTCAGCTACTTAGAAAAAAGGAAAGTTTGAAATGTATCCCAAATAAAACTTTATTCTTTAAGCAGAGTTTCAGGGCAGTTTTTCACAGAGTTAAGAGGTTAATTTAGACCCCCCTCTTCTCCTTACACTACTTCAGCGCTACATGAGTTATACAATCAGAGGCGGACTTAACCATTAGGCAAAGGTAGGCAATCGCCTGGAGCCCTGGACACCTAGGGGCCCCTTAGAGACATAATTAACTTAATCCTTTCTCCTGCACCAGTCAGTATTCTGGCCAGTTGGAATTTTAAGGGGTTAACGTTTATTAAAAGCAAATGTGAAGTATACTTGGTGATGTTAAACGCAGTAAGAAAGAGGAAAACCTCCAGATTTTGACAGAGTGCCACTCACAGATATGCAGCAACAGAAACCAGCACTGTTGTGTGAGGAAAAAAGGAAAAAAAATCTAAGTTACAGGATTTTCTGCCTGCCTTCTGTGCCACGTAGTAGTCTTAAAATCAGTATAATACTGATAATTCTGGTATCCAGAATAAGGTAAGTGTCTGAAAAATAAAACTAGTCACTTCATTTAGTCCAAAAAACTCAAAAAATCCTTAATAAAAGACACTACAGAAACACTGCTTTAGCACACCCACACGATCCCATGTTTTGGCTGAGTAATGTCAGCCATATTTTAAAGAAGTTTTAGATGGTTAAACTTAACCAAAGAAAAAAAAAAATCCAAATTACAACAGATGTCTGTTTTCTTTGAGTAAATTTTCATTTTTTATTGAAATAAACATGCAAACGTATTATTTGAATGTCATTTGGTTACCAGATGTCTTTTAAAGAGTCTTAAAATAGACATTTAAAAATCTACCTGGATATTTTTACACACAAACATGTTGAAACAGTCATTTTTGTTTTGTGCTGCATCACATTTTTACTTAAATATGAGCAGGCATGTGGCGATGTCTCCATGAAGCTTGTAAGCCAAATATCACAGCAATAACTAAATAACATTTAACCCTCTGAGCCCCTAAACTATTTTTAACCATTGTGTCTCCCCTTGACTTTTTGTCTGAAAAAAACTTGTTAAACATCAACCCTGTCGTGCACGGTCAAGCCCTAAACATCTTTTTTCTCTTTTTTTTTTTTTTTCAGGACAACCAGGGCTTTATGTCACTTGAATTGTTAACATGTTATGGGACTGTGAAGACAAGAAAAAACTAAACAGAAAATAAAGCACAAATTTTTTATCTGTGATACACAGTAAACAATAACCGATAAGGTTTTTTTTTTTTTTTTTTTTTGCACAAATTTGTACTCTCATCTTTTGGGGATTATTGGATGAAAAATAATTATTCTGATACAAAAAGTTGTTAAAAAAATCACATTTTTAAAAAAGCCTTGCGCCTTTGGGAATTTGAGTTATTATTCAAAGCCGTTTCTGGTTGCAGTGACACAGAGGGACACATCACAGCCCCTCTGTGTCTCTTTCTCTCCATTATTAGTCATTCAGGCTCCCCTCTAGTTTCTAAATGTGTGCAAATGAGTTGTTTGGTCTAGCGTGATCGTGATGACGGAACAGCCTGCCATTGGTTGTCACAGCCCAGTCACAATGCATTCTGGGAAACAGACAGACAATATGGTGGATGGCATTGGCCACTAGCTGGGACAATCAAAAATATGGGTTATAAAATGGTTAAGAAGACGTTCAATATTGGACTTACAGGTGTGGATTTAATTTTTAAAGACCCTGGAAAGTCAGCCGAGTTCCAGCCTCGCTAGAAAACGTTGTGTATGAGCTATGAAGACATGGCTAGTGTTGCTAGAACAGTACAGCTGAAGGCTGTCAGATGAAAATACACATAAGCAGCTCCAATTTATGGATCAAAGGTGATTTATCTTTGAATAACAGGTGTCTCTTCTTGTATATGACATCTGTCTCAGGAGGTCAACAGAATTAGAAACAGAATACTGAAAGCATTAGAAAACTGCAAAGATAAATTAAAAAGGCTATTAGACGACAAGGTCAAAAGAAATACAGAAAATTATTTTCTTATAGTTTCTATAGTAAGAGAATTTCTTTAACTGATTATATATTCTCATCTTTTAGTATAGTCTCAGACATCCTTACTGTGAGACAACTGATTAAAAGAAGAAGTTACAAGTAGCTCTTTCTTGATAAATAAGAATTTAAATGATAGAACAAAGGATGTGGAGGTCCCTAATGACTGTGTTTGCCTTGAGCCCCCAAATTGCAAAATCTGCCACTGGTTACAAGGTTTTTATGAGCCAGTATGTCCTGTATTTTGGCCAGTATCATGAGTAGTTGTATAATTGCATAATTGCAAATAATAATTGCATATTAATATAAGCTTGAAGTCAGTCTATTATCTCCTACTTTCTTTATGTGGCTACCCACCTTCCTTGTGGATGATGTTTGGCTGTTTAAGGCTGCTGTATTATGGCACTAGCTTATGTGCTAATGAGCTAACTGAGCGCTGACGGGAAGCTAACTGCTATTGTTTATATGTTAAATTCAAAGTATATGGTATGATACTGCATGTGTATTAGGAAGAGCTGATCACACTTTTCATTACCTTTACTCAAGCAACTTACATACAGATTAATCTTGAATGACTTTTCTCAGAAATTTTCAAGGTCCAGTGATGTGTAATTTGTGTAAACAAGCATGATAGTGGATCATAGTGTTTCTTTTGTTTGTTATGGCTATGGCATATCAAAAGCACACACCTATTATACAGCAGAATACGGTCCTTTATCACTAACCGTCAGCTCCTGAGATAGCAGCACACATTTATAATACAAAACCAGTGTAGTTCAGTGTTTTCATTGCTCAGTTTCCAGGGTGCAAAACACCCTCTATGCGCTGGGCCCATGCTGTAGGGCCTTTGACATGATTGGTCTTGTTGGATGAAAAAAGGGACCCTGCACATTTCTCTTGGTTAAGGACTGATGGAGTGTCTGTTACCTATCATATGTGGTACCTGTGGTTAAATTAGGACGTCGTGCTGTAAATGATAAATGATAAATGATGAGGTCTGTGTGTAAATGTAGCAGATGCTCTTATCCATAATATGCAGGCATTAAGCAACTCTACTTTAACTCACACCTTGTGTTTCATACTCGTACACTTTGTAGGCTGGATGTTTGGTAGTTTGATTAAAGCAGGCTGTGGTGGTTTGAGGTAAGCTGTTTGACCAGCGTGGCACCATGGTGCTGATCAGAGGCTGTTTTGTAAAGCATTTTGATGGTATTTTGCTGTGTGTAGATATTATTGGCTGTTAGAGAATTGTCCAGATGAACATGTGCCAATGAAATATTCTTACTGGGGCCAAACAAAAAACATGTTACAACACTGTGGGACTCTTGATTCTTTTACATCTGTGTTCTTGTATTTCCTTGAGAAAAAGAAGTAAGTATGCACATCAAGCCTTTTAAATGGCCCAACAGATACTACAGATTGAAGGATTAGTCAGCTGTCATAACCTAGAAACTATAAACTTCTGGTGAGGGATTTTGTGGGTGCTGCTGGTGGATAAAATATTGTCTTTGCAGACACTAATCTAGTGACCAGGAGGTGATACCATAAAGGAATTGTAATATATAAAGGATTAACTCACACAGATTTACAGATTTGCAGTGTCTGCTCTGTTTACCTGTCATCATCTGCTCACTCTTTCTCTCTCCTCTCTATCATCTGCTGTCTCTCTCTCTCCATTCATCTTCTATAATCTGCACCTATTTGTCCACATAAAATCAACAGAGAGAACACACAGCCAGACCTGCTAACACTCATCCATGTAAGCTTGGGTAGCTTGTGCCTTGGTTTTTTTGTAGCTCATTAGGATTTTCACACACTGCTCCTGTCATTACTTCCTATCCTAACTAATCTAATTGATCAGCAGAGATGTTCTGTACGCTAGCTGAGCTAAAGAGAGCCATTAGCATAGGCATCAGCTATAACAGCCTTCACTTGTCTTGGAAGGCTTTCCACAAGATTGTAGAGTGTTTCTGTAGGACCTTGTGCCCATTCATTCTGGAAAACATTTTATGAAGTCAGGCTCTGATGTTGGACAAGAAGGCCTGGCTTGCAGTCTCTGTTCCAGTTCATCCCAAAGATGCTCAGTGGGGTTGAGGCCAGGGCTCTGAATTCATCAAGCCATGTTTTTATAGTCCTTGCTTTGTGCAATGGGGTGCAGTCATGTTGTAGTAGAGAAAGACCTTCTCCAAACTGTTTCCACAAAGTTGGAAGCATAGCATTATCCAAAATTCACTGGACATAAGAGATTTAGCCCAAACCCTGAACAAAAGCCCCTCATTATCCCTCCTCCACCAAACTTCACAGTTGGGACAATGCAGCCAACACAACACTCGCCCATCTGATTGCCAAACAGAGAGGCATAATTCGTTACTCAACAGAACACCTTTCCACTGGTCTACAGTCAAGTGTTGGTGTGCTTACACCACTACATCCCACACCTGGCATTGGACTTGCACAACCATGGAAACCCATTCTTATAAGCTCCCTCTGCCAGTGGAAGTTGACTCTTCAGCTATGAAATCAGCAGAGCATTGGTGACTTTAACCATGCACCATGCACCTTAGCAGCCATTGATCCCACTCTGCGATTTTGTGTGGACTTCTGTGTCATGGCTGAGTTGCTATTGTTCCTAAATGCTTTCACTTTCTAGTAATATCACTTCGAGCTGATCTGTGAATCTCCAGCAGGGATGAAGTTTTACAAACTGTGATATTGCAAAGGTGGCAGCCATCACAGTATAACGCTCGAAGTCTCTGAGCTCTTCAGAAAGACCCACTTTGTATCACAAATGTTTGCAAATGGAGACTCCATGGCTAGGTGCTTGATTTGAAATACATGTTGCAATGGGTCTGATTGAAACACTTGGATTCAATAATTACCAAATGTGGCCTAATATTTTTTTAGATTTTGTGACCAAATGTAGCCTAAGAAATGTGATTCAAGAAGCTTCCAGCCACCTGAATTTTTCAAAGCAGCTCTCAGATAAATAAGGGTCAGAGACTCTTGCACTTATTGAACAACAGCTCTTTCAAATACAAGACTAAGGCTTCTTATCACAAACCCACAGTTATGAAAATAATACTGTGGACTCAAACCTCTTACACTAAGTGTCAAATCAAGAAGTGCTGATCAAAGAAGCTGTCAGTCAAGCTGTAGGTTAAAATTTAACATTTAAGGCTCATGCCAGCAGACCACCCATAATCCAATGCCTTGATCCAACCTTGGTTAAAGTCAATAATAAACTCTCATGTCCAAATTAATTAGCTGAATTCTTATCAAGTTAAAGCAGCTGTGAGGAGTTTTAAAATGGTAATGAAAATGACTGAGATGGAGCTGGCCACACTGGATGCCTTTAAGGGGACCTTAAATTACTCAGAGGTATCTGACAGTAGATGTACTGCATAGAATATTAGATTTAGAAAACATATTTGTTTTTAAATCTGTATAGCTCTTAAATATGTTTGATGTTATCAGAAACATTAATTCTACCACTGTCTCTCTTGACCAGGACACTGGAAAAATACTTTTTTCACAACAGTCACTCTGGTTAAATCAAGGTTTAGTAATACTGATACATTTTATGTGACTGGACAGAAACAAAACAGACCATTTATAAGATTTCAATTTAGATTTTAAAATGCTGGTCTGTTCTGCTGCAGGGCAGACTTCACACAAGGCAATGAACACTGTGCTGCCAAAACAACCTTTTAAATTGCGTTTATGTTAAATGAATTGTATTTTTGATATTAGAAAAGGAAAAACACAGAGCAAGATCAGAAGCATATTTTGTCCACAGTGGATGCCAAAATTGACAACCAAAATGTACCTCACAGGAGCTGTACTGGCAAGTAATCACTTAATTATTGTTAGTAATTGTGAATAAAGTTATCATAAACTTGTGGGCCAGTATGACAATACTGATCTTTACACACATGGGAAATACTGAAATGATTTAATTAATACATTTAGTCTCTCAGGACTTTCAGTTTTGAGATTTCAATGGTATTTTCTATGGAATTGGAGGAAAATGTCATGTCTAATTTTTGCATTAGATAACTTCAGGAATGTCTTTGTTGCTACCTGCTGCTTATTGCAAGGATTATTTGTGCCATATCACATTGTTGAATTATTTGAATATTTAATATAAGTACAGTGTCAATAAAAACTATTCACTCCCTTAGATGTTTTGATGATGATTGATGATGATGTATTTATTTATTTTGTAAAAACAAAACAAACAAACAAAAAAAAAAAACACCAAAAAACTTTTTCATCTTCTATGACAAAGTGAAAGCAGATATTAATAAAGTAATCTCAATGAAATAAAAATATTTAGGGTAAAATAAGTGACTGCAAAACTATCAAGTCAATATTTAGTACTAACTAGATGCACCTCGGCTGCAGTCACAGCACTGAATCAGTGTGGATAGGTCTCACATTTTTTTTTAACTCCGATCTTCTTTGCAAGACTGCTCAAACTCTGTCAGGTTGCACAGGAATTTTGTGTGAAAACCCCATTTCAAGTCCAGCCACAAATTCTCTATTGGTCTATTGAGGTCTGGGATTTGACTCGATGACTCCAGAATACTTGTGTATCTTGTAGTCTGTTAACCATTTCCGTGTAGCTTCAGGCCATTGTCTTGCTGGAAAAGAAATCTTCTCCCAAGCTGTAGTTTTCTTGCAGACAGAATAAGATTGCCCTCCAGGATTTTCCTTTATTTTCATTTTACCTTCTACCTTTACAAGCCTTCAGCTACTGGGAAGCGTCCCCACAGCATGATGCTGCCACCACTGTGCTGCACAGTGGGGATGGTGTCTTTGTGGTGATGTGCAGAGTTTGGTGTCTGCCAAAAATAGTTGTCGTCTGATGGCCGAAAGCACCATTTTTGTCTCATCAGACCATAGAACTTTCTCCCACATGCCTTTTAGCAAACTCTAGTCGAGATTTAATGAGATTTCTTCAAACATGGCTTTTTCTTTTCCACTCTCCCATAAAGCTTTGACTGGTGAAGAAGCAGGGTAACAGTTGTTGTATGGAGAATCTCTCCCATCTCAGCTGCTTGAAGCTTGTAACTCCCTCAGAGTAGTCATAGGCGGACTCTCTCACTAGTCCCCTTCTTGCACGGTCACTCAGTTTGTGAGGATGGCCTGTTCTAGGCAGATTTACACATGTGCCATATCCT
This sequence comes from Cheilinus undulatus, assembly GCF_018320785.1. NCBI lineage: Eukaryota > Metazoa > Chordata > Actinopteri > Labriformes > Labridae > Cheilinus > Cheilinus undulatus. The sequence goes on along the minus strand of NC_054885.1, from coordinate 21,881,297 downwards.
TTCTGTTTCTTGATGATGGATTTAACTGAACTCCTGGCGATGTTTGGTACCCTGGACATTTTTTTGTTTTGTTTTTTTTTTTGACCCTCTGAGTTGCGTGGCATGTTCTTTTGTTTTCATGGTGTAATGGTGGCCAGAAATACTGATTGACCAGTTGCTGGACCTTTGAGACACAGGTGTCTTCATACTTCATTCACCTGAGACAAATTCACTGCACTCAGATGACCCTCATTTCACTAATTGTGAGACACTTTAAAGGGGCTGAATATTTTTACAGTAATTTCATAATACATATTTTTATTTAATTGATGTTACTTTGTAGAAATCTTTTTTCTCTTTGATGTGAGAGAATTTTTTTTTATACATTTTTGTCAAAAAAAATCCAAATAATATAACTGACAATGACTGATGTATAAAATCGATAAAAGGGTAAAACATCCAAACAAATGAATAGTTGTCATAAACGCTGTATCTATGCTTTTAGATGCTTAGAAGGATTTTACAGCAGTCTCTGATTTTTAAGAGAAGAGCCAATACTGGGTTCCAATGATTTCCTTTTTTGTTGCTTTTGTATTAAAACCAATATCAATAATATTTGATTGTTACGACAATTGTGTTAAAAAGTTTAAAATTCTTGCATTATGACAGTCCTGACCTCTACAAACATGGACAGCTGGTGACTTGAGCAAAAAGCCAAGACACATGTAAAAACACTTCATGTTTCTTGCTGTAGTTAAAGAAAAGGACAGTTAATCAAAATGAAAAGACACTTTACGTGACATGCCTCCAAGCTCTAAACATTGTGACAGATAATCACTGAGGGCCAGTCTGATACAATAAATATCACTCAGTCACTTGTCAGGCTGAATAGCGGTTTGTTCAGCTGGAATTAAAGCAGTCTTTGTGTCTGCAGTATTGTTCAAGTGTTTACTTTGATTGTTAGAACTGTCAGATTGTGAGCAGTGTGCAACGTTCAGCTTTGTAATTTTGTGCCAGTTAAATCATAACTGTGTGGGACCTTTGTTTATCTTTGGTTGATTTCAGGGTGACAGAGAAAAACAAAGCAGAGTGAAGCCCAAAGCTCTGGGTGAAAAGTTTGTTGTTTACTGATGAAGTAAAATGCTCTTGTTGCATCATGATGCAGCATAAAGATAAATCTTTGTTTTGAACTCTACAGCAGTGAATGCTGGAGATTCATGATGTCATAAAAGTCAATATTTTACTTGAGTTAAAGCTTCTGTGAGATGGTTTTAGCTAGTAATGAAAACATTGGTGACACAACTGAATCTTTTTCTATTGTTTTTTTCAATGTTTGCAACTGTGGTTTTGTGGTAGGTGTCACAGGGAGTCTTCACTTAACTTTAACTACATGACTTTTTAATATTTACTACTACATTGTTCATGATGTACCCACCTGCACAATTTATGCCCTCTAGTCCAATGGTCAACCATAACCTGATTGCTCCCAGCTCTCACACTCATGTAAACAGCATCACCAGCAAACACAACTAGCAGCTAAACAACAAAAACCACGTTAAAGGTCACATATTTTACCCTATAAGACAAGTTTATGTTGGTCTCAGAGGTCCCCAAAACATGCCTGTGAAGTTTGTTGCTGAAAAAAATACTCCAGTATTGAATTGTTGCAACTTGTCTTTAAGGAAGTTAAAATATGTGACCTTTAAACCAGCCCATGTTTTAAATCCATACGGTATGGTTTTGGCAGGCCATTTCTTACCGCTCTAGACAATTGTATAGCCCACAAAAGTCATGTTTTAAAATATTTTTAAAGAATAATGTCATGGATTCAAGCTACTTTTTAACTGCTACATATCGGGTTTCTGTATCACGTCTACACCACATTCCAAATTATTAGGCAAATGATATTTTTCTCTGATTTTTGCTAAATATTCAAGGCAAATGACAGTGTAATTTTTAAGCCATCAACCATTAGAGCATAATTACATTTTTTTTAACAAACATCCCAATGATAAACTATTTTGTTTTCAAAAATAAAAAGCTTAAAATGCACTGTTCCACATTATTATGCACGGCAGAGTTTCAGAACATTTTATTGGTTGTAAAGAACTGAAAATGGTGATTTGTTTAATGTGCAGCATTAGGAGGTCATATTTACTGAAATCAAAAGCTATTTCAATCGAAAATGTCTTAACAGGCCAAGTTACACGTTAACATAGGACCCCCTCTTTGATATCACCTTCACTATTCGTGCATCCAATGAACTTCTGCTTGAATTTCTTTGCAAGATGTCAGAAAGCCTCCCAGAGTTGCAGTTTTGACGTGAACTGCCTTACACCCTCATAGATCTTTAGCTTGAGGATGCTCAAAGGTTCTAGATAGAGTTGAGGTCAGGGGAGGATGGGGGCCACACCGTGAGTTTCTCTCCTTTTATGCCCATAGCAGCCAATGACACAGAGGTATTCTTTGCAGCATGAGATGGTGCACTGTCATGCATGGAGATGATTTTGCACGGTTCTTTTTGTACCATGGAAGAAAGTGGTCAGTCAGAAACTCTATATACTTTGCCGAGGTCATTTTCACATATTCAGAGACTCTAAAGGGGCCTACCAGCTCTCTCCCCATGATTTTGGCCCAAAACATGACCCACCAACCACCTTGCTGATGTTGCAGCTTTGTTGGTACATGGTGGCCTTCCACAACCATCCACTATTCTATCCATCTTGACCATCCAGGGCTGCACAGCACTCATCAGTAAACAAGACGTTGCACCTCAGCTGCTCTCTTAACCCGATGAATTTGTCTGGCAGAAACCTTAATCATTATGCCTTTATCTGTACGAACCTGTCTGTGCTCTGAATTAGCCACAGATTTCTTCCTAGTATGATGATCATGTTTAAGTTTTTGTGAAATATCTAATGTTTTAATACCTTGTCCAAGGCATTACACTTTTTGACACTTTGCAGCAGCAGAGATCCTTTTTATTTCCCATATTGCTTGAAACCTGTGGCCTGCTCAATAATGTGGAACATCCTTCTTAAGAGGTTTTCCTTTAATTGGGCTCACCTGGCGAACTAATTATCACAGGTGTCTGAGATTGAGTTCAGTGATCAAAAGAGCCCTGAGACACAATACCATCCATGAGTTTAATTGAAAAACAAAAACCTGAATGTTTAGGATGCAAAAATCCAATTTACATTATAATTTGGAATGTGGTGTAGCAAGGAGTGCTGCAGCTACACATTAAGTAATTCCAAAATTGTATACATTTTTCCACAAAAATACCGTTTTGCCCCTTTATGCACACTCTTGTAGCCAAACGGAAATGTACAGCATGCAGTGGCCCAGGCATTGCCCTTCAATTCCTACGCCAATCTGTGGTCTGTGGATTGTTCAGGGTGGAATCGCTTTAGTTTATGAAAGTCAAATTTTACAGGCTTTGATGATGACAAGAAAACAGGCAGGTTACTGAGCAAATGTTTGCATTTTGAGTGTTTCTTTGACTTACACTAGCATGATTGTAGCACAGTAGCTTCTGTTGGTTGTTCTAAAGAAAGGAACTGTATAGAGCATCTTGTAAGCTACTGTCAGTCTCTGTGTGCCTGTGTCTGTGTGGTAAATTGTCTTGGATGTGCATGAGTAAACTTGTTACATACTGGCATTATCACTCTCATTTTATTTGTACATTTATTTTCATCCTGAATGAACTGTCGGACAGGAGGAGATGGGGTTTAAATAAACTTATTTTCTTTGTCACAAATCTGAAAGAATGAGCTGATCTGACTTTGTTTTTCTTTAAGGTCTGAATGCATCTTTTGGATTTTCATCTCTGAATATGCTTCACTTTGGGAAACAGTTTTTATTGCCTGAAATGAAGCTTCAGAATCATTCAGAATCAAGCATTGTTTCTGCAAAAGAAAGAAAGCTTCTTAATTGGCTCATGTCAACTAAAGATACGTGCAGCTCTTTATAATATAGCTCATTTCAACTGAGCAATAAGGAGCTTCAGCTGAGTCAGCAGGAGCCAATTACTTCACCATCTGAGTGATGGAGTTTAAACAGCTCAGTCTCAACACGAACAGTATCTCTATAGCTAAGAAACATAATGCCTCAACTCTATACAACCCAAACGTGTTGGCCCTAAATGTACTGTACCTCAGAGGAAGGAAGAATCCTTACAGTCTACCTGGCAGTGTTTAAAACTTCACAGGTTCTGTAGAGGATTGCTATACTATCTCAAGCATACTTACACACCAGTGAACCCAGGAGGTTGCCTATTGGGCAACTTTGATATTTCTAGGGGTGCCAGTAGCCAAGTAGTCATGCCCCATGTACAGAGGCTGTTGATCTTGAGCAGGCAGCTCAGGTTCAAATCTTGTCTGTCATTTCTCATTCTGTTTTGCTCCAGTTTCTGACTCTATCCAATGCCCCATCTCTCTAATAAAGGCATAAAAGCCCGAACATGATAACTGTGGTCTTAAAAATTACATGCTATTTAACTGACCAAAATCTTTCTGGCCATAACATAAACATATGTTACATTAAAATTGAATTGGACTGATTTCAATGTGGAAAATAGACAATGGGTTTGAGATGTGTTGAAATGTCACTGTATTATCTAATAGTTTTAAAAACACCATGGCTGTAGGGCATTGAGAGGGGTTGCTGTGTAAGCCTTTAATTGACCAGTCATTATTTTTGTGTTAAAACTCAGCAAAACAAAAACTGAACTCCAGCGAAGCCTCAGAACAAACCAGGCCTGAGGCTCAGCTGTCCAGTGAGTAGGTGGGCTTACCCACCATGTCTCCTGTCCTGAAAATCAGTCCTTTCCTTCTACTGCCCATCTGTTTTTTCTTCAGCACGCCTTGTTTTAGCCTAGTAAGTTGTGTCTTTATTCACATGTCCCTAACACTGTGCTACAATGGAACCGTGGTTTTCTGTAATCATACCTGTGAAACTTTGGAGGAAATAACTTATTTCCCCAAGAAATTGGAGCAGAGCATATGGCATTAACCTGAAAACTTCACATTCCACACAATAGACTGTACTACTGTAGACAAACTGTACTGGAATGTACCACTAAAAGCATCTAGTGGGGGGCATGGGAGGAATTGGTAAGACTAGGCGTGATGTAAGCCTCTTTTGTTGGGATGTTATAAGGAAAATGGGTAACACTTTATTTGTGTGGGTCCTATTACATTGTTATTACCAAGTCATTTTAGAGTAGTTACACAGTAGTTTTACAGCAATAAGCATAATCATCTAGTAATTTCTCATGAATAAGGTGGTTATAACCTAGCAATAACTTGTAATGTTACCAAGTAATATCTAGAGAATTTGGTTATATTAACCCTTTCCAAGGTGCCCCACTTTTTTGAGGAGGGGACTCTAAATGACATACCCAAATTAAAACAAAAACTGCCATGTCAGAATGGCTATAGCTCTATCTGAAACAGTGACACTAACACAAACATGGAATTATAATAATTCTATTGGCGCCTGAAAGGATATATCTTTCAAAAATGTAAATTATATATTGACAGCTGTGATATTCCAGAGTAGAAACTTCATGGAGGGCTAGATTAGGGTAATACCTTCTAATAACCAGAGAACTGACACAATATTCTGAGGGTCAGCATTAGGGTAAAACACCATCTAATTACCAGAGAACTGCCAAAATTTTGCAGGGGTTTGGGTTAGGTTTAGAGGGTTAGGGTTAGGTTAAAATACCACCTCATTACCAGAGAATTACCACAATAATTTTAGGGTTAGGGTTAGGGTAAAATACCACCTCATTACCAGAGAATTACCACAATAATATGAGCATTTATTTCATCATTTAAACAATATTACTAGGTAAGGACTTCCTTAATCTGACCAGATTTCTTAGTTATTGCATGTAACATCTGAAATTGTTACTAGGTAATTACAAGATTAATCTTGAGAATTTGTTCCTAATTGCTCTTTATATGAGGTGATTTCAATGTAATTAGGGCCCACTGAAATAAATTGTTATCGAAAAAAGTTTAAACCATTTTTCAATTAAAAGTACCAATTTTCACTTTTGATCCAAAGGATAGGCTCGTTGGCAACTTTCTATTTTTGTCTCCAATTGCCCAGTAATGCATTTTCATTTATTTGTGTTTGTAACCCAAGCGACTAATTCTAAGTCAGTATGGACCTCTTCTGTCTGTGTCTGCTTTGGTATTCATTTTCTACTACCATAATTTCCTATGTAACCTTGAACCATTTCTGCTTGTCCACTTTGAGGGCAGAAAAGCACAACACTAGATTCCAGAAACTATTACAATGAATGTGCAGAATATCAAGAAAGAAGTTATCTTAATAGATCATTGAAAAGCGTGGCTACATAAAGCCACAGTACAACTGCCTCACAGGAGGATGATATGCAGGGATTTGAGACATGCTGCCTTTCAGCCTGAGAACAAACTTTACTCCTTTTTGGTCTAATCCTGCCGTGTTGTGAAACTGAGGGTATGCAGCTCCATCAATGTGGTAAAATTTGACAAAAGCCTTCTTTGAAGGTCTATTGGAGACCTGAGTGAAACAGTTTCATTCATCTTGGCAATTATCTTTTTAGCTTTAGCAGAGGGGAACCTTGGACTTTCTGATTCAACCTTATTTTTTTAAAAAAGAAAAAAAGCAAAAGGCTAGAAAGGAAAACCAAGAACTGAACAGTAACTTAACTGAACAGATTCAACAGAGGCATCTACACTGTAAAAAACAAAATGATAGTCTGGTCCTTGTTGAATTAAACATTTTACTTTGAGGTATGAATTTGTTCGTAATAATTTAAACCTGTCATTTTTACATCGACTTTTCAGGCTTATGCATAGACTTAAAACAACATAGAGATGTTTTTGATCAGAAGTAGCCAAATAACCCTGGTAGAAGAAGCAGCAGTGAGGCTACATGTGCTACCTGTTTCTGGTGGACTACTCTCAACAGCTTTTTAAATTTGCATTTGTTTTACTATAAAAATGTGGTGTATATTGTGGTCATTGTTGACGTTGTTGTTACATTTATCATGTGACCAGTAACATGACATCATACTTGTATTTAAGCACCTGTTCCTAAACTGTCTATTTTGTCCCAATGGAGACTCGCTGGAGTTGAAACGTGAAAGCAATCCTGTTTAATAAAGTATCTTTAATCACATCAGAGTGCCTCGGATCTTCAGTTTTGATTTGTACGGACTCCATTTGCTAATAATCTGGTAAATCTTTAGTTCATTTGTTGCTGTTTTAATCCCTAAGCACAGAGCACCGGATTCTGGATACATTTTTTCATAGCACTAACCCTCCTCTTTCTGCATTCAACCTGGCAGTATTTGAGTTTTTGCAGTGTATAATATATAGGTCAGAAGTGTTATGCAACATATTTTGAGCTTACCCTCGTGGACAAACATAACCACTATCGGCATATTGGTATCAGCAGATGTTAGCTTAAAAGGTTATACATATCAGCATATACACTTAGCACAAAAGAAAAGACGTTTGTGTTTGGTAGATTATTTCTTTGTTGTAACAAGGCTTCTTGGCAATAAATCTTATGCCATCAGAAAGCCTGTTTATTACCCTTTTAAATGGTGCCATATTTGCAAGGAACATGCATTTGTGGGATGAGCAGCAGAGCTGAGTATGTGGGTTACCCCCTTGAAAATGTGTCAAATCTTCTTCAATCATCAGTTCTTCATCTTAAGTGCCAAGCAGCTTATTTTGCTGTTGCTATTGATTCTAATTTTGAGCTTCTGGTACCGCCAGGTGGTGACAATCAGGTGCCTTATTGGCACTTGATATGTTAAGCGATAGATCCAAATTCTGCCAATGCTGGACCTTTGGATCAAAGCGTGGAGAAGACATGGAGGACACTATGCTGATGCTGCACCGATAGAGTAACATCTTTTGATGGTGGCAGTGTGATGGTGTTGGGTGGCACTCTCTCCCTCACTGGAAGGATTAGGTTTGATATCACTGGAGGTATGGGTTTATCAGAGACTACCTCCAGAATTCAACCCTACTGAACAATTGTGCTTGGGCATGCTGTTAGTGCACATTGGCTGACATGTGACAGGAGAATGGGATGCCACCCCACAGCAGTGTGTTACCTGGCTGGTGACCAGCATGAGGAGGAGGTGCCAGGCTGTTATAGCTGTGAAGACATTATTACATTTTCAATATGTCTTGTTTCTTCGGACTATCATCGAATCCACCAAACAACACCAAACAATAGTCAATGACAGAATAAGCTGTATGGCACTGGCAGAGAAGATTTGACTTTTTTTTAAACCCACATACTCAGCTCTGCTGCTCATCCCACAAATGCATGTTCCTTACACATGTGGCACCATTTTAAAGGGAAATAAACAGGCTTTCCAAAGGTATAGGTTTTATTACCAAGAAGCAACAACAAAATCATCTACCAAACACAAATGTCCTTACTTTTTGTGTTATATCACTCTACGTATCAGGCAATATCAGCAGAAATTTTCAGATTTGAGTATGAATGATTTTATGAGTTTTAGGCAGGATTAACAGACCTATGTCAGCTGAAATTTTTTTCTATCGTTCTTAAACTACAAAGTGTGTTTTAAGGACTTAAGTTTTAGGTCTGAACAATGTTGTGCATACCTAATGAGATCACTTCATGTCCTTATCTAGCCTGTTGGAAAGCGGCTGGTAAGCAAGCTGCCTGTGTCAGCGCTGATCCAGCAGCCTCACGGAGCTGTCCGTTCAGCACCACATCAAGAAAAAGAAATATCTGTTGATTTAACTCAAGGAATTCAATTTTAATCGATTTGCATGCACCATTGCACGTTTTTGTCTCTGTGTTTGAAATAAAAACTAACATGATGCCACAGCCAATTAAGTCTTTCAAACAAAACAAAGCCATGTTGATATCATGGAGCATTTATGTGGCTCAGAAGTAAAGTTATTTAAAAATCAAATAATCTAAAGTAATCCCCTGATTTTAAAGAGTGATTCCCTAAAGCTTCATCCTCAATTATACCTATCCAAAAGCTGAATCACAGAGGGAGAGTACTGTCTAAATTGCACAAGTAATTTGGCAGTGTTTTGATGCTAAAACCCTCCAACAGTGTATAATATAATGTTCAGGAGCTGAAAACAAGAAATCAGACAATACTGTTTGTTTAGAACTTTCCCTTTTTGTCTCAAACGTTCTAAATATATTTGGATAATTTCTTATATTACATCTGAATTTAAGTTCTGACACCATGACAGTTCTTTTCAGACTCAAACTTCACATGATGTGGATCAGAAATTAACTTAAATGGCGTATTTGGGGTGAAGGACCTCTCCAGTCCGAGGGTCCTCTACCCAGCAGAGCGAGAACTCCTATCCAAACATTCACGCATCAAAAAAAAGTGTATCCATGTCATTAAACAGAGCCTTTAACACTTGTATGTTTCGTCCTCACCTGTACCAGTCGAGCCCTCTGTCATAGTTTCTGTCGAAAAAGTGCGGCTCTGTTCCTAGCGCGCGCACATCTGGATGTATCCGGATGAACTCCAGCACCGCCCGGGTGCCTCCTTTCTTTACGCCGACTATTAACGCATTTGGCAGCTTCTTATTCCCATATTTCTGCGCCACACTCATGTTTCTCAACTTCATGTCAGCCCAGTGACCTCCAGATGAGTCAGGAGCTTTGTCTGATCCTCGCTGGGCAGCAGTGGACACATCCAGAGCGGATCTGACACCCAGCGATGCGCAATTGTCCAAATTCCCAAGAAGTTTCTTCCCTCCGGCGTTCTTGCTGGGCGGGCATCGTTTCCCCTCGTAACCCTGATTTGTCATGATTGTGCCGCGACAGAAAAGAATACTATAGCATAAATAGGTGCAGGATAGTGACACGGTGAATATGAAGGCGAATCTGGCGCTGAATCTGTTCGTAGATGAGAGGAACCTATGTGCCATGTCTCCATGGGTTTAACGCGCTGCATGGTTTTCCATCGGAGTCTTCCTCCTCTCTTGGTCTGCAGTCGGAGTGTGGCAACAATAAAGGTTGTAAAGTCAGACAGACTGGCATATGAGGGTAGGGGTGGCTTCCAGGAGGCATCAGCTGCGCGTAAGTCCCGTTATTTCTTTTCATAGGCTGCGAGAAACTTGGGGCAGAATATGATTTCAGAACATTCCAAGAGATTTAAATGGTAAACAAGTTTTTAAGTTCTTAGATGTCAGAATCAATTAGTGATGCCACTCTTCTAAAACGAATCCCAGAGAAATTGGACGCACATCTTCATCCTCGTGTAAATAAGAAGTCCTACGCGTCCTCGGAGTCCCTAAAAGTCTCAGCAGCGCTATTGTTCCGCACGCCTGTGACATTCCACTACTCAATCCACCTGTCCCTTTCATAATGAACTTGTGAAGATATATGCACTTAGGCTGACGCCTATAAATATTTAATCTACCCTCTGACGTCATGGACACATCATAATTCCATACGCGTGTTGCCTTTTAAAGGAACATCCTGAATACTGTAGGCACCATCCTATTTGAGGAGTCGAGATGCAACATCTGGCACTCTGAGTGGCATGCATTTAAACGTAGATTCATTTTAAATGAAGTGTCATTATTTCAGGACGTCAGGGCTTTAACTGAACCTTCTGACACACAGTTTCATAATGTTCTGTTTGTCTGATTCCGGAGCATTTCTGCAGTGTTGAAAGCAACTGTCAACAGTTTTGTAATCACTTTTCAGCAACATGCAGCATTTTTTTTCACTTTAAACAGAAAGATTTATCAAGGCTGAACATTCAGACTGTGTTCTTTTTACACACAGCATTAGCAGCCTCTGAATGTCAAGATCACACTTGATCAACAGTGTTGCCATAGTGCAAGCTAAGTGCAGGAGTGAACACTTTTCAGCTCTATCAATGGTTGGTTTCGTTAAGTCCTTGAATAGCAGTGCAATTTCCAAACTGGTCTACTTTTAAATACTAAAATATGGATAAGCCTAGTTATTCTGTTTTTGTAGTATATGGTGGCAGACAAGGACGAATAGTCTGAGAGGATCCAATTTGGAGAAATGCCTGCAAAGTCAAAAACACAGCAAGTTAAAAAAAAACAGACATGAGTCAAAAATACACGTGCTGCATATTCATAAAATACATACACACTGTAAGAATGAACAGTTGAAGGTTGTTAAAAAATTGGTTGTGTTAACTTGAAAATCCAACTTAGCTACTTCAGCTCTATTTTTATGAGTTGAACTGTACTTGATCGCTCTAATTTTTATTTTAATTTCCTAAAATCATTTGACAATCATTCCTTAAAGTCCCTGTACAGTGATTAAAAAAATCTTTATTTTAAGTTTGTTATATGACAGGCAACTGTGTTATGAACCACCAGGCCAAATTTGAGTCCTAAAAAACATCTCTAAGTTTATAAAATGAAGCTTCAAAATCATAAAAATGAGGCAGTAGAATCTGCTCAGGATGGTGTGGACGTGTTGGTGAAATGAGCTGAAGCCACGCCCACTAACAAGAAACACGGTCCTCTCAGATTTAAAAAAACTGCTCCTGATCAGAGCACAGTTGCCTGGCTTCATTCCACATCTGCTAAACCATATCAATATCCTGAGAGGGGCGGAGTCAGACATCTCATTAACATTGACATCTAAAAATCCAATCCTGGAGTGTTTTTATAGCAACAAACTTCACAGGCATGTTTTGGGGACCTCTGAGACCAATATAAAATTGTCCTAAAGGGGTAAAATATGTGACCTAAAGCATTTGACTATCTGAAAGGTGTTTTTGCTCTTCTGCTGACCTGCTTGGGCATGAGTTTGTGATCTTCTCTTTTTAGTTTGTTATACAATGGCTGCATAGTCGAGGGATTAGCTCGGATGTAGCCACAGCTGCGGTTATGTCAGAACTAGACATTAATTTATTCAAACGAGAAATGAGACACTGAAAGCTTTTCATGATGGAAAAGATGCTTTCGCTCTTCTCCCAGCTTCGACATAGGTTTTCAATCATTACAGGTGGTGGTTGCCACCGTGGTAGCTATTAGCTCGGATGTTCAGTGCTTAACAAATTTATTAGACCACCCTAACCCTAACCAAAGTAAGGTTTATGCCACAGCTGTCCTAAATTAACAGCATTGGTAACTACCAAAATCATTCTTTATGTTTCTGCAATGGTTAATACACCAATATGTAAAAGCTCTTTAACCCAAATGATATTTTTAATGCTAAAATATAATTACTATTGATATCCATGAATTTTCAAATTTACTGGTTTACAAAATAATGGAAAAATAGTAACGCACATTATTATTTCTTGATTAATATGTTAAATTATAGTTATTTACTTGCATTCCTGAACAGAAAAATGAGTTTTAGTGGTTGAATGTTATGCTTGATTCATTTCTGACTTCTCAGAGAAGCCCAGTGAGCCGGCTCAAATCTGGGTGAATTCATTTTGAAATCCCTCATTCCTGTTCAAATTGGAAAACGTGGAGAGCTCACTGAAAATGAAAGAGTCCGCATTAAAGCACTTCATGATGCTGGATGGTCTTTGAGACAAATATGACAGGTGGTCTAATAAATTTGTTAAGCACTGTACCCTTAGGAAAGCGGCAGGTCAATCCAAACTGGACCACATTTTCCTTTGAAACAAGAACTAAGAGTTACACCGAAACTTCTTCTTGGCAGAGAAGACGTCTTTTGCACGTCTCCCAACTGGCTTTGGGATAGATTTAAGAGCTCCAATATTCACAACTACAGCAGCAGTTGCCTGTCTGCTCAGGCCTTATATTGTCTTATTGGTCTGATTGGCCCATCATGAATGTGACAGAACGTTCCTCCGATCACCGTGAGAGAATTTGGGGGCGGTGCTCACCATCTCAAACCTCAAAACCAGAAGACAAAAGTGTGAATATCACTCAGTACAAAAATATGATTTGAATTGGTGCCTGGAAAAAATAGAATTTATGTATCTAGGATGTGCTAGGTGGATATTTCCTTCTATATCATTGCACTCTGTTTTCGTGGTCAAGGAGTAAATTCTGATTGTTTTCTTGAGATTTTGACTTATTTATCCTGTTTTCCAAGGATAATTTCTCAAGATCTAAAAAAAAAGTTATTCAGTCAGGAACACTCCAGTCATACATTTCACCATTTTATTACCAAACAGATTAACAGTTTGACTTTGCAGAGAAGGCTCGGATCAAAAGATTCTCCCTGAGTTAGTCAAGCAGAATTCTTTTACTTTCCAGGCATCGCATAGTTAGAAACCCCCATATGGATAGATACATTCATTACAGTGTGTATTAAAAAAAATAGAATTAGTTCAGAAGCAATGAATCTATAGTAACATGAATCTGAATAAGAGGGTGCAACACGCTTGGGCTATAAAGGAGGAGGCTGGGGTGGGGAGGTGAAGCTTGGCCAGTAGCAGCATGGTTTGATGCTTTTTGTTGCTTCTCAGCCGCTTTGTTGAGAATAAAGCTGTGGTTGGCTGTGAGAGGTAGGAGGTAAGACTGAGTATTAGCTGATCTCGGCTTGGCATGTGACTTCTGTGTCCTGCATCAACTAACGTTAAGTTTCCTGTATGGCAAAACAGAGGGACAAAGCTTGTTTGCATGCATGTGCTCACAAATTGTGTCCAGTCCCTTTGTCCAGCCAGCTATGTTTTGCTCTATCATGGATTACAATAGCTTTGAGGCGACCTAACACAACAAACTTTCCCCTGTTCATACAAATGGAGAGCCCTAACAGCTTACTCACATCTTCAGTAAATTTGAAATAAAATTTTTGTTCATGAAATATTTTAATGGGAACATAATCACCTTTTTCATCTGCAACCCTACTGTGTACTTCATCTTCAGTATTACTGAAGCCAAACAGCATTCAAGTGCAAAATAAATAAAAGAAAATCCTGAAAATATTAACTACCATTGAAAAGATGTTTTCAATTTTGAACAGTTTTGTATTTTTTTGTTTTATTTATTATACATTATCCAGTCTGATGTTGAGATCCAAATAATTGATCCTATTCAAAAGTTGTAAACAACACAAACTTGATTAAAACGACAATTTGATGATCTGAAATTACACTTTCTTTTCTCCTCAACCCCAATTTCATGATTTTACCTCATCTCATACTTTTGATTCTGATGGATCATTTTTGAAAAACTTGGCCCTGTCTCATTTAGCAGGGTGTTTGCTTTAAAAGCATAATTGGCTTTTTTGCAGCGAGTTTTCTTCTTTTTGTTGCACCATGTTTCCACTTGTGTTTGCTTTAAACTCTGAGTTTTTCTAATTTGCATCTAGCAGTATTTTTTTTTCCATTTTAGGCTTGGGTGATCTTAGTGAGAGGGAGAACCTTGCTTCCCAGAATTTCAACACAACATACTGCAATTTTGAACAAGCCACACACTCTCAGAGCAATTCCTTAGGCTCGCTGTTTGAGTACAAACCACACATCCTCAGCATGCTGAGGGAATATTCTGTTAACACATTAGAATGTGCATCGCATACGTTGTCCCAAGACTTTCAAGAGTTTCCCCCATTCTTCCTTGCAAGGCCACGGGTGTATTTATGCAACCAAATGGAAGTCGTGTCAATCCATACAGCCCCTGTTTGTAAACTTGTGATTTTTTTTTTTTTTTTGTATTTGCACATTCTGCCTTGATGGTTTTCTGGACAAAACATTGAAGAGGAGTTTTATGACCTGATGCTTTTGTGTCTTGTAAGAGGATAAAGTTTACCAGCAAGGCAGTATCAGCAAAGACTCTAAAATATTTACAACTCCATGTGAAAGGAAAAGAATTCCATTTGGTTTTAAAAATGCATCATCAGCTTACAAGGTGGTATGAAAAGCCTCCAAAGTCTAAGGTACAAGCTTTACATGCCATACTCTGACAACGTGTGGGCAAAAATTCACATAGCATGTTGAGAATGTGAGGTCTGCGCTCAAACAACGGCAAACTTGAGGAACTGATCTGAGCATGTGGCCTGTTCAGAAATCTGGTGAAAATGTGGCTTCAGTTGCTGTGCATTCACAGCACACAAACCTTGTGACATACACTTAAGATCAGAGCTAAAGCCAGTTTACCTGTCATTAGGTGTAGCAAACATAAGCAGGTCTTTAAGATGTGCTAAATGAAACAGCATTTTCCCAGTTTGAACAGAAGTAAGGTCAATTTATCTCCATGTTAGTGGAATAAGATGGAGTGGAAAAACTTCTGATTGACTAGTCACACAAAGTGATAGTCTGCTGTCACCCGATAGGACACCCTTGTTGCAAAGATCAAGCTGTTACTATAAAGAATAGGCGTTTGTAGGGATGTGGCAGACAGACTAAAACGGTGGAGGGAAGGGTTTAAAAGATGTTATAAAGTAGATGCTATGACAGAAGAATCTGCAGAAGATGTCACAGAATGCATGTGGTTATGATGGGATGTAGTGGAGCTTTAAAATACTGTGGGAAAGAGTCCAGTTCATTTGATCAGTGGCAGCACAAGCGTACTGTACTCAGACACTTTTCCTAAGTCTGGTTGTAGAGGTATGACTAGTGGACTTGGCTATGGTATGAAACCTGGGAACAAGGTACTCTTCAGTAGTAGAGTTATGAAGGCAATTCTCCACGCCCTCTGTCTCTTCTTAAACTGTTGTATCCACTCAGCATGTGCCCATTTCATCCTCTGAGCTGCACAGTGGAAGTAGGACAATAGTCATTCTTGTCATCATTTGAGGTAAACACAAGATACTTGTGCCCTAAAGAGAGGATAAGCACTCAGCTAAGAAGTCTGTAAACCCAGTTAAACCCTTACTATTTGCCTCCACAAGTCAACCATGCAGACCAATGGACACAAAAAGTCAGCAGGGTTGCCAAGTTGGATCCTCCTCGCCAGGGATTTTTTCAGTGAGTGTCACGATACCTCACGATGGTTGACAGCCAATCCCCTCATGCTAGCTCTCACTGCCTACCATGCCAACACGGATACATCCCCTGCCTAACCTACCCTACAACATGACATCACAGCCAGCTCCAGGTAGTGACAACACTGATACTACCAACCCTAGCATGACTCATAATTACAACTACAACAACACAATTATTTACTGACGTTACACATGAAAATGAAAAGTACACTAGATAAATCAATAAAATTGTGAAGGAAAGAGTCTAGCAAGAGGGTGGGTGAGGAGCAAGAGTGAGATGCCCTTAATGGGGCTGGCTCTCACCCCTGCAGGACAAGGCTGACACTCTACCTCCATCTCCCCCCCCCCTTACTTTTATGAACAGAGTAGTTGAGGGGTTTGCCCCCAGCATTATTCCTCCCTATCCAAATCAACTGACCAGTTTGAACTTCTGCAAACTCTGTCCCTGCACTGTCACCTCTTTAAATAATGAAACTGAGGACCTTGCTACCAACCCCCTAAACTCTGATCAATGGGAAGTGCATCCCACTCTGCCATTAAGCCTATTTCTAGTGCAGTTTTTAGTGCTAATACATATCCCTATGTCTCAGATAAATGCCTTAAGTAAGCTTACCACCACCTCTGATACTCTTAAATAGACAAATGCCCTCCAAATAAGACTATGTGAAAATGAACATATTTGCAAGATCAAAAAATGCTTTATGTAAATCCATATTTTCTGTCTTAGCTGACTGAATTTGATGCCGGACCATGCCAGTGTATTGTATGCACCCTGCAAAACCTTAGTAGTTTTCTTTTTTCATTAACTTTGCTATGGTTTTATGTGAGAGTCCCTCTGAGCAACACATTTCTGAAGCATTTAGAAGTGAAGGAACTTAGAGCAAAGTCATGTGGCAGTAAAAACTTGCTGCTTCAAGGCAAACGCTTCTTTAGAAAGGGTTAAGTAAGAAAAAGTGAAAGAAGTTGGTCTTCTAAGAGATTATAATGAGAGAGTAAACTTGTACTGGTTTAGCCAAAAGGGAAAAACAGAGGAGGTGCAGGGAGGTGAAGGTGACAGCACTTTTACAAAGAGACTGAAAAAAACTCAACCAACCTCAGTTTCTTTAGAACTCAACATTTTAGTACAACAGCTCTCAATGCATAGAAAAGCCACATGTGAGTTTAAAAATCTTCAGGTTTCCTCAGCCTACCTGTCCAGTCACTCTTTAATGCAACAGTTGACTTTGCTGAAACTGTCTGTACACTATGGCTGGGACAATATGGGTTAATCCAGTTCTTGGATGCTGATTCTATTTACATTTTCCTTCTTTTATATTTTGGTTTATGAAGTACAGTATAGTATTGATTAGAGCAGTTTTCCTTTTCTTTAAAAATCATTTCTGTGATCATCTGAGAAGCATCTGTTTTCTATGTTACCTGGTAGATGTGTTTCATGCCAGCCACTTTTTGATTGGTTGCCCAGAGTTGTGACGGCTGTGCCAAGCTCGATTTTACTCCAACCAAAAGTGAGCGACCAAACACACTGGAAGCATGTCTGGAACAATCAACAGCTGACTAGTTTGCTGTTACTGGGTTGATTTGTCATTCATTTCAACCTGATTCCATGCTTTAATCACTTCTGCCATGGATAAGCATGTTATGACGTTTAAAAGGTTTATGTTTGCACTATTGATAACTTTTGTTATCAATAGTGTTGTATTTGTTCTGTGACCCACTGACCTCCTGATGATGTTTTGCTTGTGCTGCAGAATGAGACGTGATGTTGATATTGTGATGATTAACTATGGTGTATTGTGCTGTATTATGGAGTTGACTAGATATTTTGTGGGTTTTTCCAGCTGTTTGGACCTATCTAAACTACATAGATAGGTCTCCATGTTGCCCTTTGATGTGCAACATGGGTCAAAAGTGACCCAGATGAGTTTCTATCAAAGAACTTACAAGCGCCATAAACATCTAGATTAAGTATGTGTGGGAAGTAAGTTTATATCTTAAAACTGTTGTTTTTGTCTTAAAACAAGGACGCAAACTAGCACTAGCATCTGAAGCTAATGTTAGCATGCGTAGCTCACTAGCTGTGTTTAGCATTTGTTAACTGACATATCTGTTCAGGTTGTTGATATGTATGTTGATTGCAAGATGTCACATGCTTAACTGGTTAACAGAAATGTACTTTATCAGGAATAAGATGTACATTTCATGTCTGGTATTTGCACTTTGGTCAGTTTGGATACATTTAGCCAAGGTATAGTGTTTCTTGAGTTACACGTAATTGTAATCTTCGGTTTAGCAAGAAGGAAGCACAGTTGTTTTGCATTAGACAGCCTGCAAAGAAGCATTAGATGCTGGTTGTCAAACAAGACTGAGGCTGTAAATAAAGACCACCTTTTCTTATGGAACCACATTTTCATTATTCAGTGTGTGTAACACTTGCTCACACTTGTATGAAACTGAAGAGACGCATACGACAACAGCTCCCAACCAGTTATCTTCTTTAAGGATGGAACGGTTAATTTATTTCTAGCTGATGGAATGAGTTGGGGGAATTATTTTCATATTTATAACCTGAATGACTTGGAGCTCATAAAACAATGAGTGCATCATCCTGACAGATCCAGGGAGCTGTTTTGCAACTGATTTTTGAAATTGTCTCATATAAGTTGTTAAATTTTGGTTAATTCTTCCTGTCTGTTTTAAGTATTCTACTTTGGCACCGAGATAATGTTCATATATAAGTGACACATTCAAGGTTTTTGGGAACAATTCTCATTTTTTATCATTTTCTTTTGTTTGCAGCTAAATAAAGGCACCTTCTGTATTCCTTCATAGAGCAACAGAGTCATTTCAGGAGACCATTCAAGGTTGCATTTCACATTAGACGAGTAAATATTTAGGATTTAGTGCTGCTTTAGTGAGCAACAGTTTTTGGCTCCCCGAGGTCTGCACTGCACAATGTTGCTCTGTTGTTCAGCAGACAAACAAACTACAAGGTTTTCACAACTCTGAAGCTCATGCACTTTTTATGAAGGGCTCCATCAGGTGACCAGCAGACAGCTCGCTTTCACCTGCAGCTCTAGCTGAATGATGTCAGAAAATGAAACCAGCTACAAATGGTTTGGTGATGTACAGCCATGTGAAAACAAGCAATTTTTACTTTTTTAATTTGTTTTCTCTTCAGTTCAAATTATAAGAATAAGAATACATAAATTAAATAAGATGAATACATTAAATCCTGTGACAGTACCCAGAGATGGTGCAACATGGAAACAACATTTGTGCAAACAATTGACTTTTAACACCATCTGTTGTTCAAGCCATTTTTTCTTACACAGAAATGTGAATTTCAGAGACTGCACAACCCCAACTCTTTCTCTCTTTACTGTTTTGATGTGCCACTCTGAGACTACGAATGAGAAATTGGCCCTGGATTGCAAGGACACTCATACTTGTACTTGGGATGAATGACGATGCAGTCTGAAGTAAAATTCATGGACAGAAAAGCATGCATTTTTGCATATTTTTATGCACCACAAATCTGTTCTCGACTGAAGCCCGAAGCAGAAATGCACATACATTTTATTCACTCTGTTTTTCCTCGATAACGAGCTAATGGTGGTGGTTTTCTCAAGGTCTCAACTTATTTATCTTTTATTCTCAGAGCTGGAAAAGGACAAAAAAAAACATGGAAATGGGATTCATTTACCTCAGTCCATCTGGTGTGTCCTTCAGTGCCCAACATAATGTGAGATGGACCTCGTAAAAATATCGTAAAAATAGTGACACTTTGTTGCTTTCTGTTCATTGTGTAGAGCAGTGATACTCAACCTGCATAAGAGGAAGAGAGCCTTGAAAGTCCATTAGTGGTTTGTCTCTTCAGTAAGCTCATTCACTGAGGTGTGCTGTCATGTTGAACTGAATCTTCAGTGTCCTCCTTTTAACAATTTAATTTTGTACCCTCCTGCCAATTTTCCTCTCCCACACTTTTATTTCATGATGATTATGGCAATACTCATCATAACTAGCCTAACAAACACGGACCACATGTTGACATAACCCTATATCTAGAGAAATTTGTCCAAACCTAGGTGTTTTATTTGATCTTTACTGATAATAAATACTGTCAAATGAGCCGATTGATGAGTCTGGGAGAGCTGCAGGTGTGAGGCAAGGATGGTTTTAGTCATTGGGAGGCCCAGGGCAAGACCAATATGAGCCCCCTCCCCCTTTAGCTAAAGCATTGATAATGAGTGGGAAAAAATAGCAAGCATCTCTTAAGTTAAGATAGACAGTAAATGTCCAAATGTGAGATATAACTACCCAAATAGCCAACCATAATTCACCAACTCTTTAAAAGGACATCATAGCTCAAACTAATATTTTAACAAGTCTTTAGGCCAGGTGGAACTTACGCAGAAAAACTATGTGCTTATTATCAGTGATACACCCTTTCTTCTGACATTATACAGATATGTTTATGTAGCCTTTTGCCTCACATTTAACCACACAACTAATTTATTGTTTCATTTCATTTCAGCTACGGATGAAGCGATCTATACCTTATGTCCCTGGTTCTGGATTGTTGCTTTCGCAAAAGTATTTTTAAGACAATGTTGCTCTTGGGTAGAATGAAGCGTGGCTCAGATGGTATGAATTCAGACAGATTTTGATCCAACTGCATTGTTGCAGCTCACCATCAAAACTCGGGCCTGGGTTATCCTGTTTCCTAGGTTACAAAAGCCTTGTTATCGTCTGATAACAGGATAAATAAGTCAAAACCTCAAAAAATGCTAAATTGATTAAAGCACCTGAATTTCACTTATTGACATGGAGAACAAAAAAATTAATGGATGTCTGCTTAGAGCTTTTTAGAGACATTTTCATTGGTTTTATACAGTCATGGTTGAAAGTATTGGCACCCCTGGAATTTTTCCAAAAAATACACCATTTCTCCTAGAAATTGTTACAATTACAAATGTTTTTGGTATACACCTGTTTATTGCCTTTATGTGCACTGGAACAACACAATAAACAGAAGAAAAAAGCCAAAATTGACATAATTTTACACAAAACTCAAAAAATGGGCAGGACGAAATTGTTGGCACCCTCAACTTAATATTTGGTTACACACCCTTTGGAAAGAATAACTAAAACCAACCGCTTCTCATAACCATCAGTAAGCTTCTTACACCTCTCAACTGGAATTTTGGACCACTCTTCTTTTGCAAACTGCTCCAGGTCTCTCAGATTCTTGCAACAGCAATTTTGAGATCTCTCCGTAGGTGTTCAATGGGATTTAGATCTGGACTCATTGCCACTTCAGAACTCTCCAGCGCTTTGTCTCCAACCATTTCTTGGTGCTTTTTGAGGTATGTTTGGGGTCATTGTCCTGCTGGAACACCCATGACCTCTGACACAGGCCCAGCTTTCTGACACGCATTTTGAAGTATTTATTAAAAAAAATAATGGTTATCATTATGAAGTTTGTTCAAAAACATTTAAATTATGCTCTAACGGCTGATGACTTGAAAAATACTCTGACTGTCATTTGCATAAATATTTAGGAAAATAAGATACTATACTGCCAGCACCTGTTACAGTTTTAAAAGGGTGCCATTAATTTTGTCCGGCCCATTTTTGAATTTTGTGTAAAATTATGTCAATTTTGGCTTTTTTTTGTGTTGTTCCCATGCACATAAAAGAAATAAACATGTGAATACCAAAACTTTTGTAATTGCAACAATCTCTGGGAGAAATGTATTTTCTGGGAAAATTCCAGGAGTGCCAATACTTTCGTCCATGACTGTAAATGAGTCAAGATCCAACAAAAAATCAATAAAAACACCAAAATTTTACTCATTGACGTTAAGAAAATAAAATGTGTTGATGTCTGTTTAGAGCTTTTTAGAGACATATTTAAGAGTTGTCTCTTGGTTTTCAATCATTAATTGTCAATAAAAATCTGGCTTTTTTCACTACATAGTGACAATGAGGAGGAAGTCAATAGCTTTCCCTATCCCACAGTCACATACACACAAACACCCAGACAAAAACTTATTCACCTACTTAAATTCCACTCACATGGACAGAAGGTGCTGAAAATGCCTTTTCTGAACACTTCCTACAACATTTATTCTCATGGACTACACTGCGCTTGTCTGCCCTCACTTCCTCTACACAGCCAAAGATGAACTCCTTCCCTCCGAACAGCATCTCAGGAGGCTGGACTGCAGCAGTACACGATTTTTGTGATTGCATTAGTCTTCTGGTTTTCATGTTAGATAACACTTGAGCTACTTGTGCAGAGAAAAAGACTGAAAACCATAGGAGGATGTTTTAGCTCCACTTTATGCCTGTCTGTCCCAGCTGGGAGAACTTTGATGAAAAGTTTTTGTATTCTGTGCAAATGTGCAATGAGTAAAAGAGCTGAATATTACACTGCTCCTGTCTGATGTGTGCAGGTATCCCAGAAATTGCCCCCAAAAATTAGATGCCTCTGCAATATGTGAGAGTTTGTCAGGCAGCAAGTTTTGGAAAATGTCACTTGAAGGGAGGCATCCGGACTTTCATGTAATAGATCTGACAGCATAGAAAACATAAAAACAGTTCAACTGTACAATATTTTGTAGAAAAATGTGATCTTTCATGTTGAATTGCTTCATAAATCAATCAAACATTTCCTTTGTTTTACGTTGATCCCTTTCTGCTGAACACCAATTAGCTTCACATACACCTCAGTGCTGTTGTGTTTATGCTACTTAACAGCCAGATGTGCATACTTGCAGCTCCAGCTGAGGATGTTGTTTCAGGGGATTCAAATAATCTCTCCCTTTTAAGTTGCTATAAACCTCTGAGAATAAGCGGCCTCGCCAAGCTTGAGCACAGCGGCACCACAGAGTGCCCTGTGGTAATGAAACACCTTCCCTTTCTTCTTGCTGCCGTCCTATAACGCCAAGGATATCAAGACATCTCCATTTTTTCATTTACTTTCTTGCTGTTCAGTGATAGTAGGATCACATATATCAGGACTTGACAGCATTAAGTTATTCCTCCCACTCCACGCGGAGAACTTGGCATTACGCGGCTCAATTATGAAGCACACTGTAGGCTGTGAGTAAACTTGAAAAACGATGCCAGAGCAAGGACAATAACAACGGTTCGGCTTTTGGAAAAAGTTTGACAGTGATGATTAGAGCCAGGATTGGTTCAACAGTGAAATGTGTCATCTTTATTTGTGGTAAACTCCCACTCAGTATTTCCCACAGATCCTTGTCTATCAGTGGCAAATCAGAGAATCCCACTGAAACCTAAAAAAAATCCTCTGAGGTGTAAGTTACATTGAGAGAAAATACGAGGCTTAAAAACATTATAAACTGCAATGCTCCAAACTTGGCTTTGTTCTTTATGCCAATACCACAAATGAATTACATGCACAGGGCGCATATAAGCACATTTAAGTTAGGTTTAAACTGCACTTTTGATTGGAGGATAGAAAAAGGAACTATAGATGCAAAGCTTAGCCTGGTCAGGCTTTTGTGATGGGGCGTCCCAAGTAGGACACTGACATGTGCATGGGTGGCTTCAAGTATGTGCATGGTGTCCAAACATTTATAATAACAATATAATAATAATAATAAACCTTATTTTATAAAGCACTCACATTTGTCTCTACAAAATGTTGTACAGAGCACAAAAAAAACCTCCATCTAAATCACAGACATCCAAACAAGTAGAAACACAATACAATCATATGGCGTACTTCATTTAATTTTCTTTTAATTCCGTTTTTTTTTTTCTTTATTTTAGATTTATTTTAATCCCGGCATTTTTTATGCTAAAGCTGTATTGCGCATGAGAGCTTTACTTTATCTTCTTGGTTAGTCTTTAGGGTCATCCTAAGCATAATCATGATTTTCGGCATGGTCCATGTTTTGGTCTGACTTCTTCTGTGATAAGAGTAACCAGCCAGTTTCCCACAATCAGTCTAAAAAAACATATGAAGCATGAAAAAGGCATAAAAAGTAAAGAATTTTGCCCACATTATGTATTGATTCAGATCAGTTTAATTCAGTTAGACATTACTCTCCTGCAGGGCCGTTTCTTGCTATAGGTGGACTATGCAAATGCATAGAGCCCCACAACCCACTAGGAGGCCCCAAAGCTGATTTGAATATTTAATGTGACAATACAGTTTGCTAGTTTGAATAATCCGGCCTCCATTCCTAAAGCTGAGTTAAATTTTGGATGTAGTATTTTGTTTTATTTAAAGAATCATAATATCACAAACTGAAGTAAAGGTTATGTAAACCATTCTGTATCTTACTGTCGGCTCTGCCCACAGAAAATCTATTTATCTAATGGATTAAGAATCTCTCCATTGTAGTTTACCATTTTGCACAAGGCCCCAACAAAGCTAGAAGCAGCCCTGCAATCCTGGATTCAGTATTGATACATTTTGTCACAGAATTTACTTTCTTGTTGCAGCAAAACCTAATAAATTAATCTGAACGCAAACTGCACATCTGCCCTGGAATATAACCTGTCATGGAGTAGAATTATGATGTGACAGCTAGTCCGGTGAATCAGAGTTCAGAGAGCGGTGTCATTTCACCGCTGGCCATCTCCTGGAAACACGTCCCAGCATAAGATGAAAACTACAAGTAGCTTTGGCTGTACTAATATTTTCTTTTAAAGCAAATAAGTTTCCTGCGTGTTTAATCCACACCACTCAATTCATTACAGTATTACACACCAACTAAACAAAGGCAGTTTATGAAAATGTGCATGCACGGATGGGAACGTGGGCAGCTTTAAATCAGATCAGTGATTCTTTCTGCAGAGCAGTGAGGCTCCTCTTTCTGATTCTTGTCCTTCTCTGCTGTCAGTCAGACTGAATATTTCCTGGATTAAACTCTACCATGGAGCAAAAGGAAAAAAAAAAAAAAAAAAAAAACATATTTAAATGAAGCATTTTTACACTAAAGCACCTTTTTTACATCAACCATTGCACTGTCATTAAATTAATTCAAGAGTGACACATCCAGGCTAATTTCAGCACGTAGGTGTTTAAGGAAAGAAATGTGACAGTGACTTCTCACAACACTTTGGTACTTTGCTGCTGGATTTATTAACACCTTGACATTATTATATTACAATTTTATCACCTAATTGGCAAGTCTATTTTCTCTACGCTTGGAAGGATGGAGGATTAGTTCACAGTGTTACAATGTTACAAATTGTACACACTCCCACGTACATATTAAAGATGTTCTGTTTTGACATTTTACTTTATAATCTAATACTTATAGTATCATAAAAGCTTTATATAGTATGATTAGTAAACTGCTCTATTATGAATGAGGAGGGAAAGAGCTACTTTTTTTTAATGATAAGGTTCAGCAAGGATTTTGTTTAGTAGGTCATGAAACAGATGGAAATTAACACTGATGCATCTTCATGGCTCAAAAATTAAAATGAAACCAAAAGTTTAAATATGTATCATACTACTATAGGGTTTTTTTTTTGTTGTTGTTGTTGTTGTATTTTGGGCCAGTCAAGTTCTTCTCATCATACCATGTCTTTATAGTCCTTGTTTTTTTGCACTGGAGCACAGTCATGTTGAAATAGAAAAGGGCTTCCACCAAACTGCTGCCACACAGTTGGAAGCATAGCATTATCCAAAATATCTTGGTATGCTAAAGCATCAGGATCGCTCTTCAGTGGAGATAAGGGATCTAGCCCAAACCCTAAAAAAACAGCCCCATATCATCATCCCTCCTCCACCAAACTTTACAGTTGGGACAATGCAGTCCAGCAGGTAACATTCCCCAGGCATCTGCCCACACAACACTCGCCCACCTGAAAGGTGAGATTCGACACTCTACAGAACACGTTTCCACTGCTCCACAATCCAGTGTCAGTGTGCTTTACACCACTTCATCCAACATTGGCACTGCATGCAGCTGCTCAGCCATGGAAACCCATTCCATGAAGCTCCTGCTGCAGAGTTTTACTCTTAAGTACAGAACACTCCATCTATGGAATCAGCAGAGCATTAGTGACTTTTACACACCGTGCGCCTTGGCAGTCGACACTGCTGTATAATTTTAAGAAGTCTTCCACTTCAGGGATTAGTTGCTGTTGTTCCTAAATGCTTCCACGTTTTAAAAAAAATATCACTTACAGTTGACTGTGGAAAATCCAGCAGGGATGAAACTTTACAAAGTGTCTTATTGGAAAGGTGGAATCCATCACAGCACCATGCTTGTAGTCACTAAGCTCTTCAAAACGATCCATATTTTGTCATAAAAATTAAAAACTCAAGTTTCTGCCAAAGTTTGCCTGAAAGACATCCAAAATGGGGCTTAGTAGTAAATGCATCATCAAGCCAAATCTTTACACAATGTGACCTTTTCAGTACTCTTGAGAGCTGTTGAATTCTAAGGCCAGTGTCTATGACACTGGAAACTTTCATGAGTTTGATTTTGTTGCACTGGGGAAAAGTTTAATGGTTGATAAATGTTTTTCAGTCAGGAAACTTTTGTCTTACATTTTACCATTTATTACAAAATAGATAGACAGCTTTACTTGGTTGAGAGAGCTCTGCTCAAAAGATGCTCTCTGGGTTAGTTAAGCAGCATTGCCTTCACTTTCCAGGGAGTGCATGGCTAGAAACCCCCATATAGAAACATTTATGATCATGCATGTTTAATACAATATAATAAGCTCAGAAGCAATGAACCTGCAGAAGCATGAATGTGAATATAAGGGTGCGACAAGTTTCAAAGGAGGAGGCTGGGGTGGAGGAGATGAAGGTTAAATGGACCGCTTTATTGAGAGAAAGAGCTGTGATTGACTGTGGGATCTAGGAAGTGATAATTGGAATCAGTGGGCCATCAGCTGATCACAGCTGGGTGAATGACTTTCGTGTCCATTATGAACCTACGCTACACTTAACTGGGATAAAAAGAGAGTTGAAGTTACTCCAGAAAGCTGCACAGAGTCTGCAGAAAAATGAAAAATGTCATCTACATAGAGATGAAGATTTAAGAAGAGATAAGATTGTTGATGAATATTAAAAATATACCAGGGCCAAAAATGTTCATTGTGGATTTCCAGTGGTAAAGAATAAAAAAATCTTGTGAAATTGTTCAAGTTTTGATACACTGAAGTCTATCAGGGAGGTATTTCTGGAACCATAATGATACAGCCAAGCCCAATATTTCAGAATCAGGCTAGTTTTTAATTTCACAAAAATACTCTTGTTCTGTTATGCTAATTCTGTGTTTTAACTAATTAAATGGTAGTATTCAAAAGTCAATTTCTTATGTGGAACATGGTGGACTAACATTGGAACATTATCAACAACTAAAGTGACAGCAGGGATGGTACTCTGCAGACATTTGAAACCAGTCTGATAGGGGCTGAAGATTTAGCAAATGCACAGAATAAGAATATAATTTCACAACTACGGTGGAAGATGTTGAAACATCATCATACAGTGATAGGTAGACTGGTAGCTCTTAATATGTGTAAAGGAGAAACCATGTTCTCCCATCAGGCAAACTAAAGCTTTGACCATGAATCCTGTGGCGTGATAGACCACAGTTTGGCAAATTGGAACTACAAATTTTCGTCATGCTTGTATTCATCCTCTTCCTTCCTCGGTGTGTTTTTGTTGCTGATCCACTAAGAAAAGACAACAAGAACAAAAGTCAAGCACCAACTAAAGGCCATAGAACAGCAGGTAACCTCTCTCCTCCCCAACCGCAGTGTCAGCTAATTGCTGCTGACATTTTGCCCGTGTTGTTTCAATCAAACACGTTCAGATGCACTGCTTTCTTTTGTTTCTTCACAAAAGGGGGATACGGTTCAGAAATGCCATCCTCTTTGCCATTTACTGAGCATGTTCAGGAAAAATCGTCTCATTATCTCGCAGTCTGCTTTGACAAGTGCCGTGCAGTTTCTTGAATACAGTAAATAGGTCTGATCCTCTTGCATGGAGGGTAAAGTCAACATCTGCAGATCAGCCTGTCGGGTAACTAAGACCCTTAACTGTCAGGAGGGATTCCAGAATTCAAATTAGATTCAAAATGATGAAATACGGAGGTTTAAAGAACAGGAACCTGCTACACTTCTATAAAAGATATGCTCTTATTGTAAGCATCAGCTGTTCTGCAAAAGCATCAGAAGATAGAATTAAATCATTTTAAAAATAAAATGTATTTTGTATATTGTGCCTTTTCTCATTAATTCTCTGCATATGTCAATGATATTAGTTACACATATTTATATAGTCTGTTTTACATCACTTGTTGTCTATGTACAGTAATAACAATGTATGGCCTGTGTCTGCAGCTAGAACTTCTAACATTGGCATCATTTATTTTCAATACAAAGCAAAAGCAGTCCAGCATTTTCACCAAGCGCCAGGAGTATTGACTGTTGTTGATGTATGCTCACAGCACTCTCAGTTGAAAAATGTTCAACTTTTAGAACAGGGTGCTTGTTGGTCTCATCTAGCTGGCCAATTACAATCAAGAATGGGTGGGACTTAAGATAATGGCGAGAGATTAACCAAGCCAACTTTTCTTTTTAAAGGTAAAGTTTCAAAGTCTACTGCTGCTGCCTAAGTTATGACAGGATTCCTTAACTTTATTCTCATATTTCCTCGTTCATATTGGCTGAAGAAAGGGAATATGAAGCACACAGAGCTATTTAAAAACGCTACAGATTCTGTTGCACAAAGTGGAAGTCAATTTTTGCAACCGAGCAACATTGAACACGATGAGAAGGACTGTGAAACTAGTGCCAGCTATGGACACAGGCCCTGAGAGCACAGCTAGTTGAATTCTGATTTTTCAGCTATGTCAATCTAAAGTCTGTATTAACTTTAACTACTTCGTTCTCAGAATAACAATCAGTATCATTTACTGACAACACTGTATACCTCTTGGAGAGAATGCTAATTCAAAACCAAGACTCCCTTTCTCTTGAGCTACATTGCTAACAGTCCACTTAACCTGTGAAGCAACTGTGTGCCTTTGTGATCAAAGGCAATATTGAAATCCTTCCATCCAGACACATCTACAAAATGAACACCATCATTTCTTGGTTAAACATATCTTCAGAGAGCTGACTCATCTGTTTTCAGTGTCTCAGTTTAACTCTAAATAGTTTGCTACACAGAGGCTACACTCTATAATTTCAGCATTATTAGACCTGAAAAGGAAAAATGATTTGCATGCAACTGACTTGCAATAAAAAGGTCAATCATCTGCCATGATGCAGCTTTATAAGAAGTAAAAGCCGTTTGAATTTTGTAATTGTAATAATCTATCCCTTACCTGCAGTGTTTGGTAGGACTACTTTTAAAAGTGAGTTGGGTAGTACTTTATGTTAATGGGCCCTAATTACCCAGTGATTTTATTGTAACAAGTTTCATTATTGAGTAATTTCTCAAGACTAAGGTGGATTACCTAGTAATAAGCTGGCCCTTAACCAAGTAATACCTTTGTAATATTAAGTATTTACCTAGTGATGCAGTGACTATTAAGTAATTACATGTAATATTGTGGAAATTCTCTGTTTGATAGGTGGTGATTTACTCTAACCCTCCAACCTAACCCCAGCCTTGGTAAAATTGGAAATTCCTTTACTTTGGCTGATTTAATTGAATCATTTTCAAGTAATTTTTAGGATTGGGATTGCCACCTCATTCATGAGAAATTAAAACATATTTTTACTTATTACTATAAAATTACTAGGCAAATGTCGGCCCTCTAAAATAAAGTAATGTTGTGAGTTGTTATGCTACTGTACTACAGTAGCATAACAACTGTTCATTTGCCTTTGAATGAGTCAACTCCAACTCTGCCATCATTCTGAAGCCTAATTTATGGCCACGACTGTCAAATCAGTCACTCTACAGCCTCATAACAAAGTAATACACCTTATAATCTTTAAAATTAGCTTAAAATCTGATAATGAACTGGGAAGATGCATAAAACATTACACATAGGCTGTGTGTTTTACTGTGCGCCTCACTGAAACAGCTGTATAGCAATGAGAACAATGCACACGAGAGCTTGTAACTTACATTTGGTCCTGGGGGGCCTCCGCTTTTCTTAGGTACATGTAGGGGGCCCCAAAGAAAAATGGTTGGAAAACACTGGGCTGGCATACTATGTTGGCCAAATGCAATAGTTTAACATTGGCTCAGCACAGTTACTTCTTACTTAAAGAGTGCACTTGACTTAAGTGGGTGTAAATCTTAAGTATAAATTCAGTTATTTAAAATGCCTGCCCACTTCAGGATTTCTAAAAATGTACAGAAAGTGACCAGTTTTTTTTTCTCTTTTTTTAAAGGATGGGGTTTTCCAGATGAAGCGGGAGTGACTGTGACTCCCCTTCAGTGATGGGAATAACGGCGTTAAAATAAACGCAGTTACTAACGGCATTATTTTTTTAGTAACGGGTAATCTAACTACTATTTCCATCGTTACAACGCTGTTACCGTTCCCGACAATTAAATGGGACGCGTTTATAAACTACAGCTACCCATTGAAGCTCTTGTCATCCGACATGGCTCTCGGCCACAGAAGCTGCAAAACTTTTTTTTTTTTTTCTTTGGCAAGGAGGGAGGGGCGAGACAACCGCATAAGTGATGATGATTGGCTAAAGTAGAGTAAGCTTTTATGCTAAGCCAATCAGAGGCAGTGTTCAGTTTACACACAAACCACACACAAACACAGCAGCCCCACACACCCAAACTAGCAGAGGTAAGCTGCAGCAATGGCGAGTCAGGAGGGAAAGTTGGTGTTTTCAAAGTGGAAGTACCGACACTACTTTAGTCTCTTTGAGGTAAAAGGCAAGCAGGGCTTAATTTGTGCCGGATCCCGCTGGAACATGATCCGTGAACAACATATCATATCAGTAAACAACTGACCAATCACAGACAATCAAGCGCTATTTTCAAAGTTAACATTAGCAGCGAGAGTTAATTTCAGCTAACTAAATGGACAAATGGACATTTTTGAAGGCAAAAGATTAAAAACAGCTGTGACCCAGAAGTCATCAGCAGCAGTTGGTGGAACAACAGCTGATGCACCTGCAGACACTGAGTTACGGGTCACCTGTACAGGTAGATGAGAGCTGAGATGAAGAGTTAGCAACACCCGCTAGCAGGCTGCTATCACTGGGTAACAGTAGGACTAACGGGACAGAGCTGAGAGAAACAGACAGCGGTCCATCCATGTCAAAGTGTCAAATATTGCTGTATTAAGGTAAGACGATGTTTTAATTATAAATTTGGCCGCTGTGCCTTAAGATGAGCTCTTTATTTTCACTGCCCATATGTTGGGATGCATTTATATAAGATAAAAACAAGCTGACAGCAGATTAATCAGTGACACCTGATGTGTGTGATTTTTGCCATGTGAGCTGTTCAGGCTCTGGGTTCAGACTTTCTGCTGTCTTTTTTGGCATAGATATGGTTAAATCCTACAGCTG
The DNA here is from genome assembly GCF_018320785.1 of Cheilinus undulatus. Taxonomy (NCBI): domain Eukaryota; kingdom Metazoa; phylum Chordata; class Actinopteri; order Labriformes; family Labridae; genus Cheilinus; species Cheilinus undulatus. Next base: position 21,849,881 of record NC_054885.1, on the reverse strand, counting down.
CTAACCAGGGCATGTGTGCTGTGAACTGTGGAGGCAGTCAACAGATCTTTAAATGAAAAGGGGTTAAGATGAAAGACAGAGGGTCATCCGTTATCAGCTGATAGAAAAGTTTAGATTTAGCAGACAAGCTCCAATTGAATAACAGAGTAATATCTACTGAATACTAGATGAAGTGACAGGTACAATTTCATAAATAATTATTTCAACTGACTCAGCAGTTTTTTGTGTAGTAAAAGTTTATTAATGTTTCTGCTGAGAGTGGCTAAATGAGCTGGTGGTGATTTTGCGCTGTCCTTGGTGCTGGAACACGGCAGATTTGACTGACAGCTGCTGCTCAGAGGGAGAGAGACGCTCTCGTTGATGGGTGATTGTACATGCTTCTCTGCAGCTGATTCTTCTTTTTTTTTTTGATAATTTAGATTATCAGGTTGATCTTCACATGATCATCTTGCCCCTTTTTTGCACTGGGCACTGGTTTTCGTTTTTTTGAAGTTTTCCGTCACGTTTTTGATTCTTAGACATATTTAAACTTAAAAGAAAAGTAAAGCAACAGTTACTTTCCCTGGTAACTAGTTACTTTTATAATGGAGTAATTCAGTTACTAACTCAGTTACTTTTTGGGAGAAAAAGTACCGATAGTAGGTTTCTACATCACATGAGCCCTGCCTTCTCTGAAAAGATTTTTCAAAGCAGATGTACGTTTGAGCTAATTAAGAGTCATAAAATGAAAATATTTATTAGTATGGTGCAAATATCAGAAATAACACCAGCAATGATGTGTTGTATCATAGATCAGCCAGATACTTCAGTGCACAGCTGAAAATAAAGTTCTTCAAACAGTACAAAGTACTTCTCTTTCAAAACTATCACCTTACATTGACTAACACTGCAACAGTCAGCAAGAGACCAATTTGGCAAACAACTTCAGTCATGGTACAGAAGTGTTTAACCTCACAAACAACAACAATTCACCAGAAACATGAGCAAAGGAATCATGCAACATCTAATTTATATACAGCTAAATACATCAATACATTTTAAACACTCTGCACAAGGGCATTGTGGGAAAACTCTGCCCCCAAAGATTCAAAATGGCAGTCGGTGGAGCTTGGATCAACTGACTCTCCTCAAAGTTAGATTAACACTGTCAGATAACACTGAAGGACAGTTAAAACGGAGTTAAAATGACTCTGAGTGTTAAAATCAACAGATGTTTGACCCTTTTCTGCTTACCTGTCTTGCAGAAGTGGGCCATGCAGATTTGTGACTCATTACTGCCACCTTCTGCTCTGGAGTAAGTGCCAAAGATGATTTGTTTTACTGATGAGTTGGTATTTCATTGACTCAACATAAAATGAATTAAATAAATGTGAAGTTTTTGCATTTTATGCTAAATCAACATGATATATTCACATTCAACCATTCAACCAAGCAGCTGTGCACATGTGCAGCCGTCGTCAGTCTAATAGTATTTTTCTTTGGTGTTTGACGGGTTTCTTTCCAGTGTTACTACCCCCAACTGGTTTTTAGAAGTATTTCATCCCTCTTTGAGATAGCTTCAATACATAATGATAACAAAACACATAAATACATTTATATGGTGCAATTAAAGAATTTACATTGACTTTGTTAGAAAAAAATATTTAAACCCAAAAAATACATACATATTAAGTAAACAGAAAAAAAAAAAAATCATTATAATAACTTAAACAATTCCTCTAGTTTATTTTTTGAGTGTAGGGCAGTTTTCTTTCAGTAACAGACTGATATTATTAAAAAGATACAATAATGAATTACTGGGTACATTACTTACAGCAGTGACTGACATCCATAATGATGCAGCTGCTCTCTGATGACAGACATCTGTTTCCCAGGACATGATCATTTCAGAGTTTCATGCAGAGACTTCCAAACCAATCATATTGATTGAGACAAACCACATGACTAAAGGATTCGTTCTTTATTTGGATCCCAATGACACAGACAAAGGGTTGCTTAGGCGAGTGATTGATCGCTGTGTATAGGATGCGACACCTCTGTTTCTGTTTCCTAAATGCAACATGAGTCGATTGATGGCTGTGAAGTGGATTTCGATGTCCTTTCAGGGACCCTCAGATTTGTTTTCTGTGATTGCATCTCCTCAGATTCTTTATTCTGGATGGTCGGCACCCTGTGGGAAGCGCAGACAGGGAGTAGCTAATCCCTGCTGTTATTCTAAGACTCAACAATCCTGAATCCAAACAAAATGAGAACTGTCCCTCAGAGGCACTGGTGCCACAGAACAGCCTATGACTGGGAAATAGCTGAAAGCAAAGGCAATAATACTGACTTTAAAGTCTTCTTTAGCCAACACACTTTTGCCAGTGCTCAGTGTAGATATTTTATTTGCTTTTATTACACTCTGGTATGAGCTTTAATGCACAATACCATTCAGTTTCTGAGTTTAACCATTCAAAACTACCCATGAGCCTGTGTTGTGAAAAAACGTCAAATTTAACACACTGAGGTCTTGTAAAGTTTGACATGACCTGCTGCTAACATCCCACAGTTCACTTTGGGTAGTCTAGCTTATGGCCTGAAGACATAATTAACAGTGACAATATTTGATGGGAATGTCCTGAGGCATATTATGTCCAACAGAGATGAGAATATTTAATTTGATGGTATTCTGCTTCAAGCCAAAACGAGGAGTGTTTAATTTTCACACAGACTGCATGCACAGAATATTATGTGGAGCGTTTATAAGGTCTGCACTCTTTCCAATCAAGCAGCAAAAATTAAAAAAAAAAAAAGGGGGGGGGCCATTCACAGATGAGAAACGGCAAAATATTCCATGTTTTCCTTTTTGATGATTGACTTCACATTCATGATTCCTTTCTACAACCAGTTTCCTCTTCCTTGTGTATTTCATCATGGCTTGTCCTTTATTTATCTGTTATCACATAAAAAGCATTGAGGCCATTGTCAACCCGTATGTTTGGTTTAACTCCCTCCTGCAACACGAAGTTATGTACATGGCGAGACATCAAACTATCTCAAGCATCCAGAGCTATCCCTTGAGTTTAAGAGATGAACAGACTAACATTTTCTCCACAAGGTCTTATCTAGCTAGAATTTAACTTATTTTGAAGTTCATGTCAAAGTTGATCTTCTAAAAAACACTGCAAATAACAGCTCAGACAATTAATTCACAAAAAATTCAAAATGGTGGACTTCCTGTTTAGATGGTATAGGCCCATAAGGCTTTCTTGTATACACAAGCCTGCCAGTTTTCATAATCCTCCATTGAAAATGCTGTAGGGGCTGAATTTTTCAATAATTTTTGGGGGGCGCCACTGAGCCATGAAGCCTTGCCTGCTGATGAAAACCACAATAAAGGTATAACTTTTTCTCTGGGAGTTTTTCTACCAGTTTTAATGGGAATATAAGTTTATTAAGCCTCTGAAATAACTACTTCCTGTTTCATGGTGAATCATGGGTCACCTTGCAAGATGTTTAATATCAAACCTGTGAACTTGTAAAAAAAAAAACAGCAATGGATGTTACACAACAATTCTATTACATTTCTATTCAATTCTATTCTTTCCAATTTTATTTTACTTTATTTCATCAGAAAAGTCATTTTTCTGTGCTGAGACATCAATGTTTGATGAGCCGCTTTTGCATGCCCTTTGAGTTTTATAAAGGACACGAATAACCTTTTCAGAAAGGTCTCTTCTAGCAGACATTTTTTTTCAGGCCAATGGAAGAGCCCTTTGAAACCCCTTAAAATGGCTACTATGACCAATATTTTTTTTACCAAAAATTTAAAACTTCCTGTGGACTTCCTGTTAAATTTGACAGCCGCTTCCTTTAAGTTCTGTACTCTAGTCAAACAGCTTTTCAACATTAAAGTCCCCACTAGCTGTACGCCAAATTCTACATAGTTTGGATGAAGTCCCAAGGACAAGTTAATACTAAAAGGACCTGAAGAAATAACAAATTTTCACACATTTTTAAAAATGTAGGGAATTTCAAAGTAACAACTTTTTGTGCGTCTTTGGAAGCACTGAATATGTCTACCACTCCTGTAGGTGAAATGGGCTCGAGTGGCTGTATTGTACCGTGGGTTTGGGGGCACTACTGAGCCAGTTTTTCCACACTTATATTGGGGACCAATAAAATATCACAATTTTTGGCAGGTCTGATGCTTGGGTGCTTGAGCCCTTACTGATAGAAAATCCAAAACTATTACCTTGGCACAGGTCAACCTTAAAATAAATTTAAAAAGCAAGTCAAATACCTTTTAAAAATAGTGGCTGTTCTAAAAATCCAGTATTACTTTTACTTTTATCACTTTTGCTTTACTAAAGGAGATGGAAAGTCATTGTCCACAAATAAAATAAAGTTAATAAAAAGTAAAAGTACATAGCTTCTCTCATCCCCTACTGACTAATAAATTCAAGTGACACCTATAACTGTCTTCCCTCCAGCGCACTTCTCCTTGTAATTTTGATCTTTCTGAGAATGTTTGCACGTCTTCACTCACACCTCGGCGTACAAGAGTTGGGAGTGCAAGAGAAGCACAGCTCTGCTCTTCCTGAGCATCTCACTGTGTAAAAATAAGCAAGACCTCTGCGTTCAGCATCTATTTAAGGAGGTGTTTGTAAAATGTTACTTTATCTGTGATAGCACAGATGTCTTGACCTAGCAGCCCCACAAAGGTGTTACTTGCAGATCCCAAAACCGAGACTTGGGCTCTCATATGATGCTTATGAAGATCATACAGGGTCTGATCATTTCATTTGTTTTGGGTCACTTACTGGCTAATTTTTGGAATCAATCACCAAAAGAGGTCTTACAATAGTCTTTGTTAAACCCAAACTAAGTACATTAACACAAAGCAGTTTTATTTTTGGTTCCTTAATCTTGTCTTGAAGTGATATGTTACCTATTCTAGTGTCACTGGTTGTCTGTGTCTATGTCCTATTATATTCTGTTAACATTCTGTTTCATCTGTTTTAAGGAAAACATTTCACTAAAGATATGAAATGTATGCTGCATACACATTTGTTTGAAATTGCATTTGAAAAGAGGAAAATTATAACTTTTGGAGAAAATAATGCATTTTTAGTTTTAATATCTTAGTGCATCTGAAATATTTTAATCAGAAAGAGATACAGACTGGCAAATGCAAGGAGAGAAATTACATTAGATTGTTTCTGTGTTATTTAGAGGGCAAATTTAATCTGTGTTCCAGTTGTGAGGATACTGAGGTTCCTCCAAGTTTCTGGGTCAGAATTCCTACTTCCAAATTATGTGCATCATACCATTAGTTTGAGGATAAATGGGAGTGATGATGCAGTGTCCTTATTAAGTGCTCACCCCCTTGGAAGTTTTACCCTTTTATTGATTTTATGAATCAATCATAGTCAATATCATTTTTTTTTTGACAAAAAAATCTCTTCAAAGAACTCTTCAATGTCCAAATAAAAACAGATTTCTACAAAATAATGTGAATTAAACAAAAATATATAATGTAAAATAGGTGACTGCATTTTCAGCCCCTTTAAAGTGACTGACCCAATTCAACAGAGGTCCAGCCAATTGGTGCTAGTAGTCCCACAATTATTGAAAAAGGGGCTTACCTGAGTGCAGTGAATCTGTTTCAAGTGATGAAAATGAAGACACCTGTGACTGTAGCGTCCAGTCACTAGTTAAAAAGTACTCCTGGCTACCATTACACCATAAAGACAAAAGAACACACCAAACAACTCAGAGAAAAGCTTATTGAAAAGTATAAGACAGGGGATGGATATAAAACAGTTCCAAGGCACTGAACATCCACTGGAGTGGCACATGTGTAAATCTGCCTAGATCAGATTGTCCTCACAAACTGAGTGATTGTATAAGAAAGAGACCAGAGGTCACCAAGACACCTATGACTAGGTGTTACAAGCTTCAGCAGCTGAGATGGGACAGACTCTGCATACAACAACTATAACCCTTGTTCTTCACTTTTTGTCCATCAGACACACACACCACAAACACACCATCTCCACTCTAAAGCATGGTTGTGGCAGCATCATGCTATGGGGATGCTTCTCGGCAGCCAGCCCTGGAAGGCTTGTTAAGGGTAAAATGAATGCGGCAAAATATTGGAAAATCATGGTCAATATTATTCATTCTGCTATGACTTGGGAGAATTTAGAATTTTTGGGAGAATATTTCTTTGCATACCCCGATGACTTGGGGTATGCATGGTCAAAGACAACAAGGTGAATGTTCTTGAGAAGACCTCAATCCGATATAGAATTTTAGCTGGACTTAAAAATGGCTGTTTATGCCTGATTCCTATGCAACCTGACAGAGCTTGAATAGTTCTACAAAGAAAAATGGATTAAAGTTGCAGATGTGCAGAGTGTCCAGATGTGCAAGCCTGATTGAGACTAATGCTGTGATTGCACCGAAAGGTGCATCTACTAAAAACTGGCTTGAAGGGGGTGTATATAAATGCAACCACTGATTTTAGATTGCATATTTTCATTTAGTTGATGTTACTTTGTAGAAATCTGTTTTTACTTTGGCATTCAAGTATTTTATGTAATGTTTTGCAAAAAAAAAAAAAAATCTAAATTATTTTGAACAGAGTACTTCTTATAGGCATTGCATCTAACCACATCCCCACTTCACTACACAGTGTTTTAGCAGTTCTACTTTGGCAAAATGTGTGCAAATGGCATGGCATGGCACGGCATGGTGTGTGATATGGTGTGACAGCACTATCATAGGGGTTATTCACAGTGATCAAGGACCAACTGCAGTTGTACAACTCCTCTGCAGGAGTCTTATTTGTTGAAATGTGATGCCTGATTTTGAAATGCACTTGAAGATGTCCTCTGTAGACGAACTATCCTGTAAACGTGAAATGAGCAAGTGTTCACAGTCCCCCAGCTTAAATCAAACACAGTCTCATGAATTTCTTTCTACTTAACAGGAGAGCAAAAACAATTTTAGTACTTTTCTGCATCTCATTTAAAAAGAAACAGAGATTATTTGGCATTAAACTCACAAACACCAGTGTATTAGCACGGATCCCATGTGGAACGTTGGAGCACTAAACCAGATCTATTATTGAAGCGTGAGGGGGAATTTTTAGAGCACTCTGCCATATTCATAATTTATATTTAAATCCTTCTCGGGCCTCACTACATATTCAGATCTCATTTACTGTCATCCGTGCAGACTCGCCGCCTTCATCCTCCAGGAATCTGGTCTCAATTAATGTTCTTATAGAGATTTGGGAGGGGATTTGAAAGGAAAGGTGCTTTGCAGTGACCATGGAAACAAGACGAATAATAAAACTGTGTGTCCCTATGTGGACTTAGGAATAATTTCATTGTAAAGCATTGGAGTTTTCAGTCATATGGATCAGACTGTTTGCAAGAGCTTTGTTCTATTTAAATCAGACCAAAGTTTGAGATGGCACCTCCAGAGGACTCTATCTATCGTAAGCTTTAGGATTGGTGCATAAATATTTCGTTTAAACAAATTGATTGTTGCAAATACAGATGGAGGTGTTCAATTTTCAGCCTAGTTTGTCTTTCACAGAGGGCTGACTCTGCATCCACGCCGTCCCTGCATCGCCGAGGGGAAACTCTGCACACAGCCAGTGTCTGTCAGACGAGATAGTGCTGCAACCACATAGAAAAATGAAAAAATGTTCAGGGGGGTAAAAAGCTTCAATCATTCATCACCTCTCCCTTACACCGGTGTCACAGAGGTGGAGATCGAGAATCCGAAAAACAAGATTCAAGGATGCTAAAACTGTGAAAAACAGGCAGGGCTGTTTTGGGGGTGATTTGTCATAGTTTTTGGATGGCAGACAGAAGCGTAAAGTGCTACGATTTGCTCTGGGAAAGATCTTCCAAAACCACACGATCAGAAGTGAGGGATTTATTACCACTTGGGTTCTTTGTTTGTTTTGCTCTTGAAAGTACTTGTTCTGCTGTTTTCATGCCAAGACAATCTTTATGGCCTCAAGTAAAGCACAAACTAAAACACAAGCTACACAGTTTTGTGAAAACACAGAAAAAAGGAGTTTTCTATTATTTATAATGAAAGCAATGGCTCTAACATTTCTGATGACACAAATTTAAATTTAATTCAAAAGGACAAAAATCAGATTAACAAATCAATCCATTAACTCCGTGACCATGAATGCAAACTTAAAAAAGCAGAACCAGTAGAAAAACGCTCCCTGCTGTTCATTCCAGCTCAGTGTGAAACATTTTTATCATAACATGGCTCTGTTGTTGCAGATTGTGTTCAAGATTTTGCTCCTCTATGAGAATTGTCACTCCTTAGCAGATGTAGGGCGCATCAGCGATAAGACTAAATAATTTAACATAAGCAAATGTTGTACAGGAGATTTAATTATAAATTGAAGAGGATGCATGTTTGATTTCCTACTCTCTAGCTTATTCTCAGGAGCTTTGCAAGCTGGAGCTGTGGTGTAGGATGGCTCCTCTTCTCAGAGTTGACCTGTGTTGACCATGGTCTATCAAAACATTACAAGAAGAACCGACTCAGCAAACAACACCAACAGACAGAGTGAGGTGAGTTTTCTGCTGCTTGTAGCTGATAAACCAACCGAAAAAATGGCCTGTTTTACTCCATTTCTACAAAATCAAGCAATAAACCTCCTGAAGTAAACTGACAGGATGCATCCCCTCTCACAGCTCAGATAGTAGGAGAAGTAAAGCACAAACAAGCATACATGCTTTCCTGTGATTGGCCCAAAGGAGTACTTTACAGCCTTGTCAAAGCAGCAGCTGGAGTTATCTATGGAGGAATTCCTACAGAGTTTAAACCTACAACTTAAAGTCATATAGAGTGCATGCTCACTATTAGTGTAATAGCCATTCTCTTGTGGCAGAGCATACATTTTGTTTATTGCACACCGCTCTACCAAACACTGATCCACCGATTCATTACCCCAGCATGTCCATAGGGATCTTTAAATTGATACAGTGCCATGAAAAAGTATTTGCCCCATTTCTGGTTCCTGAGTTTTTAGCATGTTTATCACACTTAAATGTTTTTTGGATCATCAAACCAATTTTTATATTTCACAAAGATAATCCAAGTAAATACAAAATGCAGTGTCCCCCCATGTTAAATCATGATTTAACTGTGATTAAATACAACTTTTAGAAAGCTGAGTTCCATTTAGATGGATATAGCCAATAGATTTATATACCAATACTTTACTTAAGAATTTTTTGAGTGAGTGACCTCCCTTTGCCTAATGGTAAAACCAACTATGGTCGTTTTTAGATAGCCAACCAGTGTTTATATTTCAAGGGCAAATGTCACATAGTGAGGGAGGAAAGCTGTTGAAACGTGAAGAATCCCTCCAGCTTTGTGCCTCAAGCAACCCACAAAACAACCTTAGATTCCTTGCAGCCTCAAGTTGGAAGGCATTTCCCCTTTTATTCATATTTTGTCTTCATTTTGTAAAATATTGCATGAAATTGTAACATTGGTGCTCATTGGTGAAACATTATAAAGGGCCCTGGTTTGATAAATATGGGAATTGCTTCAATGACAGTATCACAATGGCACTAGATGATGCTTAACTCTTATATCTACAGGAAAGAAGACCTAACATTTTGTTCAAAACAGGGTTTTCTAAGGAGAAAAAAAACAAAACATCACCACTGCTAGTATAATGATATATTTGCAGGATTGTAAATATATATATTTGAACTAATAGAAAAAAGGACTATATCTCCATCCACCAAACATCACTGTAACATATAGAGCAACAGCAGCAAAGGCTCTGACATTGGCTTTTCAAGGATATCAGAAGCAGAGGAGCTAAATCCCTCACCTCAAAGGAATGCAGCAAGTTTGTTTTCATAAACACAGAGTAAACTAAGGGGACTGAACACAAGGTTGTGTGCTATAGAACCAACAATGCTACGACAGAGTAAAAGCCTGCAGGGACCCTCTCCAGGAAGGAGATATGAGAGCAGTGAGCACACACTACTCTTCAGTATGCAGAGGTTAATGTAAGGTTAATGTTTATCAGCAGGCGGATTTGGGATACGTGCATGGTTTACCACACATGCTCTGAGGGCTGTGATATAAAGTTTGCTCATGAAGCAGATAGTGTGGTGCCAACTTGCAGCACAAAGTGGACATAAACCTCAGCCTATACTTGTTATTCATGTTTATGATAGCACAGTTCAGAGTGGTATGTGCGGTGGCCGACAGCGGCAAAGATGCTAATTCACCAGTCTAGAAGAAAAGACAATTTAAAGAACGTGCTTCAAAAAGCTGAAAGAAGCATTATTCATATAGGATAAGTAATACCTGGTGGCCTCTGATATTTTGGGAATTACCCCTAGGTGCCAGTGTTTGTTGCACACGATAAGCAAATAAGGTTGTTAATTTGACCTGGAATTTTAACTTTAACTTAATTTTAACAGATTACAGACAGCCAATTTACATGGACTTGGCACACACAATAAAAAGGTCCAGAAATGGTTTATGATGATCTAAAACACCAACCTACTACTGGCTGCTCAGCTGGCTGAAATGTAGCCACACTTGCTGGTGATTCCCTTAGCATTGCCATCAGCCAGCCAAGGGCCTTGTCTCAAATGAGGTTGTGTGGCTTTTCCTAAAGTTGTGTTTTTTTCAGTCTTCTGTCTTCCTCTCTCTCACATTAAAAACTAGATTCCTTCCTTGATCCTGCTCCTGTGTGCCATCCACTCCTTCCCTCACGTGCAGCAGGTGTGTCAATCCTGCCTGCATGGAGCACGGATCCTGACAGTTCATGTTAAATATTCAGAATAACAGACAATGCATTTAACTAGAGGAACAGTAATATTAATGTGTTCACTTGACAAAGTTATGGTATCAGGGCATGTAATCGGGGACTGAAGCGAAAGGTGCAACAATTTTACATTTTGGAAAAAATCTGTACATATGTATGATTTTTGTATCCCACCTGTTTTGAACCAGTACACCCAAGAAGTCTTCAAACAGACAGACACACAACCAATTATAATAGTTAGATAAAGCTGTTAAAGTGTTCTGTGAGTTTAATACATTTAAAGACTACACAGACCGGTAGAAGTAGAGAACACTGACTGCAAACGTGTATTCAAGCACTCTGCTCTGATTGGTTTTATCCTGTGTTTACATGAGCTAGTCTAGGATCTTTCACTGACACACATGAGTCAGGATTTTGCATGAGGAATCACTGCACCTGCTTTCTCACCAGTGTTACAGCAATCCTCATATTTCATAAATATGAAGCATTGCTCCAAAAAGATTGTATTTTAATTTGCAAATGTATTTATTTTACTTTTGTAAATCAGGAGATATTGGGCTGTTTTCTGGTTTGCTTTCTGTTTCGTATAGTTTTTTGTTTTCCTCTTTTTTGTGTCATGTTTTCTGTCTCACTGATAGACAATAATAATATGATGGAACAAAGTTGATCCAAATCTACATTTCAAACATCTGAATATAAAGTATTAGCTGCACTAACATTAGTTACAGAAAAATAATAATAAGTGAGAGGGCTCTAGAATTATAAATCTTGGGCTTTTTCTGTTTTACCGATGAACCGAACCTTTTTGACATATCATCTTAAGAGTGAGGATTTTTAATGTTGTACTTCCTGATTCCATGTTGAATTTTTGCAGGTCAAAATTCAATAATTATATTTCCATGCATAACATTTCAACATTATCTGTAGAGCACCTTTCATACAAATGAGCATGTAGAAAAAGTGCCTCACAAAGACACAGACAGACGGAGAACAAGAACAGAGGAGCAAACTCTTGTCCTTGATACATTTACTACACACAAACATGATTCACATAAAGAACTATCACTGTTGGAGCACTTATTACAGCCTTGTCTGTGATGCGTATTCAACGCTTTTCTCCCTGGGGAACATTGCTGCGGTTTTTTCAGCTTAAAAGGAGACTGAAATGCATGTGAATGAAGTTCTAAACACGACCCTCAACCTGAGCTTACTCCATGTCCCGATACACACTCTGAAATACAGTTCTCTAGCCCCTATCTTAGTCAAGCTGAACACATCCTATTTGAAGAAGATGACAACTAAGAGGCTCCAGATGATGGAGCTGACACATCCAGAAAGCGCAGCCTGTGATGTCCCCATACTGAAGCTTGAATTTGTGCCACACTATCAGTGTAAGAGTGCTTTTGAAGTGAGTTGAAAGAAGTTAAATCCTGAGACAACTGGGCGCACTTCCTCATCTGTGACCAAAGTTGGAGTGTGTGGAGGTTACACAGCAGACCTAATGAGAATGAGAGTGTTTCACATTAGATATGGATCATGCTGTTTTCATCATACCAGCTCAAAGTGAATGTGATCATACAACAACGGTTAGTCTAAATTGGGATTGAGATGGGATATAACCAGGGACGGCTAGTATAAATGGGCTGGTAGGGATAAGTCCTACCTCTATTCTTGTACAATCAGTGAGAAAATGATTCTTCAAATCACTTCCAAGAAAATGCAATAAACTTTGGGAGAACAACAACAACAAAAAAATGAGTTACAGTATAAACATGTGATTTCTCCAGAGATGTCTGTTTTTCACACCCCAATTACTTTTATCTCTCTATTTACTTCAGCGGTGAAACGAGTGACAAGTGTCACGATCATCATCATGAGATTAATCTGATAGAATTTATTCAACAAAGCATTATCAATCAGAATTAATGTCACCTAATGACAATGTAATATATATATAAAAAAAAAAAAATAACAAAGCAAAGTGTGATAAATGTATAGGTGTACGAGAGAGAGAGGAGACAAAGGATAAGGTGGGCCATGATCTTAAAATGGCTGGATAACGTGGCTTCACATGCAACCTTTAAAACCGTGTGGCATAGAAGAAACTCTAACTCACATGCGGCTACAAACTTGGTATGGTTTCTTGACAGAAACCATGTGACCAGACTTTAATTCTGATGGCAGTCACACTGGTGTTTACGTAAACGAAGGCACAGAAATGGACACAGCGAAATAACTCAACAACACATAAGCAGAAACAACAGGACAAAAAATGTAGCTTTCAACAAGTGAACAAGCTATTTCTACCCTTTCTACTTTTTCTGATCACAGTGTGTGATTAGTCTGGTGTCCTGCTAGGTCCAGGAGTAAGCAGAGGTCAGTCCATCCACAGTTCCAGCAAGTGAAAGGTCATGTGGCATCAGGGATCAATTTTAGGACAAGAACAGAGCTTGTATTGCCCTTCTGGCCACAGGAGAAGAGTTGTGTGTCCTTCTTTGGTAACTGGTGCACTTTCTGTTGATCTTGAAGTTGGGATGTTGCGTGAAATGTAAATAAAACAAGAAGGGGATTATTTTTAAAACACCAAAACCCTGTGTTTAATCGGAAATAGCACAAAAGAATATTTTCAGTGTCAGAAATTTCATGGATTTTGGAAAAATATTTTCTATGCTTGTTTTGAATTTCATTAAAGTACCATCTCTGAAAAAGTTGAACAGTGACAACAAAAGGTAAATGTTTTCAAATGCTTAAGGAAAACCTTCAGTGGTAAGATCTAAGACTTGAACAGGATACTGGCAGATGATTGACGACATGATTGGGTATAATTATATTACTAACTTGTGTGTTCTAAGTCAGTCTGGCTGCAGAATGGAATGTTTTCATGGAGGATGAGCTTTTCTCCTGTAAGCAGACTGTTTACTCACCTTTGTTAACTGTTAATCAGGGTTGGCAGGTAAGGTTTTAACTTTTGGGATCTTTACCCTTACCCTAAAGTAAGGGAGAAGTTTCACCCAATTTTTATTTTGAGAGTTTTAGTGTATATCTTTCGACAGATGTGGTATCTCACAGATACATGCTACAGAGTGAGCATGACCCTGACCCAGCTTTTCAGAAAACATGAAGCAGGCACTAACTATTAAATGGGCTTATAATGTTCCAGAAATGCCATTTTTTTTCCTGCTTGAACATGTGATATCTGAATATGGGGTTTTGATGTGATTAAAATCATATTTAAACAGGGTCTCAACTTTAAAGGACATGGGGTTGTAGCAGTCCTCAGTACCCTTAAGTTCATGCGGTCAGTTTCCACATTGAAAATAATGAGTGGATAATTGGCTTCTTATAGTATGAAAACTTTATTGCAGTGTTTCAAGGTCCAAAATATGTAATGTCCCACTGAGCACGTTGTTCAGGTGGTGTTCTACTTTGCAATGCAGGCTGTGGAGGACAAGAGAAGATGGAGGGCAAAGGAGCAGAGAGGGAGTTTGGAAAGCAGAGTGCAGGAGCAGCACCATAGACAGCTGAGAGTCAGTGGTGCTAATGTGGGGTCTGAGTGTGTAACCTCACTCTCAGTGCGCTCTGATTAAAGAATGATTTATAGGCCTGCTGGAGAGCCCGCTCAGCAATCCGTCTCCTCAATGAGATTTTTTTTTCCTCTTTCAAGGGGTTTGGTAAATCAAGCCATCTCACAGAGGATCTCGGGTGGACAATGTCAATGTGTTACTGAGAGGCAGCCATTAAATGCTATCATCATGATAGCATGAGGGGGCTCACAGGTGAATACTGACACTTGTTTGTCACATACAGTGTTGGCCATGACAGCTTCAGAGGGAATAAATCAGCCGTCGGGCACTTTTACTCATCAGTCATTCTCACAAACTGATCATTTTGCTTTTCCTGGTCTCTAGTTTGTGCATGTTGACATGTTAAAGCTCCTGTCAGGAATTCTTATCTGGCTATGAAACAGACCAACCCTCAGTATGAGCTTAAGATGTAAACGAGACCATTTGAGAGGATGGATATTATTTCTGTATATGTATTTTAGATGTAATTGGAGGGCATATGTCATGTTTTATCCCCTGGGAAGGCAGGGCACCTTAGCATTATGCTATGTTCAGTAGAGGGCATACTGGGAGGGCACCCAGCCATGCTTTGTCCAGTGAAAGAGCATCAAATAGGGCACTTTAGCATGCTTTATCCACTGGAAGGACACCCTACGGAGCACTTTATCATTTTTATGTTCACCGAAAGAGCACCAGAGATGGCATTTAAGCACATTAAATCCATCAAGATAGCAATCTGGAGTGCACCTTATCACATTTTATGCACTGGGAGGGAACTCAGTAGGTGCTTTACTATGTAATGTTCCCTGATAGGACACCAGAGAGGGCAGTCAACTAAGGTTTGTACAGTGGAAGAGCATTTTAGCAGGCAAATGCTTTTTCTATTGAGATGGCATCCTGGAGGCTATTTTGAGCATGTTGTTTGTGCCAGGGTTAGGGTCCAGAAGGGCACTTTTAAAGAGCTTTTTTGACCATTAGGCCATCAGAGAGCACCCTCACTTGGTTCAGTTTGAGGGGGACTCAGACTAGCTGTGGCCAATGGAAGAGCACCCTAGATGGCATTTTAGCATGTTTAATCCACTGGGAGGGCAGACTGGGGGGCACTCTACCAGTTTTTTTTCCCAGCCCATGACCGCCAAAATAAAGGTGCCAGAGACAGAGGGCCCCCACTGTACCTGAAGGTGGTTGAACAGCCATGAACATTCAAGATAAGTTGTGTGCAGACAAGGCTGTCCATAAGGAGGTATAAAGTGGGAGGTTTCTGGGACCCAGCCAAACTGGGACCCATGGAGGACAACAAAATCATGGTCCATTGTGAAGTGAAGCTGTGAAAACTATATTTTATATTTGACCTGAATAATAACCACTCTTATCAAAGAAACAAATCTTTTTTTTATATGTGAAGTAAATAGCCATCTTTAAATGAAAATAACTTGTTAAAAACATAAATTGGTTAAAAATGGCTAAAATTGGTTAATAATCCCTGTCTCTCCTCAGCTGTCCTGTCAATAAAAGGCATGTAAGCTCCATAATTGAAAAATAATAGTGATGTGGTATCGATACATTGACTACACTACTGTGTAAAAGGAAACATGAAAACACTGATAATCAGATTTCCAGTTTATCTAAAAATTAGGAACCAAAAATTCAGTTACAGACAGAATGATAGTCCTGTTGTCTGAGTACTCAAATCCAACAACAGAACAATGGCTACATTCTGATTGGAAGTCATTGCAGAGTACTCTGACACACCATCTATCATTAACAAATTGTCTCCAGACTGAGTCTTCTCCATCAAATGCTGCCACGATGCCATTTGTCCAAAGCCTGCTGTGTGACAGTGATCTGAATCACAAATGCAATGGTTTCTCCTAAAACGAACAGCTTGTCATTATGTGCAATGATCATTATACTGTATTCAGCACTGGTTCATAATATGAAATTTTAGCAACCTGGTTCATGATTAGGCTGCAATGAATTTTGTATTCCACGACTGTCACCTTTTTATTAGGCGAGACACACAACTGCTGTGTGTGAGGTTTCCCAATTATCTCTCCCTGTTTACCCAATTACATTAATTAGAATGCACTGTATTTACATAACCCCTGACAAATAAGCCATTGAGCCAAACCCATTATTAAGCATCTAGGAAAATAATTACTCCACCTACTGATGCCATTGTCACAA
Source organism: Cheilinus undulatus (assembly GCF_018320785.1). Taxonomy (NCBI): domain Eukaryota; kingdom Metazoa; phylum Chordata; class Actinopteri; order Labriformes; family Labridae; genus Cheilinus; species Cheilinus undulatus. Next base: position 21,833,306 of record NC_054885.1, on the reverse strand, counting down.
TGTAACTACATTCAGGAGCAATCTGTTACAGAAAAGTCAACTAATTGACAGCAAACTTGAGTTAAGTTTCATGATTTTTTTATTATTGAATCTCCCCAAGCTCAAATCAAAGCACATTATATGGCTTTAATTTAACATATATCAAACTTGTGACTTTACTGTAGGCGACCTTTTTCAGGCTTCTCAGTCTTAAATCTGATGTAATACCCCGAAGGAAAAATGTGAGACACTTTACAAACTGGTACTGGAGATGAAAAAAGATTTTGTAAATAAATATACAACTGAATATTTAGTTATTTATTTATAAAGTGATGTCAAATATCCAAGAGTCTGGCTGCATACTCTTACTCTCACAGACCACTCATCTCAGAGAGGAAATATATGTAAAAACTTTCTAAATAAAATCGGATTAAACTTCCTTTAAGGGTTAGGGTTAGAGTTAAGGTAAGGGTTAGGGTAATAAAAGGTAAAAGTCCAAAACCTAACTTGCTAAAAACTTTGAATAATGCAGGGTTAACAGTCTGCTTAAAGGAAAAAAGCTTGTCCTCCATGAACACATTGATAACGAGGCTCTGTTAGCTGTGTAGGCTAGGCAAATAATGTAGCTAGGTAGCTAATGTAGCTAACGTAGCTAAAGCTAAGCTCAAAAAGCAGCTACATAAGCTGTAAAACTAACTTATCTGTGCAGTTGAGTTAGAGCTAGCTATGTTAGTAGTAATGTCATGAAAATAACTGCCAGACTTTGGTTATAAATATTTTTTTTTTAATTGAAAACTGGAAATGGGTTATATTGGCAAATTACAGCACTGCCTCTCTGCAATATATAGTGTCTCAGTGAACATCTATGGGAGCAGCTGTCAGAAATGTACTGTCTGCAGTCAGACTCTCCAAACTTCCTCAGCCTTTGTTGTTCTGACCTCTGCATTCATGCTGAAGGGACGGTGCTCTCTTCACCTTTTTTTCATGTCACTCAGAGGCTCAAACATGTTTCATACAGTTTTTTGAATGTAACACTTAACTTTTCAACCATTAGCCTTGCCACCAGGTCAGGGAGGACAGATGGTCCCACTCATTCAGAAATGCTGTTTATAGAGGTGCAGAAGCAGAGCTTTGTAGCAAGAGAACTTTTAGAACCTTGAAAAGCCAGTGGATTTTTTCTGATTCCAAGGCAGTCGTCAGGCAGATCCATCTTGCAGAGCTTAAATCCAAAACACAATATTTCATTATTGAAGAAAGAGCAAAGAAACACACTGACAACTTTTCTTGGTGGGAAATGTGTTTTTACTCATCTTCTGGCTCCACTGATTGTAAAAAAACAACAACAACAACAACAACAGCTGCCTATTACCTCACATAAGATTACTGACCTCGGGTGTACATGGCAGTTCATGTGTTTTGTTGCTCTGCTCGGCCCGTGATCAGGAGGGGAAGTAGCTAATTACATTTACTCAAATTACTGTATCTGAGTAGTACTTGTACTTATTTAAAAGTTGTTTTTAAATCATTTTCTACTACCTAAGTAAATTTTAACCAGAGTAACTGTATTTTTACTTAAGTAAAATACTCTATTATTTTTCCACCTCTGTTAACTACACAGTAGCACATAGAGAGAGCTATGGGTTGGTCTGTGAACAACAGCTGTTGTGCACAGCTACTACAAGAGTGTTGACTGTTCAGTGTTAAACATTTCAGAGTTGATTTTAACTTTATTCTGGGTAAAATGGTCCTTAGTGTCGGTTATTTGACAGTGTTTATCCACCAGTTTCTTTCTTTCTCCAGTTTCTTCTTGTGTGTGGGCAAAGTTCCCCATCATGCCCTTGAGTGCTAAGATGTATTTTGGATGTTTTTAGATGTCCATACTGTATATTTGTGTGTTTAGATCAGGGGTGTCCAAACTTTTTCCATTGAGGGCCACATATAGAAATTTATAACAATGGTGGGGCCACTTTCTTATCTCACACCTTAAGGATACGAACGTTAAGTATTCTTAGTGACATGGCTAGGTAGTTGACAAGGCAAATAGCCGATCAATTTAAGGAGTTTCGGGGGGGCAATCACATTTCACAGGGCCCTGGCTACACACCTGGGATGCTATTGGTGCTGCTATTTACTGTGGTTAACAATTAGGGCGTCATAAATCAAGATATCATTTTTACTTTGGTTGCCAGTGTGTTTACCATTTACAGTGTCATCTCAGTTTGGCAACAAAAGAATAAAAAAAATTAAAAAAATAAAAATACTGTCAAAATGTTTGTTTACAGAATTACCATGGCAGCACTGCCATCTGCTGAAATGAAGAAGTAAAGTACAGTGAAGCAAAAGCTTCATGTTCTAATGTGGGCTATATTTCACTTTATTTTTAAAATTTGCAGTGGGCCTAACAAAAGTGACCCATGGGCCACATTTGGCCCCCGGGCCATAGTCTGGACACCCCTGGTATAGATGTTACCTGTTGTACAGTGATCTATGCTGGTCATGTCTCTGGTTGATTGGTGTTTTTGATAAAAGAAACATTTGCACCGTGAATGAAGCTATCCACTGAGTTTGGCATTTTGTTCTTGCCAGAGGAGACCCACTTCGCCACAGATTTCAACAGTTACTGTAGGTCTGTCTTTTGTAAAATATTTAACACTGAGAAATGTGTAGTTTAACTCTATATGGTGTGGACTAATACAGCCATATTTGAACTGCTATAAACTCTATATATGTTTAATTAACACTATCATTTTTGCTGTGTATTTGACTGTATTATAGAGGTGTGACTTTACCTGAACAACCTGGTTGGAGATCTATTGTCTTGTCGTTCTTGGCCATAAGGAATATCAATATTTTACAGTACAACACTCAGTAACTCCTCAGTATTAAAAGTGCACTTTGGATATTTTTACTTGAGTAGATTTGTAGACCAGGATGTTTGTCCAGTCACCCACCAATATGTTTTTTTCAAATGTTCTGCCCTTGCCAGTGGGAATCCATCTACAACGACAGATGTAAAATATCCCATGGAACTGATATTTAAAAAAGTCTGGCATGTGTTTGGAATCTTACCAGAATGGAGATCTGATCTCAAAACAGCTGGTCAGAACACTGAGGAAGTGAGGTGGTGTTCTGTGGGATGTTTTATTTTGGTGTGATGAACCGGTGCTAAAGCGGAGCATCTACATCTACCCTGGAAGTCCCATTTAAAACCGTTACTCCCTAAAGTATCAGGGACTTTATATGTCAAAATTGTGAAGAACAGTGGGAGGTACATTTTTAAGAACCGAACTGTGACACAAGATACTAGTGCCCTACAAAGAGGATCGGTGCTCTGTATAGAAATCCCTCATCTATTACTATTTGCCTCCATAAGTCAACTGAAAAGTTAGCTTATTGAGTGAACTATTTTAGATTTTTGTCAGTTAACATGACTTTAATAGTTGTTGCATTGGTTAATACATTTCACTTCAGGGGCCTGAATTGGACATGCATGCATGGCTTTATTATTATTATTACAGTAATGCTGATTTTCACACTACAGTTTCATTTTCTTAAGATCTAAGGAAATATATTCATGATCACTGAAAAAGCTAGTCTCAAGATTACAGTGTCAGTAGTTCAAGATCTTAAGGAATTAATCAATATCATGGCGAAAATGGTCTAAAATTAAGCATTCAACAAAATAAATTAAAGCTAGATATTATACTGTATGTCCTTCAGGCCTGATTTATTCCATCAACTCTATCACATATCATACAGATATAACAAACATCTCTACCGCAGCAGAATTAATGCAAATCTGTCCTTTACTAAAAAGTCACACATGCCAATGTGACAGAGGCTTTGATCCAGTCAATAACAATGCAAACAAAGCCAGTGCAGGCTGAACAAAGATGTTCCCACCATGTGCCTCGCTCTATATTTTTTCAGATTCGGCCTTTAACAATGTGGCCCACGTACCAAGCTAACCTGCCTGAATAACAGTTATTAACTTGGGCAGACAGCTTGCTCATCATTATGGCACAAGGAGAGGGCAGGCAATGAATACTTGAAGGTGCTTAACAGCCACAGAACATAATATTTTTCTCTGCTGATTAGCTGACGAAGAGCAAAGACGAACAGTGATGATAATGCCTGAAGATGGCCGAGGCCCTGTGTTAGAGGGGTACGGAGGTAAGCATAATAATTTAATGATCCCAAGCATTATTTCCATCATTGCATATTCCGGCAAAAAACATACTATCCTTGAGTATTTCACAAAGGCAAAGGCTTGTCTCAGAATTCAAATAAACAACAGTTTTCTGTAGAAAGCTGCAGCTCAGCATAGTGTATGTGTGATTAAACAGCCAGTCCATCTCGCATGAATTTAACAGGGAGGGTGTGCAGGATCTTCAACAACAGAATTGTCTTCCTGGAAAAAGTGCAATTATAATATTAAAGCTGTCTCTAGCAGTGACCTTTTTGCATTTGCTCTGTATGCTATTACACTCAATCAAGAAAGGTCAGCAGTTGACGTGGGCCCCATACAAAACTATTTTTTTTTAAATCTATTGTTTGCTGTGTGTATTACTGGATTTCATCATTTCAATGCAAAGCCAAATGGAATCTCCACATGTTTCTAGCATGGTGGCGTTAAAGTTAAAGACATGAAGTGTTATTCAATTCAAGCCCTGAAAGCAAAAACTGACCTAATATAACAAGGGTTGATCTTTTAAAAAGATTTACTGAACTTCAATATGACAATCTGTTAAATGTCAGGTTTTCTGTCAGACTTATCATGTAAAGAATCATGTTGTTGTCCCATGTGCACACAGCACACTGTTACCGAATGACTCCAGAGGACTGTCTGCTTTGCATAGTCATGTCAGCGCTTGAGAAGGGAGCCACTTGGTGGGCAAACGCTGAATTTCTCCTACAAATGACCTGCCACAATGAACAGCAGGAGAAATGTGCAGCACTCCTCATGCTCTTTTTCTTTAATGGTGCACATAGTCCAGACTTGCACTGGCCATAAATACCAATAGCACAGTTACAAAGTCAGGAAAATAAAAATAACAATTCACAAATCACAATATATGTATGCTGTTTGAAAAAGAAGTTTCATTATTGTAAAAAAAGCTGGCAGTAAAAAATACTGTAAAATGTTTCAGGATATCATGCTGACTTTACCATTAGGCTGCACTTTCTAAATATGACTATATAAATAAAAGCTGTTGTTTTTTTAACCATAGAAACAAATAATGTTTTGTCATAATTAACTCAATAAGCCCATGTTGATGCAGTATGAATCATGCTTTCCTGGCAATAATTTATAAAAATAAACTACCTCGGTGTTCCTAGGAAAAAGGTCCTCTTTTTTGGATGAATCATAGCCAGAAATAACTTTTTTTGTAGTTGAACATTTATTATGACAGAATTTTGTGATCTCATTAAAGAAAGACTTAACAACCAGATTTTGAAAATAAAAGTTACAGTCTTCGCTCTGTGACTCAGTCACAAGACTTATTGTTGCTCTCTGTTCCCAAAGTCCGACTTGAAATGGGTAAAAGGAGTTTCAGGTACGTGGCTCCTGCAGCCTGGAATCTACTGCAGGAGACTCTATGTCTAGGGGAGCTGGTCTCTTTAAATCTTCTTAAAAGTAGATTTAAGGCATTGGAGGATGATGCTTCAAGTTGTAGATGCTTTGACCAATGACTTTATGCTCTGTGATTTTCAGTTTGTTTGTCCTGTGTTTTTAACTGTTATATTTCATTTCTGTAACTCTGTTCATTGTGCTGCTGCCCTTCTTGTCCAGGACACTCTTGTAAATGAGATTTTTGATCTCAAAGAGGTTTTCCTGGTTAAATAAAATTAAATAAAAAAAATTAAATAAAGTCCATTCTCTCTGAAACCCCTGACATCCCTGTGGCACATCTCTATGCGTAATTATGTCTTTCAGTGCTGCACCAAGACCAAAAAGCCTGATCTCTCATGTCATAGGACAGCCTGTGTCCAGGTTAGGATTATTAAGATTTATTTTTGGGCATTTTTGTGCCTTTATTTGATAGATGAGGACAGTGGAAAGAGTCAGAAACAGGGACGAGAGCGGGGGAGAGACATGCTGTAAAAGGCCTCAGGCTGGATTCGGACCCAGGCTGTCCACGTACATGGGGCACGCCTTTAACCACCAGGCCACCTGCTCCCCAGGTTAGGATTAAATGTTCAGTTGTAAAGAATTTGTTCTATCATTATGAGAGTAATTTTTACCATTTAATGTGAACTGGAGTCAAATATACCACAGGATTTATAAACCATGTCCAGTTTAAACATAAGTGACCAAGACCATAATTGCGCCTTGTTGACATAAAATTAAATTGTATCCTGAGAGCAGCTGTTTTAATCCCCTACAGGGATAGATGTTTGGTTTTAAAAGGCAAAAACCTCTGACATTCATTAAGGTCTGAGATGCAGAAAACTAGTCAGAGGTGCAGACAGGGCTGGACTCAATCAGAGTCCGCGCAGCTGTACATGGTGGTTAAATTCTTCATCTTAAAAAAAGAGAAAACAAAATTAGACAAAATAGTCCTTCTCCTTTACTCTTAAAATCATCCAGTCTGTATCAGGCTCTTTTTGGACAGCATTTTGTGGAGCTGAGGTGAAGCAGTTGCGCTTTTAACGATGTTCCTCCCGGCTCTGAAGAAAGTTCACCGTACCATATCGAACTCAATTACTGCATAGTATTACAACCTTTCCTCACTATTACTGTAGAAAGGTCATGATAAATGAGTGAAAATGTGTCTTTTAAACACCTAAGAAGGTTAAAATTGATATTAATATATTTTTAAACATTTCCATCTTTTTTCCCAAATGTCTTGCGGGCCACATGACACCTGATGGCGGCCAGTGTGGCCCATGTACTGCCATTTGGGGATGGCTGCCATAGAGGACTTTATCATGTTTTATTCACTGGGAGGGCACCCTAGAATGAACTGTATTATGTTTTGTATCCTCTGAGAAGGCACCTTAGATAGCACTTTATCATGTTTTATCTCTAAGGGCACCCTAGAAGGCACATTTTCATTTTCATACATTGGGAAGGCATCCATAAGGGAACTATATCATGATTTTCTGACTGGAAGAACACCCCAGAGGGCACTTTACGATATTTAATCCACTGGGAGGGCACCCTTGAGGAGCCCTCTATCATGTTTTTTTCCTCTGTGAGGACAATTTATAGTTTTCATACACCAGTCAGGCATCCCGCAGGATACTTTATCATGATTTATCCACTGGAAGAATACCCCAGAGAGTACTTTATCATGTTTTATCCTCTGAGAGGGCAAATAACTGGGCACTTTGCTATGTTTTATCTGCTTCAAGGGTACTTTGGAAGGCACTGTGTCATGTTTTATTTACTGGGAGGCTGCCTTAGGAGGCACTTTATCATCTTTTAGCCTCTGACAGGGCACCTTAAAGGGCACTTTATCATGTTTTAGCCTTTGAGAGGGCACAACAGAGGGCACTTCATTGTGTTTTATCCTCTGAGAGGGCACCTTAGAGGCACTTTATTACCTCCGCCAAGGAGGTTATGTGATTGGCAGGGTTTGTTAGTTTGTTAGTTTGTTCGTTAATTTGTTAGCAACATAAATCGAAAGTTATGGACAGATTTTGATGACATTTTCAGGAAATGTCAGAAACGGCATAAGGAAAAACTGATTAGATTTTGGGCATGATCCGGATCACCGTCTGGATCCAGGAATTTTTTTAAAGGATTCTTTACTATTGGGAGATAAGGCTAATGGCAGAGGTCTGCGCTCTCCGAGTGCTTTTCTAGTTATGTTATATCCTCTGAGAGGGCACCTTAGATAGCACTTTATCATGTTGTAGCCTTTGAGATGCCACCATAGAGGGCACTTTATCGTGTTATTTCCTCTGAGAGGGCACCTGAGATAGCACTTTATCATGTTTAATCCTCTGAGAGGACACCTTAGATGGCACTTTATCATGTTTAATCCTCTGAGAGGACACCTTAGATGGCACTTTATCATGTTTAATCCTCTGAGAGGACACCTCAGATGACACTTTATCATGTTTTAGCCTTTGAGATGCCACCATAGAGGGCACCTTATTGTGTTATTTCCTCTGAGAGGGCACCTGAGATAGCACTTTATCATGTTTAATCCTCTGAGAGGACACCTTAGATGGCACTTTATCATGTTTAATCCTCTGAGAGGACACCTTTGAGGTCACTTTGCTATGTTTTTTTGTACTTTTCAGGTTCAAACCCAATTTTTTCCCGGTTTGGCTGGTTCAAATTTAGGTTCAGGAACCAGAACCGGTACGGAGCCCTGCAGGTCTGAAAGGCCTATGAGGGGGCTTCTTGGATGGCACTTTATCATGTTTCACCCACCAGGTGGCATCAATGAAGGCAATTTAGCGGCACTCTGGATTGAACTTTTAATGTTTTATTCACTGGGAAGGCACCCTGGGGGTACACAACCAAGTTTCATCCAATGGAAGAGAAACTTTATCATACTTTATCTACTGAGACAAGCCCTGCGGCACACATAAGGTGACACTAATGCGAAAATATTATTTACATCTCAGAAGTCAGTTTAGAAATATCAAACACTTTGGTGTGGTAGGTGTGTATCTGATCATCTCTGGCCTAAAATAACAACAAATATCTTGGTCAAACCAATGAAAAGCACTTCATGATAACCGCGAGCATTCAAGGCTTAAACAAAATCAGTAAGTACTCTAATGACAGATGTTTGTTTATCCTTCTTCTTCTTCTTCTTTTAGCTCATAATATTCTACTCAAGCAGCAATCTTTGATGTGCTTATAAACCAAATTTTCAAGACCAATAACTGTAGTAGTGAGCTCAAAAAGTGGTCTGGCCTCCATTATGGCTCAGGCAGTGAAGATGAAGGTGAGGCTTTGTCTGGGAGGGGTGGAGGAAGCTGGTATTTTGCCATCAGATCATCTGGCAAACATTGAAATAACTGAGATTTATTTGACACAGTAATTGAGTCCAGTCGATATCAGGAGGTAGCTCTGGAGAGCAAGCATTGGCAGGGAGAGATTTTATGGTTTGCCAAAATCTCCTTGGAGGATTTCAACAGTCTGTGGTCTGTAAGAAACGATAATCCTTTTTAGTTTTTAATAGAAGCAGAACAAATGTAATGTGGTCATCAGATGTTTAGCAAATCAGCCGTAGAGCCAGACTTTATTGTGACGCTGATCTGTCAGCCTAAGTGAACCAGGAGCTGTTATCTGTGATGGCACTTCATCTTGAACTTTTTAGTGTGGACATGATTGTTACAAGCAGTTTAAAGCTTTGTCAGAAGCATTGCACATGCTTGTTTGAGCTAGCTTTTAATTAGTATGTGACATTATTTCATTAAGATGTTAGCTTTAATGACTAAATATAATGACTGTAGGTCAGAGCATCATCTAGCATTATTTGTTTCCCTTTCTTTTTGAATGTATATGCTGCTTTCTGTCAATAAGATCCACAAAAATTAACTTGCTTGTGCATTATCTGGGGTTACTTTTGCAAATGCACCTTGTTTTAATATTTTTAATGAACACATTAATACCCCACAATTCTTATTAAAATGTATTCAGTGTCAAAGCTTCATAAAGTAAACATGCACCTCCAAACTGAGCAGCAGGGTGTTAGACATGTCCCTAATTCGATTTTTTCAGATCTTTCCTGACACACTAGATAAACATTTTCATATATCTGTTGCACATTCAACCGGGAAAACTCCCATACAGAGTGTTCGGGAAGGGCAGGACTTTTCAGAAAATTCTCAGGGGGTTCTGTCTGCCACATTCATTACGGGCCAATCAGAGCTATAAGACAAAATGAGGTAATAGAAATGTACAGCTCCATTAACTAATGTGAGCTCATTAGTGAGCCGCCATAGAAGTTTAGAAGTGGTGGAGCTTGTTGTGGGATAAAACTCATGCTGAAGCCAGACAGGAAAACTGCAAAAACATATTCTCTGCCATAAAATGAAGCCTAGCATAGTTCACACAGGACATGTTAGTCATATGTCCATCCATAATCAACTGAAGGCCAGCTGATCCCAATTATCGCCTCCCAGCTTTCACAGCCAATCACAACTATTTTTCTCAACAGTGTTGCATTTAAATATGACATACTTCTCACTAATCCTTGCTTATGTGAACACTGATGCATCATGCTGTTGCTGCTCACAAAGCTTAACCTCCTCCACCCCAGCCTCCTCCTTAATAGCATTAGGCATGTTGAACTCTCAATATGAGAGTGCAACATGCCTAATGACAGAATTTTATTGTATTCAATATGCTCTGCCATACATGTATATGAGGTTTCTAGCCATGCACTTCTTGGAAAGTCAAAACATAATGCTTGTTTAACACAGGGAAAATCTTTTCAGCAGACCCTTCTCTGGCAAGTCAAACTGTTTATCATTTTATTTTGCAGTGAAATGGTTAAATGTATGACAAGAGTGTCCCTGACTGTAAAGATTTCAGTGTGGTTCTTTGGTCTGGTTTATATAAAGAATTTTAGCCCAGTTATGTGAAAGCTCCACCAACAGTCATTGTATATCAGCTCACAGTCAGGGCCACCCATAAAAGGGGGAGAGAGGGGAAAGCTGTCTGGAGTTCATCCTTAACATATGCAGTGCTTAACAAATTTTATTGCAGAGCCTAAATACAGAACATAATTAATTAAAATAAACAATGAATATAAAAAGATCTTTTTGAAAAAGTGGTACGAGCCTTTATTATGTATTTCTATAACAAGCACACTAATTGTTAGTCCAGTAAAGTCAGAGTGCCATGCCATGACTTGCATAAAAGTTGGGGAAGCCAAAAAAAGAAAGGAAGATTGTTTGTCAGGACCTTTGACCCCAATAATAGTTTGATTTCAGACATGTTTACTACAATCTTCAAAAGCTGATCGGAGACAGACCAAAGTATCAATAAAACTTTTTTCACTGTAAATAGGATTGGATGAATACTCCACCATGTGTGGTCAAAAAAGGAAAGAGATCATCCCCAAGCCACTTCTGTGTTGTCTTGGCTGTTTGCTTATGGTCACTGTCATGTTGGAAGGTAAACTTTCGGCCCAGTTTGAGGTCCTGAGTGTGGATGTTCATTGAGGATATCTTTGTTCTTTGCTCCATTCAGCTTTCCCTCAACCCTGACCAGTCTCCCAGTCCCTGCTGTTGAAAAACACCCCCACAGTATGATGCTGCCACCAACATTCATCAGTGTTGGGATGATATTGGGAGGAACCTGAGCTAAATAACAATGAAAATATGTATGTCAAAGAGATATTCCAGTTTTTATTTATTTATTTATTTATTTATTTGTGACATGGGACAATGCACATTAATGGACATAGACATGTAAATGTACCAGATTGTAGCCATAGGCTAATTTCCATCTGTAGTCCCCGGCAGGATGATGGTATAAAAAAAAAAAAAAAAAAAAAGTACATTAAAAATCTACATAAGAGTCAGACAACACCAAAACAAGACAACATAGATGATACAGTAAAATACAGAGACCCAAATAAAACAATACTTAGCTTAGGACAGACCAGAGATAAATTGACCATTCCAGTTAAAGTGCATAAGGCTGTAATGCTAAAGTGCAAGTGTGCCGATATATTGCACATGGTCATGAGAAGAAATTGCACATCGCCCTAGGCCCAGTTAGATAAAGTACTGATATTACATAGCCCTATTGCACATAGTTAGCATTAACAGACGTGTTTATGCATATATTATTGCACCAAGAAAACATACATAAGTGCATCTATGTATGTATTATTGCACAAAATATGCATACATAGCTGTATGTAAGTATGTATGCATAGAAATATTGAGATGGTTAAACATGGTCACAATTCTGGTTTGTCCTGAGCCATACTTTCAGATTGCCTTTGAAACTTGCAAAGCTGGAGCATTCCCTGACAGAGAGTGGCAGAGTGTTCCACAGCATGCTTCCTCTGAAAGATATGACATCTTGCCCAAAGGTGGAGCGCCTAAGAGGTATTTTGCAGTCTCCTCTAACGGTTGCTCTAGTCAGTCTAGTTGACGACTCACTTATTGGTTTCTGTTTGATGCAATCATGTAGTGGAGGCAGCGCAAGCCCATGTAAAACTTTATATATCAGGCAGGCAGTTTTAAATTTTTGAAAATTTTCAAAGCTCAAGAGCTTGTACTTTTGAAGGATAATACAGTGGTGGTATGAGAGTGGTTTCCTGTCCAGTATTTTAATGCTCTTTTACACAGGGATTCAACAGGTTTAAGAGATGATGCTCCTGTAAGTGACCAGCTAGCAATGCAGTGATCAATATGTGAGAGTATCACTGAATGTAAAAATAAAAGAGCAGCACCTTCTGAAAGAGATGTTAGAATTTGTCTAAAGTTATTTAGGTTAAATTTAACCTTGTTTGACACTTTTTTAATGTGGCTCTTAAAGGAAAGAGAAGAGTCCAGAGTAACCCCTAGGTACTGAAACTCATGCACGAGTTATAATTCTTCCCTTCCTAGAAATACATTCGAGTGAGACATCTCTTTTGGCTGTTTAGAGAACATCATGCAGACTGTTTTCTTAGTATTTAAAAGAAGAAATGATTTGTTAAGCCAGTTATGAATGTGGCTCATTGCTAAGGTGAGAATTTGACTGGCTTCTTTGACATTTTTAGCTGGTGTAAAAATTACGGTATCATCTGCATGCATCTGAAAGTTAACATCTTGACAGGCATTGGGAAAATCATTGATGTACAAGGAGAATAGGATCGGTCCGAGAATGGAGCCTTGTGGGACCCCCCATGGACAGTCAAGGTAAGGAGATTTGACACTGTTGACCACAACACACTGTTTCCTGTTTGTTGAGTATAATTTGATCCAGCTTAAAGCTTCAGCAGAGAAATTGAGGTGGGTAAGTTTAGAGAGCAAGACTGGGTGGTCAACAGTGTCAAATGCCCTTTTCAGATCCAAAAATACAGCACCAACACAGTCTTTTTTATCTAGGAAATGTTTGGTTCTTTCAAGGAACATAGCGAGAGTGGTTTCAGTGGAATGGTGGGTGCAAAAACCAAACTGCATGGGGTGCAAAGGGGTGTGACTGTTTAGATGTTCAATTATTTGTGTTGCAACCCATTTTTCTATTATTTTAGAGACATCTGGTAGGATACTTATTGGCCTGTAGTTATTTGTTTCTGTTTCATTTCTTGATTTGTATATTGGGGTTACTGTGGCCCCCTTCCACAAAGTTGGGAATACTGCATTTTTTTATGGATAAGTTAACCAAATGTGCTATTGGATATGCTAAGGATTCTTTGTGAGTTTTTAAAAAGTTTGTGTCATATCCGTGATTATCTTTGGCTTTGGAGTTATTCAAAGAACTGATGATTTTGATTACCTCTGGTTCAGATATTTCTTGTATGGTAAAAACTGGTAGAGCTTCATTAATGGGGCTGTAGTCAAGAACTGATGGGACGAATAAATTAATATCAGAGGCATTCTTACCCTACTATACGGCCACCAAAGCCAAAAAGGCACTGCCACCTTTAACAGACCCAGGTTCCGTACATGCAAACTCCAGGTAGTGACAACACTGATACTACCCACCCAAGCAAGACTCCTCATTGCTGTCACAAGAAGACAACTAGTCGTGATGCGGACATCACCCATGAAACTGCAAAGAGAACATGAGAGAAGAGAGTGTGTGAATAAAACAGCAAAGATGAAGAAAGCTTATTATTGAGATAATCAGGAGGATGTCTCTGAGAAACCTTTATAAAGACAGGGAGGTGCAAAAATCTCATTTGGAAAATTTGAAAACAACATGATGAGTTTGACATAAAAACGTCACAGCAGCAAAGGCAAAGTGACAGAAAAGAAAAGTTTGGACAGAGACAGCTATTTATAGATGTCAAAAGAGATAAATTGGCAGTCATAAAAGAGCAGCAGGCCACCTCTGTGAAATAAAAGACAAGGCACAGTTGTCTAAAAAAGCAGCCAAGAAATATGCAGAAGAAGCAAAAGGAGAAGAAGCCTGAAATGCACAAGTCTATTTCTGCTCACAGGGAAATGACAAAACTTTAGAAGGAGCAGAAGAAGGCAGAGAAGCGAGGAAACCTGGAGCGGTGTCAGACCCAGAAGGAGGCGGACAGGTTGTTTGGTGAGGAAGAAAAACAGGCTGAGATGATCAAGGAGCATAACATTGGTATAATATTACAATAACAGGAATGCAAAAATGATAGCTGGTGGGCGTGGCTGTTTGGAAAAGATATAAAGAGAGGAACAGAGATTAGTAAGGTTGAATGGGAACAGTGAGGCTAACTGTAAGTTTATGATGCAGCCCACTAGCCGTCTGTCAGTGTCTTTGAAGATACCACCTACAGTAGGACAATCCCCCAAAGAAAGTGGAGACATCAAATTAACCCTTTATAGGGCACTCATTAAAAGACTTGGAAATGTTTTATTTGAGCTCCAGAATATCCCATGAGTTTTTTAAACTTTTGTCATTTTTCTATATATTTTACATTATTATGGTGAAAATCAAGGTCCAGTTATGGACATTAAAGGACCATTTATGAAAAGAAAGGTTGCCATATAGTGTATGCATGTTAAAATGTTATTTATGGAAAATAAACACTTAGAAAGTCAAATGAGCATTTACTTAGCCTTTAAAAATATTTAAATACAAGATATTTATCTTATACGCATAATCATATTTGAAGTGAATTATGACACTTCAAAGATGAATCCACATGCTGCTTTGCCACGAAACTTACGACACAGAACAGAGCCAGGTCAAATATCAACAAGCCTTCAATAAAATGGCCACAGTGATTCCTGACAGTGTCAGGGATAACAGAATTGTTGAAGTTGACTTTAAATTTAGACCTCTTTTGCAGGCAAGACATAACTGGCCCCAGAATACAGTATAAGTCTACCACTCTATTTGATCTTAAAATTTCAACAGGAAACCTAAAAGAAACAAAAATACTATATTAAAATTGAATTCTAGCAGTGATAAGAATCACAGTAAAAAGTAAAAACTGATTTATGCCATTTAAGTTGAATATAACTGCTTCTGTTGTAAAACTGACTGAAGTCACATCTATTTCACTATTTACACCATTTATTGTTCCTTATATTTCCATTGGAAAACCTTAAAAACCCCACAAATGTCCAATGTCTGAATGAATTTAAACAGCAGAAAGGCTCATGTTAAAAATAAAAACTGACATAAACTACATGAGTATAATTACACTGTTATGAGGTCATAAAAATGACCAAAAATTGCTGCAATGTAAATCATCATTTCTTGAAAATGTGTATAATTAGTAAAAATTACCACTGGAACATTCTTTTTAAAATGTATTTATTTATTTTTTAGAAACCTGTGGCAACATCTTACAACTCTACAGCGTTCTATTATCCTGTATACACTCACTAGCCACTTTATTAGGTACAATTGTTCAATTGCTTGTTAACACAAAAAGCATATCAGCCAATCACGTGGCAGCAACTCAATGCATTTCGGCATGCAGATCCCATCAAGATGACTTGCTGAAGTTCAAACCAAGCATTAGAATGACTAAGAAAAGGGATTTAAGTGATTATGAACATGGCATGGTTTTTGGCCGAGTATTTCAGAAACTGAAAACTGCAGGCTAGTTTGAGATGATAGAAAGGCGACAGTAACTCAAACACTCATTATAACCAAGGTATGCAGAATACCATCTCTGTATGTACACACATCAAACCTTGACACAGATAGACTACAGCAGCAGAATACCACACTGGGTACCACTCCTGTCAGCTCAGAACAGGAATTGGAGGCTAGAATTCATACGGGCCAACATCCAAGCTAAAATTAGACAATAGAAGATTGTAAAAAAAAAAAAAAAAATCCTGGTCTAATAAGTCTCAATTTCAGCAGTGACATTCAGCTGCTGGGTCAGAATTTGGAGTAAACTACATGAAAGCATGGATCCATCCTGTCTGGTTTCAACGGTTCAGGCTGGTGGTGGTGTGTGATGGTGTGGGGGATATTTCCTTGTCACACTTTTGGCCCTGTAGTACCAACTGAGAAGAATTAAGGCAGTTTTCAAGGCAAATGGGGTCCAAAAAAGACGTAAAACTGGATTTTGTGAGTTCTGGAGGAAACAGGAAGTTTTAGACGCTCTTAGCCTCTACTGATTGGTCAGATGTTGTGATGTCACACGTTGACTGATCTCCAGACACATGGGCTGTGTCTGAAATCACTCCCTATTCACTATATAGTGCACTATATAGTGAACACGCCATTTTGTAGTGGTGTCCGAATTCTGAGTGAGCATCATTATTCACTATATAGTGCACTCATTCTATCCCACAATGCATTGTGAAAAGTAGTGAACAACCTATGGTAACTAGCCCAGCAATATTTACCATAATGCATCGCGGTTGCTGCTCTCAAACATGACGGACGAACGAGTTGAGCACAGGAACATACATAAAAGCTTTTTAAAATGCTTTTTTGTTTGTTGGTTTTACCAAATCTGTAAGAAAATATTAAGGATTCAAAACAGAGTAACTTATTCCCCCTATGACAGTGTTTCCCAACCATTTTTCCTGGAAGCCCCCCCCCCCTTCACGCTCCTCAGAAAAGCGGAGCCCACCTAGGACCCAGGAGAGAAGAAAAAGTGACATATTGCTGCCAAAAATCAACAAAGATTTTAATTGTTCCGCTGATAAAACCCTAAAAAAAGGTCCATGCATACTTTTTTTAGCAAAAGACCTTTGTATGAACTACTTTATAACTGCTTTATCATAGTTTTAGTCAATATTTGCAAACCTAATTTTGGCAGCCTCAGAGCAGACAAAGCCTCGCGCCCCCCCTAAGATCTCTGGCGCCCCCCCGGGGGGTCCTGGACCCCAGGTTGGGAACCAAGGCCCTATGAGACAAGAGACCATCGTCTTTTTGCAAAAATAAGGGATAATTAGTGTAGATAATACACACAAAACATGTATATTATTTTGTCACTATAGAGACAACTTTTTTATCTATTAGTATAGCCTATTTAGTTTTTGTGTGAAAATACGTTGCATTTTGTTGAAGTTTTCATTGAAATTCTACCGTTAATTTTGATCCTCAGCCATTGTCAAGGAAATTTACGAGCTGTTGCTGCTAAACGTTTTAATTGTGAGACGGTGATGATGTCATCGTCCGCGGCTGGAGTAGTGTCCGAAATCATTTTTGTTTTTTGCAGTTGAGTCTACTATATAGTCCACTATATCCTGCTCACTATAGAGTGGATAGGGAGTAGGGAATGAGTGTGTCGTTTTGGACTCAGCCATGGTTCTTTGCCCCATAAAGATTTAAAGCTCTCACCCAGCAATCAGCAGATGTTTTAGACCTTAATTGCCAATCAAAAAGGCAAACAGACTTGGTCTTGACTTTTTTCACTCCTTTTCTTAAAGCTTTCTTCAGCTCTAAACTGATTGGTGGAGGGAGAACTGAAGAGGGCATTGGGAGGAGAGGTAAAAAATCTTTAATTGCCGTGTCCTGGAGAACTGAGAACTCACAAGATCAGTCCTAAACATTTCTTGACCGGATTTTTGTCCATTTTCTTACATAAAAAGAAACTAAAAAAAAAAACTCCTAACCTCCCTATGACTGCTTTGTCTGATAGTGAATTACACAACTATCTTCCATATAGACTTCATTGACCTGTAGTGATCATGTCACCTTTTTCAATAAATAGCCTCACACTGCTTCTTTGTCTTTGTCAACTCAGTGATGCTGTCCATCCATCGATAACCTTGGAGCATTGTCAACATGAATAATGTGCTAAATTAAGATCTTTAGCTGGTATTGATTATGAATTTGCCCCTGTCCTTGAACTCCCCCTCAGCACGTCTCTCATTTTATTGCAATAAAAGACGAATACAGTTCAGGTCAACCTCCAAAGAGTCCATGTATTTGTGGACGGTATTGCAGATTGAGTGCATGTCTTCATCCTAAAGCATTACTACCCTTTAAAGACAAGGAGGTGAGTAAAGCATGCAAAGCCAGCGTAATTATCTCCATGCTATATCCCAATGCTGTTGAGTGTGATCCAGCAAGCCAAAGAGAAAGGACTGATCCTCTCAGAGCATTTCAACCTGCAGAAATCTTGGCATGAATGCCCCAGCAAAATGTGGTCAGGAATGTGTGGTCAAAAATTCCGTCCCTGTCCCCCATGGTAAACAAGCTAGCACACATTCATTAATGAGCTCTTGACTGGACCTCAAATGTGTATTGACCTGCTGAGGACAAATGGGGACCATTTCCCTCGATGAATTGAAGCCATTTGTTACAGTTTAGGATTGGTTCTTTGTCATGGCAACCACCCGTGTGTAGTCATGAAATAAGAAATTGCATTTTCTCAACTGGAATTGATTTAAGAAGAAATGTAATGGTTAGGATTTTGACAGAGCGAACAGCCTAATGATTTTATCAAGGAGAACACCTTAGAGTGTCTCTTTCAAAAACTAGAGAAAAAGTCACATTTCAAAAGGTTCATCACAAGGTACCTGCTGTTATTTCGCAGTTGCTCTTCAAATACAGTAAATGGACAAAGTATACTGCCATCTGACCATCAAAGCAACCGGGACTGTGATGACATTGCCTTTAAATACTTGTGCGTAATTAAGCTTTCTCAAGTTGTACCCATTGATTCCATATAGCATTTATGAGGTCAAGCACTGATGTTGGATGAGAAGGCCTGGTTCACAATCTCCATTCCAGTTCATCCCAAAGATGTTTGATGGGGTTGAGGTCAGGACTCTGTGTGGGCCAGTCAAGATTTTCCCACATCAAACTAATCAAACCATGTCTTTATCATCCTTGCTTTGTGCACTGGAGCACAGTCATTTTAGAATAAGAGGGCCTTCCTCAAACTATTGTCACAAAATTGGAAGCATAGCATTGCCCAAAATGCCTTGGTACGCCGAAGCATTAAGATTTGCTGGAGATAAGGGGTATGGTGTGGCTGTAGACGGTTCATCTCCAACGGCCACTCACACAAAATGTTAATCTGAGACATGGTATGTCTCAAAACAGAAGTTACACCCTATTTCCAGTTTTAAATTTTTCTTTTTGTTCAATTGTATTCATAAACAAAGTCTGGATTTTATATTCATGAAATAACCACAAGGAAAATTTGAAAGACTAAGCAACATTTCATAAGTAAAATGCTCACTGGGCTTCTCTGAGAAGTCAGAAATTAATCAAGCACAACATTCAACCACTAAAACTAATTTTTCTGCTCAGGAATGCAAGTAAATAACTATAATTTGACATATTAATCAAGAAATAATAATGTGCTTTACTATTTTTTTAGTTTTTTTGTAAATCAGTAAATTTGAAAATTCATTGATAACAATAATAATTAGATTTTAGCATTAAAAATATAATTTGGGTTAAAGAGCTTTTACATATTGGTGTATTAACCATTGCAGAAACATAAGAAATGATTTTGGTAATTACCAATGCTGTCAATTTAGGGCAGCTGTGGCATAAACCTTACTTTAGTTAGGGTTAGGGTGGTCTAATAAATTTGTTAAGCACTGTAGATACGTAAAAAAAGTAGCTGCTTTGTGATCTTAGCATCATGGTAGCTACATAGCTATGCAGCTATGCCATACATAAGTAAGCCACAGAGCTAAGGCTATCTTAACTATATGGATGATGAAGATAAGTAGCTTACATAGTGGATTTGTGTGCATAGCTTCAGCTATGTCAGATATGTAGCTCCGTAAGATATGCAGCTGTGTTATCTATAAATAAGTTAGCTTTAGCTATGTGAACTTTAGCCAACATAGCTAAAGCTAACTCAGCTTGAAAGATAAGGTAGATACATAGCTGACATAGCTGTTCTGTAAGTTATGTAGCTAAAATGGCTTACACAGCTAACAAAGCTACATATGCTATGCTTTCTGCGTTATAATGTTTTCATGGAGCTATCTTCCTTTAAGACTGGTAACTCAGCTTCATTAAACATTTTGTTACCAGGTTTTGCAGATCATGTTTTTAACTTTTGGTATCCTAGCGTTAAAATCTTACCCTAAACTGATATTTAATCCAATTTTAATTACAAAGTTTAAGCATATTTCTTTTCAGACTTCTTAGATGAGCGGTCTGTAGGAGTGGCTGTCAGAGATGTCCTCAAACAGACCCCTCTCCAAAACTGGAAAACAAGCCGATACCATTGTCCCTCCTCCACCAAACTTCACAGTTTGCACAATGCAGTCAGACAGGTAATGCTCTCCCAGCATCTACCAAACCTGGACTGCCCATCGGACTGCCAAACAGATAGCATGACTGATCTCTCCACAGAACCATTTCCATCAAACTTCCATTGCACAGTTTTTGTGCTTACATTAATGCCAGTGGAAGTTCAGAACTCTTCAGCTATGGAATCAGCAGAGCTTTTACTCATCATGCACCTTGGCAGTTTTTGCCCCAGCTCTGTGATTTTATGTTGTCCTCCACTTCATGGCTGAGTTTGTTGCTCTTAAACACTTCCACTTTCTACTAATATCACTTACAGTTGACTGTGGAAAATCCTGCAGGGGGAAATTTTACAAACCGTCAAAGGTACCACGCTTGAAGACAGTGAGATCTTAGGGGAAGATATATAAATCCCTGTAACTCTGGTTAACATGGCTTTTAAATTGGGAAAAAATAAATAGATAAATAAATAAATACATAATGATATTTATCATAAAGTAGATTCAATTATAAAATTACTTGACTAGTTTGTGGCAAAATTCTTAATGATCAAAACAAATACCAGTTCCTGATATTAAAATGATACCACTGGTGAGAGCTGTCTTTGCTCTGCAGTAATCAACAGGAGGCAATGACCATTTAGAGGGTGCTTATTTCAAGTTGGATTATACTCAAAGAAAGCCTGGCTACATTGATCTAACACAGCCCAAAAAGCCAATGGATCACTGAAACACAGAGAAACAACTAATCTAAGCTTTAACCCAAACTTCAATGTTAATTCAGCTTCATCTGTTACTGATTAAACCAGGCTGATGTGCCTTCATGCTTCACCTTGTGGACTTAAAATCAGGTACATATAAATGTTGGGAAACCAGGTTCCTGGCTACGTATCAATGTCCATTGACCATTGTGTCCAAGTCCACATTATAGCTACCTCTGTCTAAATCATTGTCCTTGATTTAAGCATGTGTTTATATTTTATTCCCTTTTTTTGTACATTTCCCATAATTGCAGGAAGTTGTGTCTCAGATTGTTTGCTCTGACAAAGCCAGAGGCGTTATGTCTAAAAGTTGTCCTCCCAGGAAGGCCATTCTTGGGAACATGATATCTCATGAATGCCCCAACAGGTGTTCTTCAAACTTTGCACCAGTATTCAACCTTGCTCAGTGATGATTTGGTTTGATTTTGGAAGGTATGAATGGAAAGTCATTGTGTAAAGACTCATGTGAATCCCTTGCTTGTGATATCTCAAGAACGCTTTATGGGATTTTCTTCAAACTTTTCACAGTTGTCCACTGTTGTTTTGGAAGTACAGTCAACCTGAATGGGCCACATTTTAATCAATCACACTACCAAAGAAAACACAGTTCAGTTGACTGTTGATTTTAGCAGCAAACATTTATGTCCATACATCTTGGCATATGAATGACAATCCACTCAATATAAGAACTGTTACCTGATTAGATATTTAGATGCATGTGTGATGAATGACATGGTCTTTTTCTAGACATTTAAGATTGACTAAACAACATTTCAACTGAAAATAAGCACATTCACAGACCTTGGTGTCAGAATAAAACTGTTCCAGTATTCATATCTTGAGTTTTACTAGAACTGGATCGAATTCCGTGCACTTAAAAAAGACATCCAGTGTTCATGGCAATCCTATCTTTAGTTTCTATTTTGAAAAAAAAAAATAATTTTGAAGTTTCTATGAACTTTAAAGAGGATGTTCTTTTCTTTCCACTTTTTTCTTTGTCCAAACAGTAGAAAAGCAGACAAGCAGAAAAACTGCTATGGTAAATGGGTCCTCATTTGATGCTCCAAAATCGAACAAGGTTGGAGTTCATGAGTCAAGGCACTTAAATGTGCGACAGTAGTGCTTTTGGTGCACATTTAACCATTTATAACATTAGTTGTACTTCAAACATTCATGTCAAATGACTTTCCACCTGCACTCCAAACTCGTTTTGACTCTGGAGCATCAAATGAGGAAAGTTAGCTTTTCTGGAGCCCAAGCCAGAATCAGTTTCTGATGTGGGTGTGAAGAGGCAGGAAGGGAAACTTTTAGTCAAGGGATTTTGAAGTAGTTTGAAGTGTTGCATGTTCAAATAAAAGATTATTGATCAAATGTTATCATTAATAGCGATGCAAATACTTAGCAACATCATTGTCACACGTGGATCCAGCACATTACAAATGACCTCAGCAACAGCTTATCACGTAACTCAGTTTGATATATTTACACCATAATTTCTTTCACTCCTTTTTTTGTTATTTAGAATGGGGGCTGTAAAAGGGCCTTTATTCCTGCCATTTGAAAATAACATAAAATTACAAATGAAAAAAAAAAATGGAAAAGGGAACCCTTGTTTTACGGGCAAAGGGAAGGTAATCAGGCACTCTTAGCTCCACCCTCTGCACTAGCATGGTCATAAATAACATACTGTATGCTGCTTATGGATGCTGTTGTAAAGACTCAAAACATCATGTTTATTCATGCATGATTGTCTAGACCTTTATAGCCCTCCTGAGTCTGTTCTGCAAACAACTATTTTAGCACCTGCATGTAAGTTAAGCACATTTTGAAAATATGATCATTTTCTATAAGCAGACATTCCCAAAACATGTCAGTCTGTAAAAAGTATTCACCCCCTTTAATGTTTCCTCCTTTGATTTTATACATCAGTCATGGTCAATGTGATTTGTATTTTCTTAAACAAAGAATCTAACAAACAAAAAAACCTCTTTAATGTTACATTGAAAACAGATCTCTAAGAAGTAATGTCAATTGCACAAAAATATGTAAGGTAAAATAAGCAGCTCCATAAATATACACCCTCTTTTAAGTGACTGACCTGATTCAACAGAGGTTGAGTCAGTTGGTGCTAGTAGTTTCACATTTAGTAAAATGGAGATCACCTGAGTGCAGTAATTGTGACTTGAGTGATTGTGGTAGAAAGACATCTGTGTCTGGAAGGTCCAGTCACTAGTTAATCAGTATTCTTGGCTACACCTTGATGAGAAAAGAACACTCCAAGCAACTCAGGGTACAAAAGTCAGAGGATGAATACAAAAAAAATCCAAGGCATCCTCTGGAGTTCAGTAAAATGAGCAAGAAATGGAAGAAATATGACGTGTAAATCTTCCTAGATCAGGCCGTCCTCACAATCTGAGTGATAGTGCTAAAAGAAGAGAGACCACCAAGATATGACTACTCTGAAGGAGCTAAGACGGGAGAGATTCTGCATGCATCAACTGTTGCCCAGGTTCTTCAGCAGTCAAAGCTTTATGGGAGAGTGGCAAAAAGAAAGCCATTGTTGAAGAAAACTCATTTCATTTCAACTAGTGTTACACAAAAGGCAAGTAGGAGACTCCTAGTAAAGTGGGAGGAAATTCTTCGGTATGATGAGACAAAAAATGGTGCTTTTTGCCTTCAGACACCAAACATTGCACATTCCCACTGTGGAGCATGGTGGTGGCAGCATCATGCTGTGGGGATGCTTCTAAGCAGCCCGCCCTGGAGGGCTTGTGAAGGTAAAGGGTAAAATGAATGTGGCAAAATATAGGAAAATCCTGGAGGATAATCTTATTCAGTCTGCAAGAGAACTACGGCTTGGAAGAGTATTTATTTTCCAGTAAGACAATGACCCAAATAATACAGCGAAAGCTTCATTTACTGATATGACTTTGTAGAAATATTTTTTCACTTAGACACTGAGGAAATTTTTTGGGTTTTTTGGTCAAAAAGCCAAATTATTTTGACTATGGTTGATTTAAAATATCATCTAAAGGGTAAAACATCCAAAGGGGTGAATATTTTCTATAGGCACTGCAAACCACCTCTGTGCAGATACAGCAAAATGCCTGAAAAATAAATATATATTTATTTGATTAATTTGCATTTTCTGTAATTTAGTTGAGCACCCTTTCTTTTATAGGAATGATGTTTTAAATGTTTTAAAGACTAAGAAACTTTAACAGTTTTTAATTTATCAACATAACATAGAGAAGCTTAGAATAATAAACTATCAACATGTTTTCAGATCCCTTTGTCTCTGTTTGATTACTGTAAGATAGTGTGTGAAATACTTTTAAAAACATATCAACATCATAAAAACATATTAAGTCTATTTTCCCCTCTTACTAATCAAATTTCAGTTGAAAAGGCAACTGGAAGTAAGCAATTATCTGTGGGGCCCCTGCAGACCCAGAATTAAACCCTTCAGCTGGAGCCCTGAAGGCAACATGTGCAGCGCCTCTCTGTTCAATACCCCGGACAGAGTCATCCAACAAAGCAACACTGACACAGAATCAGCATTACGTTTAACTTTGCTTTGAGAAGCCATTACCTTGGCACGGACTAGACAGCTTTATTTAATCTTCAAGCTGCCAGCTCTGTCCCCTTCCCAGACTGGCACAGCAGGTGCTTGTTCATTCAATCTGTAGGAGCTGGCATGAGTCAGGGAATTTGATTATATCTAGAGGCCTGAAAAACCTGGCAAAGAGCAAAGTTCACACAGATGCCTATCTGCATGAGGACTGTGGAATCAGTGTTCTGAGGCAGTGCAAAAATAAACTGTATGTAAATCATATAAAACAGCTATAACTCATTAGGGCCTTAAGAATCGAGATACGTTTATTGTTTAGGTCAGTAGTATGCTTCCTGTATACTTGGTGTTCAAATTTAGTCCTGGAAAAAAAAAAAAAAAAAACAATCAAAATGTTTGCAGAATTAACACAGCAGCATTGCCTAGCACTGAACGAGTGTAAGTAAAACACAGCCAAGTACAAGTATCATGATCTATAGGCTGTATTTCCCTTTATTGATAACATTGGTTGTGGGCCAATAAAGAACACACTGACACTAACACTGAACCTACAATAAAGCCAAATGTTTGCCAAAAACTGACGAGAGATTCTGGTCCACTGTGGATTGTACCAACCTGAAAGATTTTAAAGATTCTATCAGTAAGTTTAGTACACACTCAGGGAGGTCTTGGCATCATTACCTTGATTTCTCTCGCCAACTCCCCTATTCATATGTCTTAGTTAAATATAACACTCCAATTTCTAGAAAAGTCTGGGCATTCTGTTAGATGTAAATAAAATCATATGCAATGATTTGAAAATCCCATAAACCTATTTTTATTAGCAATAGAACATAATCAATCATCAATCAACCAATCAAACTATTTATATAGCACCTTTCAAACAAATTCAATTACAGTTCAAAGTGCTTTCCAGGGTTGTACAACAGTGATTGACAAAAAGGTAAAATGGTAAAAAGATTTAGAATGATTAAAAGATGAATAATAACAAAAGAGACAGAGATAAAAGACAGAGCAGTAAAAGGAAGACTTTATGAAATAAGAAACATTAAATTTAGCATAAAAACAGAAAAAAAATAATTTCAAAACAATGATAAAAGATTTAACATTCCAAATCATTCAAAGCCTATAAAACTGGACATTAAAGAATAGATGATCATAACTAGAGTTAAATAAAAGCCTATAACTAAAATTAATTAAATTAAATTAAAATTAACAAATTAACATTTAGAAATTTCTATAAGAAATGGAATAAAATAGAACAATGATTGCAATAACCTGTATAGTCATAAAAATTATAAAGTACTACATAAAAGCCAGACTGAATGAATGAGTTTTCAGCTTGGGTTTGAAAATCTCAATATTCTCAGCTCCTCTCAGATCCTCTGGCAGGCTGTTCCACCGTCTTGGAGCATAAAAGCCGAAAAAAAGATTCACCATACTTTTTAGTTCTGCTCTGTGGAACAGCCAAAAGAGAAGTTCCAGAGGATCTGAGGATCCCTCCGGGTTCATAAACTAAAACCATCGCTGATAGGTAGTCTGGGGTGAGGTCATGTAGTGCTTTAAAAACAAATAAAAGAATTTTAAAATCAATACTGAAACTAACAAGTGCAAGGACTCCAAAAGTCTGGTCTTGGCTGTGGAATGTTGAATGAGCTGGAGCTGATTTATGGTATTCTTTGGTAGACCAGAGAGGAGAGCATTACAGTAGTCTAGCCTGTTAGTGATAAAAGCATGCATTAGTCTCTCAGTTTGGCTCAGGGAGAGCAATGGTCTAACTTTGGCAATGTTTTTAAATGATAAAATGGTGTTTTTATGACACCCCCCCCCCATTGCACATGAGCCTTAAAATGAAAATCATAATTAAAGATCACCCCAAGGTTTCGTGCTTCTTGACACAGGTTTGGTCCTATTCAGAGAAGTATGGGGGTCATAAACAACATATCAGATGTTAAAACTGAGACATTATACCAGGAAAAGTAGGCATTACTAATACAAACAGCTAATTTTCAACTCTTGAGATTATTTCCAAGAGGTCAGTAACATGACTGAGTGTGAAAGGAGCATTTTAGAGAAGCAGAGAAGTAAATATGGACAGAGGTCACCAATCAGCAAAAGCTGCGTCTTAATGTTGTGTAAAAATTTCAGCAAAATTTTCCTCAACATAAAAATGTGAAGATATTAACTGTCCAACCATCACCATTACACAATACCATATAAAGATTCAGAGAATCTGGAGCAATCTCTGTGCAAAGGGACAATGCCAAAGGTCAGTATTGGATCTGATGATCTTTGGGCTTTCAGGCAGCACTGTGTTAAAAACAGTGATGATTCTGGACTAGAAATCACTGATTGGGCTCAGGGGCACTTCCAGAAATCATTGTCCGTCAACACAGTTTGCTGTGCCATCCACAAATGCAGATGCAAATGCAAAAGAAGAAGCCATATGTGAACATGATCCAAAAACGCTGCCATCTTCTCTGGGCCAAAGCTCATTTAAAATGGACTGAAGTGAAAAAAAACAAAACAAGGAAAACTGTTCTATGCTCAGATGATTCCAAATTTGAAAATATTTTTTGGAAACCACAGATGCTGTGTCCTGCAGACTTAAGAGGAGTGGAAAAAGCCTGTATCTCTCATGTTATTGGGTTGTGCCTATGGCGTGGATAGTTTACACATCTTGAATGGCACTATCACTCCTGAAAAGTATAGATGTTTAAGAGTGTCACATGCTCCTATCCAGACGGTCTCTTTCAGGGCAGGCCTTGCATATTTCAGCAAGATGATGCTAAACTAAAACATAAAATATAGGCCTCTGAGATTTACAAATCATTGCATTCTGATTTGATTTACATTTTACATAGTGTCCCAATGTTTTTGGAATTATATTGTCCTTTGTTGTGTCACCTTGCACTCACATATGTGATTGCGTATGCCTCCGTTTGCTTCATGAGCGCTCTTGTTAATATGCATGCCTAAATACAGCACATGTCACTGCAGGACAGCACTAGAGGGCACACAAAAGAACTCAGGATATAAACAACTGTCTAATACGCAGGATGTAAACTAAACAGATGAAGAGATTTGAGGACTTTCTCTGCACCTGTATGTAAGTATAGTTAACAGCAAGTATAGTTCTGGGCTGAGTGGGTATTTTGGCTTCCCTTTTGTGTAATAAAAAAAAAGTGTTGTTCATGGCTACTTAAGCTTAAAAGAACTAGTATAGGACACTTTTGTTGTATTTTCCTTTTTTTTTTTTTCTCTCTACACCCTCTAAAACTCCCCTCCCTATAAAGTCACACGCATGCCAGAAATATGTAGGTTATTCCTGTGTTCACAGGGCACTGCAGCCAATGAATAACATGGATCTTATTTGTGTAATCTAGCAGTCACATCTGACCGTTCACCTTGCTGATACAAGAGGCATTTCATTTCTCAGGCTGTAGCAGGTGTAAAGTGCGACTGTGTCTGAAGGCACATGTACGGCATGCATGGGGGTCAAAGGTGCAGGAGCTGAGTGTTTGTGTATGCTCAGACATGGGATTGGGAGAAAGGGAGCTCATCCAGGCTGGAGGGTTTAAATCCAAACAAAGAGAGGTGCCAAAAATGGTGTGTTGGAGTCAGACAGAGAGCTGCACAGATTAGATGGGATTGTGGTCATCTGACCTGCTCTATTGACCCAAACGTGTGCACATAAAGAGATTACATCCACACAGGCTTACACTGTACAGCAGCAGTGTTGCAATGCTCTGCAGTGATACCTAAAGGCACAAATCTATGAAATATTTTAATCCTTTCAGAAAAAGCCACTGGAGCTGTTTGTTTTCTGAACATATTCTAAGCAGCAAGGTTAAGGGGGTTTTACTATTGTATTAGCAACATAGAGCTGTGGCATCAAGGTCACTAAATCGTCGGCATTTTAAGAGGGAGATTTAGAAATAAGCTGAGAATTTGCTCATCATTTAGCTGCAATACACACATGCACGGAGAAATATGATGAATATTTCTTTTGGTTCAGATATTCTGCTTCATGTGTTCTCCCAGCATTGCCTCAGGCCCCATTTCTGTGATAGACAGAATATAAATTGAAAATTTATATTGTCTTCTCCTTTAGATCCTGATTT
The DNA here is from genome assembly GCF_018320785.1 of Cheilinus undulatus. Classification (NCBI taxonomy): domain Eukaryota; kingdom Metazoa; phylum Chordata; class Actinopteri; order Labriformes; family Labridae; genus Cheilinus; species Cheilinus undulatus. Next base: position 21,804,609 of record NC_054885.1, on the reverse strand, counting down.
GTGAAGAGTCGTTCTTTGAGAGGATGTGCTGGTGTCATTTGCTGTACTACTTTTTGAATTTTTCCCCTTGAATAAACATCTCCAGTCCCTGCTGCTTTGCTTTTCTTTTTTTTTTTTCCATGCATTTTTGTTTCTGCAGGTGTAAGTCGGCAAAGTCATCGCCCAATGATTTGCCTTTCTTAAACCATTACGGGCCGTGTCTCTTCTCATTCTGTTCACACTAACAAATTACAGCAGGCCGACACAGTAAACAGACATAATAAGAGGGCTGTTTGTTTTCCAAGCGTCCTCTTCTAGGCAAAGTCACGGCTGCTAAATGTTTGTTGTTGCTATAAGGTATTTCTCTGCAGACTGTGCCTGCAGGTCTGCTTGGTTTGGGCTGTAATTACTCTGTTCTATATTTCATGCTTGTTGGTTCTGCATACAATAGACACTAATCACTGAGCCACTGCACATTTCCTGCAGCTGTAATTGAATAGTGAAAAGGAGCAGCAGCATGAGCAGGGAGACGGCTGTGACTGGAGCGTACTGCAGATGGCAGTAGTTGAACAGGCAACTCCTCTACAGGTGACGAATGAGAACGTAGAGCTTCCCCAACAGTGTAGTAGTACTTTTAATCTAGTTCAGATTTATGATGTCAACATGAGGGAAAATTCTCCCTCGCTTCCAGTCTGAGATGAAATGGAACGCGTGCACAGACATTAAATAAAGAGGGGGGTGTTTTCAGGGGGATGGTGGGGGGGAAGAGGGTTTGCCTTATATTCAGCTATGCGAACACCCCATGTGATTTATCCAGCAACCTTTTAGAAGCCTGACTTGAGGGGGAGGCACGAGGTGAACTGATAACCACGCGCTACATCAGACAGGAAGGAACTGAAAGACAAAGTGTAAATTGCGGCAACTCTGGGAGAGATGAAAGGCCAAGCTGAAGAAAGTTCAAACTGGAACTTAAAACAGGGGCAGGGAGGAAAAAAAAAAAGATGATGAACAGCCAATATAGATTGACTCTATCTTGTGCCTCATTCAACATGTACACCCTGTGGCTGGGTTCCCTCATTTCCATAAAAGTCTAAGGCCTTCATCTGACAAGCTAAAGGAAAGAGAGAAAAAAAAAATTGCTACTGCTTCAAGAGAACACAAAGCATGAAGAATGTTGCATCATACCCTTATCTTGCAGACACTCCTATGTGGTTACACATGACACATCCATTCACACATTATTGCGTCGAGTACGGCCAGTTCTATAAAGCATGCACTGCAAATCACAAAGGCACAAGGAAAGCCAATTAAGTGGGAATTTTTCAGAGCCAACCAGCTTGCAAATGAGGGGTCAACGTAAATACTAAATTTTAAAATTTATTAAAAGAGCCGAGGACAGAGCTGAAGTTTGACTGTCTAATCAGTCACGGTGAAGCATAGCTGCATTGCCCTGCCACCACCAATTGTTTGTTGAGATCAGAGCATGACCTTAATGATCTGTGCAACATTGGGGTGCCGGATTACAGTGTTACTTGAGTCAGGCATGCAGCATGTTATATTTTGATTGTGTGGGCAGGAGCTGATACCCCCCTCTGTGCCCATCCGCTCCCCTCCCCTCCAGGAACCTGACGCCAGCAGCGGGACACTCTAGGGAGGCTTCGCTAGGACGAGGCACTCAGCCAAATAGCAAATGCCTCACGCACACATACACCCACACTCTGTAATTTGTCTTCCTCTTCCTCTGGACGCACCTCATGAAAACAAATGAACTCTCACCTTTGTTGCTGCAGCCAGGAAGCGTTGTTACAGGCAACTACTCATTGTAAGGATGCCCCGGCTGTTATGGCTTCCTGAGCACCGTTCCCTTTGCGGCAGGTCCAGACTTCTCTACGCTCATGATTGGATTGCACTAAAATTGGACGAGGTGAAACTAATAAAATAAAAGTGAATGATACTTTGTGACCTCTGATGTCCAGGGATGTTAAGGCCTTCAGGGTTTGTGGGAGAAATAAAAGACAGTAACAGAAAGCAAGTGTTGGAAATTCACTCGAGGGTCAGAGGCCAGATGCTGCGTAAGCACTCCTGTCGCCCAAAGATCATAAAGCACTGGGTGGCCTATTGATTTCACAGTCTTTATCAGTGTTTCCATGTGGCTGTTGGCCGCAACACTGTGGGATAGACATGTCTGTCATCTTTATGTGTACATTTACGGTGCCCAAGAGGAGCAACGAGTGTTACAACCTCATCTTTCTATTTCTGTCAAGTGTGGAAAGATATTTCATCTCAGTTTTAGTTTCTTCCATGTTCAACAGCATCCCATTTTTAAGTGTATCCATAGACAATGTTTGAATAGATATGAAACAGTCACAAGCATGAGCAAAACATGATGATATCTATACCTAATTAAATGCCAAGTTAAAGTAACTTGGCTAGTTTTAGTTACTTGACTTCAGTGGCCATTATGATAAACCACTTGCTGTATAGTGCACCAAAGCAAAGCCAAAATAACCTTTGAAAAGGGATGCCAACATACTGCACTAGTGACATAATTTGGAGCCAACAATGCCTTTAGATAGAGGAGCTGTGCTTCCAAGAACAACACTGAACAATTACTGTAAAATCTGGAATATATGTCAGTGGCAGTCTAATTTTTATAATCTCCCATGAGGGAAAGGGTTTACACTGTCCTCCTGTGGAACAATTTTCTGTTTCTGTGTAACAGTCACTCTTTTTGTGCCATCTGTTTAAGCAGTAAAGAGTTTGCTAATCTACTAGCTACAGTACAAAAGATGAGATCTCAGCCTCCAGTGATTGTTGTGATACTGACTCACAACCCACAAGTCGCTCTTCGCTTCTCTTCTTGTCTCTTCTTGTCCTAACTGAGGAGTGTTGTCAGTCAAACTCAACGGTAACAGTAACACCAAAAGTATACTCCTCTTTTCCTTTAAAAACACAATTATGACCTAATGAGGGAGAAAAACGGTCAAAAAGTGCCGGCAAACCCTGGTCTATGTTGGTCCTTGTTTTAGCTATATATACTATTAGTTGCCCCCTTTAAGTCATGATTTGAAGCAGATACTCATTGTCATTGAAAGTTTATTGAGTCTTCTTTGTGTTCTCTGACTTTGTTGGGTTTTTTTTTATTTAGTCAACTAATCTAGTGCACACAGTGCCACAGGGGTTGTCAAACAACAAGAAATAATGAGGTAAAACACTTTACGTATGCATCAAATAATTACTTATTACAGTAAGCTTTTAGCATGCTAATTTTATGTGGGAAAGTTTATTTTTCTGCAACTTTTATATATGAAAAATAAAACATTTGACATTGTATGTCCTACGTGTGCATGTGGGGGGTCGTGCCAAAATTCCAGCTTCCTCCCACTGACCAAAGACTAAGGTCAAGTTAAGCTGACTGCTAAATCAAAGTTATTTGTTTTTTCTCTTATGGTCAATTGACTGGCAACCAGTCCAGGGTAAACCCCCGTTTCTTGACCAATGACAGCTGGGATCAACTCCCTCCAGCCCCCCTGCCCCCCATGACCCTGCACAATGGTTTTAATAAAAGATAGATGGAATGGATTTTCAAACATTTGACAAGGCATGTAGGCACTGAGGTCTCATCACAGGCCTGGTGTGCCACAACAGGGGCTGTAGAGGTGGGGAGGGCAGGCAGAGACAAGCTCCATGCATGTCGGCACAGATGTGTCACTTGGCAGCCATGGTCAAGTTCAATGGCATCTCTCTTGTCAGGGCCTTTTTACCCAGGGTGATATTCCCAGAGACCACCAGTGGTTTTCTGGCCCTTGGGACATCCACAGCACAACCAGGAATTTGTAGCAAACCCTACTACCTGCCCAGTACACTTGGCCATGGTCCTTTGCTACATCAACCCTTTAATCTGCCTTTAAGGAGTGGACACTGTTATATATTTTCACTGATTATTACCTCCGCCAAGGAGGTTATGTGATCGGGTGGGTTTGTTCGTTTGTGTGTTTGTTAGCAACATAACTCAAAAAGTTGTGGACAGATTTTGATGAAATTTTCAGGAAATGTCAGAAATGGCATGATCCAGATCACTGTCTGGATCCAGGAATTTTTTAAAGGATTCTTTACTATTGGGAGATAGGGCTAAAGGCGGAGGTCTGTGCTGTTACCACTTTATACCAGGAGATGGCGGACATGAGTAACTTCACTCCTAGCAGCATTTTTGGGTGAGTTTCTATTCAAAGTTTTGGAGTTTATACAGTTTGAAAGACGCACGCCCGGTCAAGGAGACAAGGCGGAACGTAACAGAGAGAAAGACAGCGAATTGTAGTAAGAATACTCACAATGCAGGGAGAAATAGAGGAATATTCACCCTCTGCCATGACTTCCAGTCGTCCAGTGAGACCATGGGTGAGACTGTCAGTGCATTTGTTGGCACCGGCAGGCAATGCTTCCGCCATGACAGTCCACCCATAGCGAAGCCAATGCTTTGCCTCACTGTGTTTACATCCCACTAGGGAGGGAGTAATCGGCAAATGCCGTGATGGGGGCACATGGGGATGGATCCAGGAATGTTTTCAAGAATTCTTCACTATTGGGAGATAGGGCTAATGGCAGAGGTCTGCCCTCTCTGAGTGCTTTCTAGTTTTCCCATGCTTCTGGTATTATGCAAGGACATCCAGAGCATAAGCAGGGTTGGGTCAATCCTCCCTCCCACCCAGTAGTGCCCTCAGCTAGGACTTCTCACCATAACATGCCCAAACATGTCAAAAAAGTTTGCACAGAACTGTATGTCTGTGAGAAATGCTTTGTCCTTGATTTGTTTTATACTTTGATTTTTCTGGTGACCCCTGCACTATAGGGCATCAGGACGCTAGCTAACTGTCGATTTTAAAATGCAGGAACTAGCACATATGCTAATTTAAATGGTTGTCCTAGTGTAGGTACTTACAAAACACTCAACAAAACATACAATTACAGGATGCCTCAAAAGAAAGGCCAAACAATCACACACATAAGCTCAACAAACAGTTAAAAGACAAAATGGACACACATTGAAAATAACAGACTCACGTAAAATACAGTTTTTGAAAGCTAGAAGAAGACAGAAGCCCCCAGGGTCTGGCATCAAAAAGGGAACAGATATTATTCACGAGTACATCAGGCATGTTTTTAACCAATGTTTGATGTTTTTAAAGGCTAAATAGTTGTCACAGTCCCTGATATTTGCTGGTACTTTCTTCCAGGACTGAGAGCCTCTTAAAGACATTTCTCTGAATCAACTTCTCTACCTAGGTACATCAGATTCCCCCCATTAGTTTGTGCTCTTGTGTTATCCTTTTCTGTTCTTTCTGCTGAATAAATTCATTCAGTGGTGCTCATTTAAAACCTTCAAAGCCATCTGCAAAAGTCTGGTCATAGTCAGTGAGAAAAATCTGATACTGATTTATCATGTTACAACAGTGGAAATGATAAGGTTTCCTGTTTGAAATGTGCATCACACTCTAACAGACTCAATCAACTACAACCAGAGTCTGGACTATTAAAACTTTAATTCTAAGAGTCACAGTCAAACAAAACATTAAAGTAGACAAACAAAATGTGGCTAGCTGTTAGCTACCTGTTATATATATTGCTGTTGTGGTTTGGGTCCAGCTGCTCTCTCTGTCAGTTTGATTGTGGTATGGTTTACAGGACACACTGTATTATATTGAGGCAAAAAAAAACAACAAAAAACAAAAAACAAAAAAAACAGGAAGTGGTCCTCCATTTCTGAAGTCTATCAAACTTTAGAGGTGCATTTTCTACCCTTGCCATGGCTGTGTCCATTTTGTGCTCAGCTATTCTAAGTGTCTACCCACTAAACAGGATTTCTGATTATAATAGTGAATATTTAATAACTATGATTTTGAATCACAGTGATGCTGATCGTCTTCCAAGCAGGGTACAATCACTAAAAACACACCTTACACACGGCTGGAGTGGCACTTATTTACATTTCTGGGGTTTCATGGCTCGGACCAGTTAAGACCCACTAAAGTTCCCAGCTTTACTGGAGATGTAATTTCAGCCTTGAAGTATAAAAGGGCACTATTCTCTACAACCTTGTTGTTTATTGTGTATTTGATCAAAATGCAGGTAGGCTTTAAGTTCACAACCCATATTTGTTGTACAATTATGAGAGCATATTTTCATGCAGTGTCAGCCTTTTTCAGTGCAATTGAGCATAAATCCCCTCACCCTGCATGCTAGAAGGCCCTTGCACTGCTTCTGACACAAAAATCAGGTTTAGAATAGTAACAATTATTTTATATGAAATTTTCAAGTATACGAGAGCCCCTTTTGACAACTTAAAAATATAACAGTGTAAAGAACCATGTTTAAGATAAGGAGAATATAAGGAAATAATATGATATATAATTAAGTCTTTTTATCTCATAATAATGATTTTCAGTCTCATTTTAAATATATAAGAGTTGTTTAAAATAAAGGACAGGTTTTAAGTGTCTTGTAGTTTTATCAGTTTTCCCTTTGTACATTAGTTTTCCATCTTTAAGTTAAGTCAGATGTACACTATATGGACTAAAGTATTTGGCCACACCTGTTATTAATTAAATTCAGGAGTGTCAATCAGACCTGTTGCCACAGGTGTATAAAATCAAGCATCTAGTCATGTAGTCGCCAACATTTGTGATATAAAATGAGTTGTTCTCAAGAGCTCAGTGACTTCAAACGTGGTGCAGTGATGGATGCCACCTTTGCAAAAAGACGGTTCATGAAGTTATATCCCTGCTGGATATTCTGCATTCAACTGTAAGTACTATTATTAGAAAGTGGAAGTGCTTAGGAACAACAGCAACAAAGCAGGAGAACATGTAAAGTCACATCTCCAAGTCCAATGCTAAGCTTCAGATGGAGTGGTTTAGAGCGCACCGACACTGACAGTGAAACATATTCTGTGCAGTGACAAATCATACTTCTCTGTTTTGTAGTCAGATGGGCGAGTCCTACTGCATTGTGCCAACTGTGAAGTTTGGTGGAGGGATATTGATAAGGGGCTGTTTTTCAGGGTTTGGTCAAGGCTGCTCACCTCTTGTGAGAAACACTTCAAAATCTCATAGAAAGCTCTCTAAGAAGGGCTGTGAAAGGGAAGGGGGGAGGGGGGCAACTTCATATTATAGCACATGTATTTGAAAACAACCCCATAACAGTCCCTGTTGGAGTAATGGTCAGGCAGCTGAATACTTTTGTCCATGTAGTGTATTTATTTAGCTCTAAAGTATTCAAATCACAGTTTCAGGGCACTGTTCAGCACTTTTGTATGGTAAACATTAAGCTATGTAACCACTAACAATTCAGTGACCTGATTCATTAACTTGGATGTAGGTTTCCACGTCTGTTTTTTTTTTTTTTTTAATCTAACATTTACAGCGCCACCTTTGCCCTCTTTATTAAACATCTTCATCTCTTTATTATCCTCTTGACATCCTTGGGGTGGAGGGATCAACTGTTGTTGAGGACCAAAAATAATTAAAGAATGAACTCTGGACAAACCCCAGAGAACGGGCCCTCCACAGTTGTGATCTATTGATAGTATCAACGTACAGTATGTGTGTCAGTCAAGTATCGAAATAAGCGTCTTATCTGTCAATTTTAACACTATTTTTCAACAAATGTAACTATTTTTCACTTTTTCTTTTCAGTTTTGCCTCTTTTAACCATTATGGCTAGTTTTAAAAGTCAATTTTCATCACTTTTTTCTAACTATTTTTGTCTCTTTTTAATCCCATGCCCCTACCTTTTCTGCACATTTCTACTGCTTTAAACCCATTTTGCCACTTTACAACTTTTCACTTCTTGTTTTGCCAATGTTTTCACCACTTTTAATGCCTTTAGCCAAATAACCCATGTTCACTACTTTTGCTGCCTGTTTTTGCATTTTTTCAAACCCATTTTAGCAGCTTTCTGTCAACTATGACTATGACTATGTTGATGCATTGTTGCAACTTTAAACCCATTTTTGATCATTTTTGAAATACCATTCTTTCAACCTCTTTTTTGACCCATTAGTGACACTCTTTAATCCCATTTCACCACCTTTTCCACCAATTTCTGCCATTTTTGTCTTTATAAGCCCTTTTCACAACTATTTTTGCCAATCTCCAGCGATTGTTGCCTTCATTGACCCAGTTTTAAAACCCCTTTACATCATTCCTTTTACCCTTTTTTGCCTATTTTAACTGCATTTCATTTGTTATCCCAATTTTTGCCACTTTAAATCCATTTGTATGGCCATTTTTAAACCCCTTTATACACCTTTTCTGCATGATTTTGCCACTTTTTACCCATTTTAATTCTGTTTTAAGAAAAAAGATTTACATTTTTAAGAGTATATTTTATGGAATAAATAGAAAAATATTTTTGTTTTGATAAGAGTGGTCATTATGAAGGTAAATAAATGGTTATCGAAGCTTAACTTAACATTGAGGCATGATTTTTTTGACCTTCTGGCCATCATGATAGGGTTTTGCTGGCTTTGGTCAAAAGGGGAAGAGGGGGATCTGGTCCTTAAACTGACCTGATTATCTTGTAGTGTGTACTCATCCTTAGACTGGTTTTAACAATATGTTGTTGTGTGCGACCAGATTTCTTAGGTAAACGGCATGTTTTATTAAACTACCATGCATACAAGATTTGAAAATGTGTTACTTTTATATGGTTGACATTTTAAAGTGAAGTTTGGTGTGTCATTGTTTGAGATTTGTTTTCAAATTCAGAGACAGATTTCTATCAGCAGGTCGCTTCATTGAGAAGCCCGAGCTCGTCTCATTAACGACTGAAACTGAATGAGTTCAATAACCCAAGTTCATCCTTGGGTTAATTATGTCTGCGTGGGTAAATAAATGCAGGTAGTCGCCCCTGTAACCTGCAGTAGCTGCAAAGACTCACCGTGATTGACTTCCTCTGTAGGCTTTGGGGATTAGGTTGACCCTGTAGACGTGCTCTTACTGTGTACTTCACTGGTGTAATTACGGGGGGAACATCACCGCTCGATTTATTGAATACCCCAACGCTGTCATAATTTAATGTAGTGATTAAATGGCATGACTTCTGTTCTGTGCAGCAGCCGAACAATCAAATCCTGTTTTGCACCTGCACGTTAAAACGTCATTGCCATTTAACCACCAACAAAACTATCAGATGAAAGTGTCTTTTCATAAAAGCCATCAAAACGTACATCTACGTATAAAAACCATTACAGTGCTCTTATTAAAGGAGTTTTTGATTGGTTAAAACAGTCTTCTTTCAAACAGCAAATATTCTACAAAGCTTATAAAAGAAAAAAAAAAGACTACCAGCAAGAAGATGTATATTGATTCTTTGTTAATGTCTGTAACTGCTGTTAGGCAGGGCTGCCCACAGAATTGGCTGAAAATCCCAGAATAGGCCCACTCCAGTTGTGATTAATTGATTATATGAATGTATGTTTGTTGGATGTTTAGAACTGATGCCAGCATCCTGGGCAACATTAACTTCATTTTGGTCTAAAAAGTATGTCAAATATTACTGCGTTCTAATGTTGGAATTTTTTATTAAGGCTACTTTAATTTACTTAACCACTTTTCAAAACTTTTCCCGCCCAGTTTTGCTAATTCTTTTTGCCATTTCCAACCCGTTGAGACATGTTTTGATCATTTCCCATATTTTAACCCCTTGTCCACTTTACACCAATTTTTGCCTGGGTTTAGCCACTTTAAACACATTTTGGATGACACATTTTTTTCTTTTTTTTTTCCCCACTGTTTTGCCACTTTCTGTATATCTTTGTCTCTTATTTTTGGCATTTATGTCCAATTTCTGCTGCTTTCGCCCATTTCATCCACTTTTCTCTTATTTTTGCATTTTTTTTGCAAGTATTTAACCATTTTTGCTGCTTTTCTGCCATTTTTACCACTTTTTTCTTGCCTCTCTTCACGATTATGTAAATATTTTGCTTTAAATGTCGTACAGTTTTTTCTGTTTTATTTTCTGGAATCCTGATGTTTGTGTACATGGCCTAGCTTTGAAGTCTAACATTACTTTCCAAATGATTTTGTTCAGTGTGTCCATCCACATTATTAACCTGGACTGTTTCATATATCTACTGTATGAATATATTTCACATTAATCTGGGAAAGATCCCATAGAAAGCATCTGGGAATGACAGAACATTTAAGAAAATTCATAAAAGGTGATTCGACTTTCTGTCTGTTGCATTCATGAAGTGCCAATCAGAGCAGCAAGACAAAACTGTGTTATATGCATGCGCCACTCTTGAGCTTACAGGCTACAGCTTCTGCAAATTGTTAATGTCAGAGCTTCTCTGTGAATAACACTGATGCCAAAGCTGGCTGGGAGACGTGCACCTTTGCTGCTAAGATAAGCTATTGGTGTGACTCTTCCTTCAGGTTTTAAAAAGAAATGTGGTCCAGTTCCTACAGCTACATCTAAACTAGCAGCAACCATGGTAGCAACCATTGGATACATGTACTGTAACTACTGCAAACTCATTCTAAAGCAGGTTGGCAGAAGAGCGAAAACATCTTTTCTGTCATGAATAGCTTAAGTGTTGTTTTTATTCTTTATTTCGTACAAAAATGTCGTCCAGTTCTGGTAAAACTGACGCTATGCTAAAGCTCCATCCAAGCCAATCACCACATTGAAGGCAGCCATTGCAAATGGCTTCGAGCAAATCTAAACCCCACCCATACCTACCACCTAATTCTCCTCAAATGATGCTGTTTGATTCAAATAATGTTTGGTTTAGCACAAAAGTTGTGGATATTAACTTTTCAAGATGGCTTTGCCTGATGACAGACATGCAGTGTGGCAAATCTATCTGCTTTCAAGGTTACCACTTTGTTAACCATATGAGTTATTCTTCTTGAAGGCAGACTGCAACCTGTCTAAAATGCCATATCGTAACAAAGTTCCTTTAACTGGTTAAAGCTCAGCACTTCCAGCACTTTAGCCAAAACACAGAGTTGAGAAATCAGTTTGTCATGCCAAATCAACGTGTACCAAACATCTATACAAGAGTTTAACTGGATGACCCCAAAAAACAGGAGGTTACACTTAAATTGTCAGAAATCAGCCAAAAAACCCACCATTCCAATACAATAAAGCTTCAACACACTGTGTTATAAATCTGTGTTTCAGTGAAGGTGATTTCCAGAGTGAAAGTCACACCACTGCAAAATTATTTTGTGGCTTCTGTAGATTCATTACATAGATCTTTGTGATAGTTGTCTCCTTGACCCTTTCTGAGCTCTATATGAGTAATGGATATGCTCTCGATCCCATTAAGACGGCAGATAAGGCACTTAAAGGCCACTGAGTGTCGACTGCTATCAGATTTTAATCCTCTTCTCCTCTTATTGTGAGCTAGCTCCACGCCTGATGCGCTAACATGGGAGAAAAGATTAAAAGAGTCACAAAAGACAGTAAGTGCTTCTGCTTTGAATGGCCAGTGGATTTACATGTAGATTTTTAACTGCAAGACAGCTGAGTATGGAAACTGTGCTTTCTGCTTTGGCACTAAATCAGTTAATTCATGTCATTTAATGACAGTCATCAGCACAGACTTGTAATTCAAATAGTGAATTTTTTTTTTTTGTCTTTCATTTATCCTTACGGATGCCTTTCTGTCTTTTGTTCTAAGATGATGTGTGGGCTTCACTGTTGGAGGTTAAGTAAAAGGTCAGATGCTATTAAATAGGAGAGAAAGTGAAGTGGAGCAAGTATAAACATAGCAGATGCAGTTATAATGAAATTATGTTGATTGCAATAAACTTTGGATGAAATATTTTAGTTTGGAATAATGGTCTGACAAAAACACTTTTTGATTCAAGTGCCTTAAAACTAAGATTAAAGGGAAACTGACTTCATTCTGAGTTTGTTTCACTAAAAATGTTGAACAGTAGAACTGCTGGGGTGGCTGTGTACCTAAAACACCAGCAGGTAAAACTGATCCATTATTAGAGTGCTTTGATTTTCAAGCTAAAAAGTCATGAATCATCCTACAGTGTAGGCTAGATAGCAGTGCTTACTGTTGTTTCTACCATTCAAAAACTGACAATGAGTTATAATCTCTGTTTATTAAACACTTGTTTTACATGCACTTCACTAGTGAAAAATCATCAAGCAACTGATAAAGAGCTCTGATCCAATACAAATATTTAATCACAGACAATGAGCAGCTGATTAGCCACAGACAGATGATGATCAGATGATCCGTCATCATCAGATTCTTTGTCATTCATGGTGGTATCCATGCTGAAGGTTAGTCTATGACTGATCATAAGGCAGACCTGCCAAACTTCCTCCATTTGAGAATCATTGAGGCCACTGTGCTCTTGGGAACCTTTAGTGCAGCAGAATTTTTTAGTAGTCTTCCCCACATCTTTGTCTTAAAGATTGTGTAGACATCTCAGCAAAGATCCAGAAAAAAGTGAGCTACTTTTCAAATGTTTTGGCAATGTGCCTGCATACTTATGCATACTTATCACTTTTCTTATTTTCAACATATTTGCATTTTTTAAAATTCTGTTTTAACTTTATAATGATGGAGTACTGAGTGTAGATTAATGAGAGAATTTTTTTTTTTCAACTGTAACATCAGGATATAACAAAAAACATTTGAAAAAAGTGAAGGGGGTCTGAATATTGTGTGTATGCACCATATACTGCAAGAAAATGAAGGCCATTGAAGAGATTTATATGGATGCAGCTTTAGTGACAGTTTTATCAGAAGGGAGTAACATTACTTTTTTTCAGTCAGGAACACTTAAATCATACACTGAATAATTTTATTGCAAAATGGATATACAGTTTTCCTTGGAGGTGAAGCCTTCCAAGATACTTCCTGGGTTAGTTAAGCAGCATGTTTTGACTTTCCAGGGAGTGCATGGCTCGAAAACCCCAGATGGATAGATACATTTATGAGAATGTGTATTGAATACAATAAAATTACTTCAACTGCAAATAATCCATAATAGCACGAATCTGAATATGAGAGTGCTACAAGCTTTATGCTATAGGAGGAGAGGAGCATTAATGCAAGCAGGGATTAGTGAGAAGTATGTCATGTTAAAATACATGACATATATATAAAAGAAGGGTGATTGTCTGTGGGAGCTGGGAGGTGATAATGGGGTTCAGCTGGCCGCCAGCTGATCACAGCTGGGCGCATAAGTTTCTCCTTTCCTGGCTCCATTCATAGTGAACAATGATGACTGCTGCCTGTCAACCTTGCATTCTGTAGTTTACTCCATGGGGCAGCCCTCATCGTTTGTCCAATCACCTTTCAGTTTCTCCTTTTCATTTTATTAAAGGTTTGCCCTTCCTAAAGACTGTCTATAGGGTGTTGCCCAAATGGATGTGAAATACATCTCATACCATGTATATGTGAAGCAGTTTGGTGTAAGGTAAGGTCGTGTTTGCATTTGTTTCTTATCAGAGGACTTAAATATTTACCTCAGTCAGTTTTATAAATATCTCTACTAATGCAGATTTAAAACTCATGGGTGAGTCACTGAAAATGTATCTCGTCTATTGCTGACATTTTTTGATATTCAGTAAAAAAGGAATTTTAATTCTGACTTTCAAAAGTGAATCAGTTGGTTTTATTTTGACATTTTCTCTCAGACAGCATCAAGTAATAAAATGAAAACACTGTTTTAATCAGCAGTCCTTCAGAGGTTAACACATCCAAACTGTTTATTTTCCCTTTTTGCTGTGTTTCCAAAAATGCCATATCAGTGATTCATCAGTCAATCTCAAGAAATGTGCTGTTAGAGCCAATAATTCTTGTTAAATAAAAAAATGTTAGGCTCCCTTGAGTGTTTGGCATAGCCTTGTTTGTAGAGTTAAATGAAATGCAGTAAACATGATTAAAATGCCTAACCCTGTTGTTCAATTAGTGTATTGACTTGAAAGATTTCACTTGAATTTGTATGATTTAAAAGCTTTTGCACTATCTGGAACAAAACCAGCAAAAACAACAAAGTAAAAAAAGGATTATTCGCATCGACAACAACAAACCTACAGTAAACACGCTCAAATATTTAGCAGCAGTCTGTCTCTTTCCCCTGCCTTGGAGTGAGAAAGAATGGGATTGGATGTGAAGCAATGGAAGGTCAGTGGTGGTGAGTGTGCAGGTGTGCATGTGTCAGAAGTTAATAGAGGCAACGGAGGCTCGGTAACAGATTACAGCAGCTCTGTCAAAGGAAGAAGGGAGGCAAGGCCTGCAGCCCATTCATCAGCAGGGCCCTGTCTCCTCCTCAGCCTCAGTCTCCTTAAGCCATGTGATAAAGGTGCATGTCAGCTCCTCTCTGCTGCTCAACTGCATCCAGTCCCTGCAGAATCCATACACAAAGGATCGGGTGGCTTCACAGCTACTGTAGCCATAGCAATACCAACACCGCTCCCTGCCTGCTAATGTAATGTATATGGAAGGGGACTGCATGGGATTTTAACTCTCCAAAGTACTTTACTTATTTAAAAGCCATGGCATTCCTACAAATCTGCAGACTTATTTAGACAGTACCTACTGTGTAACACTGCTATCTCTATCTCACTATAGCAGATTACATATGCCTGAGTTTGAAGTATAGAAAATCCCCGATCAGCTTGACTGCTCAGGGGGACTCTGCCATTAATCTTGCCCTGAAATAGATACACACTGTCTTACTCAGTGGTGTTCTTATGGCATTAAAAGCAGAGAGATAACTTCATTCAGGCTAACAACTGCTAGGAAGTGGTTTCTGTTTGACCTAGATTACAACATCAGGGGATATTTTTCCCCCATTAGTGACACAGGCTTATGTTTGCTGTCGATTGGGTGTGTAGGTGGCAGTTGGTTGAGTCATTTTATGAAGGATAAGCCATTCAATAAGAACATGATTCTGTGTAAGAGTTACATTTACAACATGTTAGGGGAGAAGAAAGTCAGATTATCTTTCAAGCACTTAGTTAAACAGACTTTGCAAAGGTTTTCAAATGAAAGTGTAAAATGCTGTGAAGGCTATTAAAGCTTCTGTCAACCATTTTAGTTTGTTGAGAAAAAAAAATTGTGCTGATACACCTTTAACACGTACAAAAACAAACAGCTGAAGACTGACTTTTTCTAAATTACTATTTTAAGTGCCTTAAAAACTGCCATGGAGCAGGTGTTAGAGGCAGACGCTGCACAAACAGCCTTTAATTATGATGTTCTCCAGTAAAATGTCCATAATGTGTGAAATTTTCTTCTGGCCATGACACTCTTGTAAATTACATTATTGAGCGCAATAAGGTTTTTCTGGTTAAATAAAATTGAATACAGCAGGGAGTGTTATTTTGTTAAAAGCCTACTTAGACATTTACAGGACTTAATTAGAAGAGATAATACTTCCTCCTTGTTCCAAAGTGTGAATGAAAGTTTATTATCGGAGCTTTAAATAAGTCAATTAGTGTGTCTAAACAGTCTGCTATGATAGTGTCAGAGAGCGATGTAACGCACCATGATGCAATGCAGTGTTTTCACCCATCATTATTTTACTCTCCATTTAAGACAGACAAGGAATGAGGAAAAAGGGAGATGACAAGGAACCAGGAGTGTCAGACAGGAATCATTCCTTGATTTTTCCTGATCTTTTTTCACTCAAAAGATATTTATCATTTTGCTGGCATCAGGCAAAGCCTTGTATCTCCCAAATCACCACTTCTCAATAAGGGCAGGGTCTTGTTTGACTTTTTTCTGATACTGGTGCCAAACTGATACTTTTACAATGTTACCAGTACCTAAATGGTGCCTGGATCAATACATTTTTGGAGGAAAAAATGTAATGATAATTGCCTCTAAAAATACTTTTGGAATTGCAAAGGCAACATTAAACTTCAAATTGAACAATAAATTCAACCTTAAAGTTAGAACAAATTTATACAATTAAATAATAAAACCTTACCCAACTCTGATAAATTCTATTTTTTAACAAAAACTCTACTTTTAATTATCTAATGATTTGCTTTTTCAGAGTTTGGTTTTTTTTTTTTTTTTTTAATCAGCTTGTCCTACTGGAAATTCTGATGTTACTTGATAATTTAACTACTATTTCTTACTGTTATGTTGTTTTATTTTATTTTAGTTTTTTTTTTTTTTCAAGTAAATTTAAATCATTAAATTAATTATTATACCAATAGATACATATCAACACAAACTTAATTTTCCCCCTGCTCAAATCTGAGCCTGGGCCCCCCAATCAAAATGTCAAGATTCACCCCTGCTCTGAAACTAATGAAGATGCGTTACATATGCCAGGTTAACAATCAGCTGCAGGACAGAGAAATCTGTTGATGGGAAGGAGAGAAAACACTGATGATAACAGAGAAGGAATTGCTTCTCCTTCACCAATCTGATCCACATTGTCCCTGCCTTGTCTAAACGCTTGTATTATATCTTTTCTGCCAAAACAAACTCACTACAACAGCGCACAGCGCTCTCCTTCATCAGAGGGCATTGCCTGTTGATGATTTTTTCTTCCTTCCATCCCTCCACTATTAACATAAACAAATTATAATTCATCAAAAAGAGGGAGTTCTCTGAAACAGGATCAAAATGATGGCACCAAAAATATTATTTTTGCTGTTTAGGAGCGGTATTCTGTAGCACAATTAAAACACTGAAGATGAAGCTTGAATTAAAGCCATCTGTACCTCAGGCCTAAACAAATCAGAGAAATGTCTTTAAAAGATGTTAATTGAGAATGGGATAAGGAAAAAAAACAGCTGTGACACCTTGAAGCTAAGACTCAGGCAAAACTCATGCACCGGCACAGCGTTGGAGACAGTTCATAAAGTAAAGAAAATAAAGACGCTTGAGCAGAGCAGAGATTTACATAGACTTGCATAAATTACGTCAAGTCCAAGGTATTTTGTGCCTTTGATTTGGACTTGTAGGGGGACTTCGTTGGAGTGGTACTTTTGGAGGGGTACCGAAATGTGGCACTGACATCTTAGTTTTGATTCAGTCAGGTTGGAATCATACGTGTTGGCACCAGTGCCACGTTGGTATCAGATTTCAGGACTCATCTCTACTTTTCAGGGGATGAAATAAAAGCTGTATTATAAATTAATTTAATACTTAATGGTTATAGCATCATTTTGGCACCTTTTGTTGCTAACACACTAACAGATGTAATGGTAATGCAAGCATTTGCCACAGGCTAAGTGCTCTTGTGCCTCAGTGTATCTGAACAGCTGTTTGAGTGTGCTGGCTTCATCAGAGGAAACCACAAGTAACTAACCTAAAACTAGTTATTTCAGCTCAGTTTTTCACTTTAACAGCTAGCACATGGTTTTCAAAAGGTAAACAATGTGCAGACTGTACCTTGTCTTATCAGCCATTAGAAGAATTAAGTGACAACCATAAACTTACCTGGATGACAAATTTCCATTCAGCTCTTCTGGTCAGGGTCAGTTTCTTCAAATTATCCTCAGAAAGTTGGAGAAGGTCCGTAAAGCACAAGTGTTCAATATGGAAGGGAACTCTGGATGGGGAGTGATGCAGGCTGCAGATGCCTGCGAGCCATTATTTTCAATCAGACATATCTGGAAGAAGTGTAGTCTCAGTCACTTGAGTTAAAAAGCTAATTTTAGTTTTGATCTGGCTTAGTTTGTTGTTGATATCTCAGTCAAAGCACGTAGACCAAAACAGCTGAGGTGGAAGACAACGTAGTCAACAGCCGAAGCAGATTATTGCCAAACAGAGGCTTTGAGGGTGAAAAAAATGCTTCAAAAGTTTCAGTACAGTGTAAAATAGAGCCAACATTATTGTTTGGCCCATTTTTACATAATGCTTGCTAAAGTAGTATAAAACCCAACTTCAAAAATACAGAATTGTCCCTTTAAGTATTACACCTACCTCCTAGTGATTTCACTTGTCTTGGTGATAGTTCTAAAAGGTGGGATAACTCAGAGGAGGATCTAAGGATCTTACTTGCTGTTAGGGTCAGCAGTGTGTTGTCTAGGATTGATTATTTATAATGAAATGTAAATGCGTACACTCTTGACTGGTTGCCTGCCAATAACAGTGCTGACATAATAGACAACCAAGCAGCCCCACTCACAACTACAGTATGGGCAATTTAGAGTCATTTATCTGACAAGCTGGAGTTCTGGAGAGAACCCACACATGCACAGGGAACACATGCAAACTCCACAGACAGGCCCTGTCCAACTGGAACCTTCTTGCTCTTAGGCAGCGGCGCTCACCCCTGCGCCACCTTGAAACCCCCAAATTAACAAATCAAATAAGTCTAGATCTGAAGAGAACAGCCTAAATCAACTTGGATTACACAAACATTAACCTGTATGTCTACTTAGGGCTTCCGTACAAACCAGCTTTAGGAGCTTTATGCATTTTTTTTATTAATTAGTTCTTTGTGTTCTAAAAGTTTAGAATGAACTTCATTGCCTACCCATGACCCCTTGCAGCAAAAGAGATACAAATCTGCATTCAAGCACAGCTCAACTTTGATGACTCAAGAGGAACTTCTATGCTTCCCACAATAAAAGTCCTCGGGTTTTCAGCACAAGTAGACCTGATATGAAAGATTTAGGGTGAGGTCAAAAACAGGGTTCAGGGTATTGAATCTGAAGTACTGAGTGTTGTATTCAAGCTCTGCATGTCTAATATTGTGCTTAAAACTACTTTAGAATTGGTCATGTAATAAATAAAGGTCAGAATATTCATAAGGATTTATCCTTGCTGATTTAAATGGTGAATGATGATATTTTAAGAACATGACAGCCTTGATCTGCATGCTGAACCCTCATATGTACCAGTCTCTTTAATGATAATGAAAACTCTCAATGTTATTCTCTTTAATATTACATTTTTAATTTGTCAGTGTACACATTATTGCACTTAACTCTTTCTTTCCTGGATCATAAGTAAAAAGACATGTAACGTGTTTTTTTTTTTCTTAAACAGCCGGTTTGTAAAATTACATGCAACTCTTAAGCGACTAGATTGTGCTCAGTAGGACTAGATTTCAGTCATCTTCCATACAGGAGGACTCTTCAAAAAGTCAAAGTTTGTCCACTTTCTCTTTTTCTAAAGTTAAGGGAAGGAAGGGAAAGTGCAATAAATAGTTTATAAATTGTGTTCACACAACAAGTAATGGCATCGTTTCACTTTAAAAAATGATATAACCCATCCCTACGATGTATGATATCGCACACGTTCATCTTGACAGCATCTGAAAATAAAAGTAATAATTTGATTAAAATGCAGCACATTTAACAGATGCAAAGATCTGTAACACCTTTAAATAAAATCTAAAGCAAGACAACATTTTAAGATTCCTACATGACAAATATTCTGTGATTGCCATTCCTGTTGCCTCTAGTCTCACTTTCTTTCAAGAGGATCTGACTGTAGATCTGTATGGTGGGGTGTGTTAGGCTCATGTGTTGCAGACCTCTTCCCCTGGGCAACCTCAACCATGGGGTTAGAAGTGACGTCCATGACCCAAGCCAGAACCACAGTGGCATACTGAATGACACATATTTTTGGTAAGTGGCTATTTTTCACAACAGCATCCTTTTATGAATAATAATTGAAAATTTACTGAGGGGGATACATTTGAATTTTACACAGCACAAACTAAGGCACACCTAAAGAGGGTTAGGGTTAGGCACCTGAACCATAAAAGTTAAGGTTAGGGTAAGGGGGATAAAATAAAAAAATAAAAAATAAAATAAAAAAAATAAGACATCACAAACTAAGGAAAAACCAAAGAAGGATGGAACATCACTTCAAGTCCCACGGTTGAGGTCACCCCATTGTAGAGGTCTGTAACATATGAGCCCAAAACACCCCACCATAGAGGTCTGATGCCTCTCCTTTCTTTTGCCTGCAGCTTCTACAATGACGTCATTGTGACATCAGCACTAAAAGGGTCTGTAGCCTTGTGGACAAATAAAGAGAAAAAGACTTACCTAACTACACAAAAGATATTTTTATTATGTTTTGTGTAGGATACAAGCAGCTCTGACTGAATTCATTCATTTTTTAATTTCGTAAACGGATGTCTAAGGCTTTTAAAAATATGCTAATGCTGTCATTCTCAACTGTGTTTTTCTCATTTCGAATAAAGAGATTTGGATTTGTAGAGACGAGTGTTTGATGACTCACCGGAGTTATTGTACTGCTGATGTAAAATGCTGTCCTGATGATGATATTTGATGCTCTTTTTGTGAGATTGCTTTATTGTGATTCTTTTCTTGAGTTTAATTATTCTGCTCTTACTTTTATTCCATTAGTTTCCATTTGATGAGTTACAAACAAAGAAAACATCTGTCGCAATAACAAACGTGTGATTAGAAGCACATACATCTTTGCTGATGCAGTTAGTCTGAGACATATTTGAATTATGACACATTTGAATGATATGCAGACACAATACAATTTTAAGAGCCACTGATTAAAGCACATATCAGAGCTTTTTAATAGACATATATGGGGGTGTGTCGCTCTCACACATCAGACATTTTAAATCCCTTTTAGCATTGATGGAGTGAATTGAAAAAACTCATCAATATGGATATGCTTTGCTATTTAAAAAAATGAGATCAACCTGTCTGACGCATAATTTCCTCTGTTGTTTACAGACCTCAGCCTGGAATTATTGCCAGATGACCAATGTGCTTTAGACCTTGGACTGTGTTATTAATGCAGCTATTTGTTTTAATCCTCTGTCACCGCCTTTTGCCTAATGCCTTTCCATTAAGCCTGAGAAACATGGAAGTGAAGCTCTCTGCATTTCAATAGCAATGACAGACATGTTTCATGCTTTTACCACCATAAACAAGCAGCACTGACTCATTAACATAAAATAATAGCATTGCTTCTGTCAGCACAGTGACAGCAACAGACGTGGATCTAATATTTAAAGAGCATCACAGTGTCTGGTATGACAGCAGGCTTCAACACCTCATAATGAAACTGTACTTTTCATTCTACAGTCCATTTCATCGTCACCCTTCAACAATGCTGCAGGTCCTTAAGGTGCGCTCGATGACATGTACCACCAGCATGGGGAAAAATCTTGCAAAAAGTCTTGTTAGCTGCATTTTGTGCGTTAAGCACAAGAGGAGTACTTCTCTCTACAACTTGCCAGCCATGATCTAATCCAGCCACATAAATGTGCTCTGAAATGATATTACCTCCTCTACCTAACAACACATGGCCTCAGAGATGCAGCAAAGTAGTTAGAGCAATAGACGTTAGAACAGAGGAGAGGTGTACTATCCTCCAGAGACATTACTCATTTGATTCATAAATTTATTTAATTTTGCACTGATGGACATTAAGCTGGAGGAAACTATTTCTATGATGATAGGGATCAAACAGATCACATGAATTATTAATCAAGAGCCTTTATGTCCCCGGCACCCTGAGGAAAGAGTGGCTACCGCTAACTAAATTCACATCTCATTTATTTTATGGAGAGTTATTACAGTACATACTTGAAATCAAACTGTTGGTGCAAGGAGAAAAACATGGAAATAATGAAAGTCATAGCCCCAGTTTGGGAAAATAAGGCTTTCAATCACAAAGCAGAGATTTACTGCTAACCTCTGGCCAAAATAAAATAAGGATTTGTTCACCTTTTTTTTTAACTCAGAAAACTGTCCCCCCCCCCCCCGCAGCAGGTTCATATAAGGACTTTCTGTTCATTCATGAAAAACATGTCACAACTACCATAAGAAAACATGGAGCTCAAACCTTTAAAAATATAAATTTACACCTTTGCTGTCTGATGGTTCTTGAAATATTACTTCCTCAACTGTAAGTGCTATTATTATAAAATGGAAGCATTTAGGAATAACAGCACCTCAGCCATGAAGAAGGAAGATCCTGTAAAATCACAGTGGGGTCAACGACTGCTAAAGCTCATGGTGTATAAAAGCCGCTGCTCTGCTGATTCCATAGCTGGAAAGTCCAAATCTTCACTAACATTAATGTAAGCTCTAAAACTGCATGGAACTTCACAGAATTGTTTTCTATGGCTGAGCAGCTGTATTCCTGCTTTTCAGGGTTTGGGCTAGGCCCTTAATCTTCAGTGAAGTTATTGCTGCACATTCATGTGGTCTGGTAGGCGTTTACACAGTGCTTAGCAAAATGAACCAAACTGTCTGGATAGTGTCGAGCAGAAAAACATTTGTGGCGCTATTGTCCCAAACAAACAGAGATGAAGAAGATGTAGAAGAAGACAGAAAGGCTCATCCATTGGCCTGAGCAGAAACTGGAAATTCTTCTCCTTCTGCCAGCTTTTTCGCCACATAAACAACGGAGCCGCACCAAATTTATAACATTTTGGGATTTCTGCTTTTGCTTTGGTGTTCACTAACCTGACATGTCAGATGGATGTGTTTCACACATCCATCTGGAAAACCTTCAGTAGTAAGCATTTGGGAAAGGGCAGAGCCTTTAAAAAAAACTCAGAGTGTGATTGGATGAACGTTCTGTCTGTCACATCTCTACGGGCCAATCAGAGCAACAAAACACGTGATGTGGCCGCGACAGAGGTGCGCATGTGCAGCTACCGAGGAATAACGCAAACCAAACACACAATGCAAAAGTAAACACACTATAGACAGGTTAGTACAGGACTTTTGTTGTTTTTGAAAAGAAAACAACTCACTGTGGTTCTCTGTTCTTCTTTTAACAAAGAAACGTTGTAAAGTTCTGATAAAACTGGCCCTTTAGCAGCATCCATGCTAAGCTCTTCCTCCATAATTGCACCGGCCTGTTGTTGCTGCTTGCTTATGTCACGACTCCGCCACGCCTGAAAGCACTGCCTCTCATCGCTGATTGGTCCTGTCACTTTCTAACTGGGCCCAAACTGTTCAGACAGGAGCTTTGCAAGATGGATTCGACAGTGAGAAACAAGGAAATGGGCGTATTCATCTGCTTTGCAAGGTTAGGTGTTCACAAGAAGGTGCCCAGTATGAGCAGCAAGTGAGGCAGTGAGTTTTTCCATCAAGATGTTCTTTTAATATGACAAATGAATCAGTACACAAGAAGAAGGAGAGCCAAAAGAAGAGTGAGGGACTAGGATGTGCTGCTATGGCTAACCAGACACTGACCCAAGGAAGGAAAATGTTTATTTTCACAGTTTTGCAGATGACAATCATTTATGTCAAAGCCAATGGACCAATGGAGTTTTTCCTTAATTAGTCTCATGTAATATTTGAAGTCACACAGCTTTCG
Organism: Cheilinus undulatus; assembly: GCF_018320785.1. NCBI lineage: Eukaryota > Metazoa > Chordata > Actinopteri > Labriformes > Labridae > Cheilinus > Cheilinus undulatus. Next base: position 21,781,343 of record NC_054885.1, on the reverse strand, counting down.
TAAGGTAAATTAAATCAAGTTGAATAAGTGATGACATCTTAGTCACACACTACCAGCAGCCATAAATCAGAGACTGGCTGAAGATTATTTGAGATTTACCTTTAGGGAGCAGTTTGAAAAAAAAAAATCCCCAGATCTTTTCTCAGAGAAATACTCAGAAATATATTGAAAAAACAAACCATTTTATCTCATGCTGGTGTAGAGAGGCTCAACCGTGCTGTTACTGGATTTCATCTGGACTGCTGTAACTCTCTCTTTACCTACTGCCGTCAAAAATCAATTGCAGACCCCCAGCTTATTCAAAATGCTGCAGCAAGATTTTTTTACTTGCACTAGTCAATGCAAAGCTGCACTTGCTACCAGAGTATGAAATGATCGACTGTCCTTATTACTATTTAAACACAGAAAAGAAAACCACTGCCCATAATGGACTCTTCACTCTTAATGAGATGGGACACATTAGAGCATGGCATTGTGGCTTTAAGAATGGGAGTAGAGGTGCTTTTGTTATCTGGGGAGCCTGTGCTTTTTAAAGAAATGATAGAAATTTCATCTAGATTTTCCCTCTGAAAACAACTGTAGAACAACATAAAAGGTACAATACAAAAACAAAAAATCAAAAAAAAAAAAAGTAAAAACAAAAAAAAGTAAAACACATAACTCATAAAATTCTTGATTAGACTGTTATTTTAAGACTCATAAATAAATAAATAAATAAATTAAAAAAAAACACAGCTAGAAAGTTTTAACTTGTGCCAACCTTTAATCATGTATTTTTTCCTATGTATACAACCAGTGTCACGGTTTTACTGGTATTGGATTAACTGGTGACACGCTGTTAAGCATTCTACTTTGTTCTCACTTCCTGGTTTTAAGAAATTATTGGTGTCCTATGAGACATTAATGCCGCTTGGGAAGAGTTTGCTGGATCACAAAGTACATTTATGGAGGTGAATACTAAAGAAGGAAGTTAAGTGAGTCTGCAGATGTCTGATTAAAATAAACAGTTGCTCATTAATTGCAAAAACACTTTTCAAGTAGGATTATATGTATCTGAAAGCCAAGCAGTTGAGTTTAAATTCCCTGTTTATCTAACAAAATATCATAAATAAAAGGTCAGTACTTGAGATGTATGTATTAAACATCCTTTTCTTCAAAATGTGATATTTTAAGGTAAGCATGCACCCAGACCCCCCACCATACTCTCCTAAAACACTGTGGAAAACACTGGACAGTGGTTGAAAGACACCTTCAGCAGATACACCAGCTGTAGTTTTAATCGTATGACATTGTGTCAAACTTTGATCACTAAGTTGGTAGGAAAAAGCAAAACAAAAATACAAATTCATTCTTTCATGCTTCTTTTATTTATCTGCCCTGTCTGGTAGGTCAAGCAAATTCACCTGACACTGCTTAGAAACACTAGCATTTGGCTGGTGGCGGGTGCTAATTTCCCACTTTGGTTTACAGGTGTTTATTTTACTGAGTTTCTGGAAAATAAAGTCATTTAAACAGCTGCAAATGGTGACAGATTTGAGAAAGTTTTTTTTTCTCTCTCTCTCTCTCTCTCTCTCTATAGGGTCTATGGAATCAAAGGCGATGTTTGATTTACAGTCTGAATTTAGTTTCTTTTGTTAGGCCCCTTGGCTTAATGCATTGAAATAATCCATTGTTTAAGTGCACAGTATGCATTACACTGACCCTCAGTACAACCGACTCCAGAGATCCAGCGACCCTGAAAACAAGCACTGTCATGGCGATAAAACTTCAGCCTTATTTTCTTAGTCAAATTAGCAGCTACTTTAAATATTACATGAACTTGGGAAGTATCTCATGAGAATTAGGACTTCTTTTGATGATCATACTGTTTCTATTTTTGCATTATATTGTAGAGACATGCACCTGGTGTCATAGTAAAGAAATAACAGTGTGTAAGTATTAGCTCACTGCATTTTAGAGTGTGAGGGAACATGACTTTAAACCACTAAAACAAATTGCTCCTGTCTTACTGAATTGTCATCAGGCTTCATTAGCTGTGTTTTTTCTCCTGTTGTCATTAATATGATAGCCTTAAGAGAACTATTTATATGGTGCAAACATCCAGCTATGGTGGCCCAGCTTGCAGAGGTTGATAAAAGCCTGTGTTGTATTACAATGTGATGTAAACTTGCTGCAATCAAAATTTGTTTTGCCTCATCAACGCCTAGGGCGCTTGGGCCTCAATTTTTGCCAGGGAACCATCACTGCAATTCAAAGGTTTGCACTCCAGACTGTAGAGCTGTTGTTGTTTTTTTGTTTTTTGTTTTTTTTCCCTTTCAGACAGAGTTTGGTGCTCCCCTCGAGTCAGGATGTGGATGGCGCCCTCAGCACTCGTCTGTGATGGTGATGGGAGAAGGCTGATGAAGAAGTACTATGCCATGGCCAGCGGTCAGCGGTGTTTATGAGGAGTGTCATCACAGCTGACAGCCTTCCCACTCTATGATTTATATACTTCCAATTGCAACAGGCACCTGCCGAGAAGTAACAACTCGCCCGCGGTAGAGTGCAGAATTGTTTCAAGCGAGAGGTGTCCTTGATGTCTGCAGACGTAATGACACCGTTTGATGTCTAAAAATTCAACTGCGGGAAAACGGTGCAAACATTTTGCCGGGGACGTGCTGCAGACATGTCTATCATCTGATAAAGGAGCTGTCTTATTCGTGAACGTTCATTCAGCCAGACTGTACACTCAAGTCACTTTTCATTGCAGCTACAATGCCATCCCTCTGCTGGAAAACTTTAGCTTTATATCACAGAAAAATGAATATTTGGAGTGATGCAGATGAACCCTAGTACCATCAGACTCAGCTTTTGCAATGCTGTAATATTCTGATTTGACAAAAAATAAAAAACTGTCAAAAAAAAAAAAAACCCACATAAATCCTTCTTTCAAAATTGTGCTGCCTATTAGGAGGTTGATTTATCACAGCTTTTCTCTTATATGGCTTCCTCCTGCAGTTTGATGTACCATCAAGGATTAAGTAACACACTCACTAGCACTGTAACACCGTAGCATCGAGACAGACCAATATAATTTTCCTCCTTGAAAGGCATCTTTAATTGAAATCTTCGTTTGTCATTTTGGGCACAATCACCCGTGGCACCACCATAAAACCGGCACTGACACCAGCAGAGCTGAAAAATGATTAGATAATTAGGAATTCAATCGGTGATATATTCCATTCATGATGCGTTGGACAGTTACATTCACATATTTCCATCACATTTTTTTCCTTTTAATGACATATTTTTGTTCTTGCCAGGCACAGATAAGACTAATTAGACAGTGGAGAGCATCATGAATTGACGGTGTAGCTCTGGTTGCTTTCATTCAAAACGTGTTGTGAATGTAAAGCTCTGGCAGCCCATTCAAGTTTCCTATGACCTTCAGTGTGCTGCTGATGAATGTTTGGTCCTTTTCAGTTCCTTTTCTTTAATTTGTGCACCATTAAAATAGTCCTCACAATACTCACACATGCAAGTCAAAACGACATGGAGCTGCTGTTTATAAGCAGCACTGTGCAGAACGTTTAGGTATGTTTTGGCCAAAATCTGAGGATAAAGTAAGGTATGCAAATGAGAGTAAGCCCACCTAGGAGCACCATCAAATGGGAAGGGGAATTGGCACAACCCAGGGCATGTTCTAGATGTCCTTGTATATTACCAGGGGCATGGGGAAGTAATATGCTGAAGAAATAGCAAAGTCCACACCTTTAGGGTGGAGTAAGGGGCAGGGCAGCCCACAGAATTTGGCACCTGAGAAAACCTGGAGAATGGGTCCTCCACTGTTATGATTCATTGATAATATCAATATGTGCTAGACAGTGTTGGGTAGCGTTACTTTTGAAACTGACTCATTAGATTACTGCGTTACATACTGAGGACAGTAATTTGTTATGTTACTGCGTTACCTACTTTTAAAACTAATGCGTTAGAGTACTTTTACGTTACTAAATATTAAAACCCTTTAGCCACTTGTTCCAATCTGAGGTTGTAAAAATGACAGATAATGACCACATGTCTGCATTTGAATGTGCAGACTCCAATGCCAACGTACAGCCTAATATACAGCCCATTATCTGTATCTCTGCAGCCTGAGAACACCGCTAACAGACAGGAAAACCTTTACAGCTCTTGAACATGCTCACAATCTGACAACAAGCTGAGCAGAGGCAGACAGAATCACTTGAACAATGTGCATAATGACAGCGCGTAATTGGAACGGCTGCACAGCTGATTCAATAAGAAAAAGGAGCTTTAAAACTTATATTTCACCGTTATGCTGTCCTTGTCCCTTTTATCCAAAAATCCATCGTGATGGGGATAATTCCACAGTGGCCTGCTGCCCTCTCTGTCATCTCACTGGTTCAACAAGCTAACAATGTGCGCATAATGTCACAGAATGTTTACCTTTCGCTGACACGGTGCTACGTGCCAACGTAACTACAGGAAGAGAGAAGGACAAACAGAACAGATGCCTTCCTTTTTTGTCTTTCTCTCTTTTTGAAGTCACGGAAGAAAAAGGAAAATTGGGATTTTTCTTTCAGTAACGGATTACTTTTATGAAAATGTAACTTATAACAAGATTACTTGAATTGTAAAACTAACCCGTTACGTTACTCGTTACGACAAAAAAGTAATCTGAGTACTGTAACGGATTACTTTGTAATGCGTTACCCCCAACACTGGTGCTAGATCAGTAGCATTGGTGCTAACAGTTGTCCTGGCTAACAGTTCCCTTATTTTGGAGCTGAATCGTGTGTGAGGCTTTTATTACCAACCTTATTTACTACTTCTCTTGCCACTTCTGACCCATTTTTGCTGTGTTAACATATTTTTTAGACTGATGACATTTTTACCCAATTTTGACACTTTTAACCCATATTGCACTTGTTCACATTAAGGAACACTGACATTAATTTACTAACTATCTATATCAGTGTGCCCATCTACATTGTTAACATCACCAAAAAAAAGGTTATAGGCATTAGGGGTGTAACGGTATTTGTATTCGTCCCATACCGGTTTGGTGCATGCAGTAATATGATGAATACGTCTGAGTGAGTATTAAAAAAAAGTCGAGTTCTCACTTCAATCCAGGTGGCGGCAATGAGCCTAAAAGCTGCCAGCAACCGTCATTACAGAAGAAGGAGCAGTTAGAAAACAAAAACAAATGAAGAAGAGTGATGGCGCGTGTGGAGAAAGAAGAGCTGCCGGCTTCATTTAAATCCCCTGTATAGCAATGGTGATCTGGCTCTGTGAATCATATTAACTTTACCTTCTATCAGCCTTGGAGGAGTGAGAGAGGGACTCTGCAGCTGTGCCATAGGAAAAGTTATCCTCAGATTTCACACGGCTTTAACCTCTTTATCCTCCAAGATGGGCTGTGAAAAGTTTTTCCAAACTTTGTAGTAGGTCCCATTGGTTAAAAAAGTAATCCAGTGCTGAAGTCCGCGTTGAAGTTGGCAAAAAAATACGCTAATTTGTATACTTAACAAGCTAACTTGTGGTTGTGTGATGATGCGTTCAAGTTAGCTCGGAAATTTTAGTGTTTAAAGAATGGGTATAAATATGTCAATTTGTCAGTGAAAATAACCTAGTTATTCAAAAATGTATTTATTCATTTATTAATATTTTTAATCATTGAATAACTTTTGGAGGGAGGTCGCAGCATTATTTATAATTCAAATGTAATTTATTCAGCCTATTTCTTTTAATACAATTTAATTTAAAAATTACAATTAAATTTTATCTGTTTCAATCACCGTACCAAAAACGTACCGAACCGTGACTTCAAAACCGAGGTACATACCAAACCAAAATTTTTCTGTACCGTTTCACCCCTAATAGGCATTGAATAAAAGCCTATATTGTACTATTATATGTATAATTAAGATTCACTGTTTAGTGCTTTGCTAAGAGTTAATATTGTTTAGGCTTAAATAGAATATGGTTATCTCAGTTTAACTTTATAATGGACCATGATTTCCACCCCTGACCCTTTAAGGTCAGGGGTGGTTGTGGAGATTAAAAATGGCATAGGGCGACATTCAGGCAACTGAACTGAAGGGTTGCTACAAGCCCCTGGTCATGCTGGATGCCCCAAGAGCCCGAAAACCACCAGCAATCTCCAGATTTATCACCAGGGGTTAAAAAAGTCCCTGAGAAAGAAATGCCTTCAAGCTTGAACTCTTGACTACCAGGTGGCACAACATGTGAGTGGACATGTGCTGAGCTTGATTCTGGCCACCCCCGCATGAATCCTTAGCACCCTACATGCCTATAACATTTACACATGACTGTAAGTCCATTTTCTAAGGCATAATGACAATTGATAGATACATTTTTAACCTTTTTTGAACCCCGAATATAGTTTGGTAGAATTTTACTAAGTTTTCATATTCATATTCATTGTCCAGTTTTTTTTTTTTTTTCATTTCTGGGTTACCTGATGAAAAATGTAAAGATGATGGATTTTTGAAAGTAAAAGCAGAGGACAGGGTTTAGCCAGTAGAGGTACTACCCTGTGATAACTGTAGTGCTGAGCCATGAAATTAAAGTAGTTTGGTAAAGTCTGGACAATAACAGCACACTCAAGCCAGGGGAAGCTGCCCCATGCCACGCTGAACATAGTTGTCCCTCCGCTAGCCGGCACTCACATTGCTCCAGGCCCAACTGTAAGCACAGAGGGGTCATCCTGTTGTAATATGTCACTCCTATCATATTATTTTGAGTCCTTCTGGTCAGTTATGGTTCTCTCACATTTCCATTGTTTAAATGATAGTCGAGAGGAAATACAGGTCATGTCAACATCATGCAACTGTGCCTGTTAACTTACATAAGCAACTGTACCATGCAGAAGCACACTTCTTCCACCGAAGCCAGGACCAGCTGTGCTGTAGTTTAATACAGAGCACTCAGTCTATACTGTAGAAAAATGCTGCAAATTTACAGAATTAATTTAACTTATACATCAGTGCAAAGTCTACACAGCAAAAACTAGAGTGTTGACATTTCAGGATTAAACATTTCAGAGTTGATTTTAACCCCGAAGTGTAATTTTAGCTCCTTTCTGAGTAAAATTGCCTTCAGTGTTGGAGTTACTTGTCAGTATAAATGCATTTGACGCAAAATAAAGGAAAAAATGGCATTTCTGTCGGGATCTAACAGTCAAATCTTGAAAGTGCTTCATATATTTGTTTCTGTGAAGTGTTTCATGTTTACAAGGACTGAAAAAAAATTTAAGCATCAGAAAGACATTGTAAAATGTTTGAAAAATGTAATTTGTCCTCTCATATTGTGGACTGGTTTTAATGAGTTTGCCTGATGTTATTTATGTGGACGACTTATTATTTTAGTGACATAAAACCCTGCTATGTAAAGTTGGTTTCCCTGGCAGTGAGGAGAGTTTGACCATAAGCCTGCTGCTGAATTTTAACACTCCATCTTAACCAAGGGGATTTCATTCATGACGTCAGACGGAGCTCGCTCTGTACCAGACTGGGAGTGACTAGGGAGCAGTCTGAGGCCTGTAGTCTGTTTTTGAGGCTCTCCCAGAGGAAGAAAAGCTTCAGCTGTCTTCTTGCGTGACATTTTCTTTTCTATTCAATTCAAAGTCCACAACATGTAGTGTCTGTGCAGCTGTGAAGCTTTTTTGTATCATAAATATTTTTTGCCATATGGAGTTTGAATCCTGCCAGTTACTACTGTGAAAGTTGAGCTCTGAGCTTATGGTGATGTTTATAGTTATACAGTATGGGCCCTAACCCCATGAACTGTCACTTAATACCTCTGCTGATGTTTCATTTGAGCAGTCTTTTCAATCAAAATAGTGCTCCTCCGAGTTAAATTATCAACAGAGCACCACTGTTTCCTTTAACCCTTTAAAACCTAAGCCATTTTTTAATAATTTGTCTGAAATGGGCTTATTAGCGTAAAAGCTAGTAAAATATCAACCCTGTGGTGCAGTTAAGCTCGAAACAGTCTGTTAGAGCTCTAACCCTGCCATTGGTTGCCCAGACCAGCCTCAGAGGGTTAAAGGTATTGAGTGACTTTCAGAGTAGATGTCCAGTAGATCTTACACTCGATTTCTCAGATCAAAACTAGGACAAATATAAGCAGCAAAACATAAACAAGCTGAAGGAAGCTCTGTCCTGTCAGTGTAAAGCTAAGAACAACAAATCACATGGGATATTGCCTTTTTTCAGGAAGTCATTAATCAACAATTTAGAGTTTGTAGTTTAGATACAGTTGTGTATTTAATATTTTACTTTGTATGTCACAAATAGAACACATACAAAATGTAATTGTATGATTACAAATTAAGGGAGAAAAGCTACCTGCCAGCATAACAAGCAATACAGCCATTTGCAATAATGCAATTAATGCGGTAGACTGCAAACATGATGTGTGGCCATGAAACTGCATATCTATACCAGAATTTTACATTATGGTGCTAATTAAATACCTGTCTCAGCATTTTTTTCGCTGATTTCTTGATGGCATCTGCATAATGGATGGCATAGGTTCTTTACAGAAGCAGAGAATTGTAAAAATTGAAGATACAAGGTTTTGATGCTGACAGAAAATCCGTCTCTTTTAAGACATCCAGATCATTAGGCCTAGCTCAGTAGAGCTGGTTGTTTGCCTCCGAAATTGCTCTTTTTTTGGTACCAGTTTGTTTTTTTTAAGTGTGGATAAAATTATGACAAAGGACAGAGGAAAGGAAACTGGCATTCAAGTGGGAGCTAGCTACAGTGGATAACATTGAAGAGCCGTTTCTTTGGACAGGATCATTCCTGAATGGCACATCTTTACTCTGTCTCTTACCCAACAAGTGGATAACACATCACTGTTTCAATCAAAAGCATGTCTGTGACAAAATGAGGATTCTTTATGTGTTAAAGGGGCTCAGCAAACCTCCTCGCTCAGGACAGGACTTTTCAAAATTCTTGTCTCCCTTTATCTGGCTAGATGACTCTAGGAGGTCTGCAGAACTGTGCGACTGGTGATCGCCTCCACACCAGGTAAATCTATCAAACTGTGAAAAAAATAATGTTTTTAGTTAATTGTTGGGATAGTATAAAATGTATGTAGAAATTTTCAGATGATAATTCAGTGTAGAGATCCATTTAGAGCCGTAAAGTACTAACTTTTTATGTTCCCATTCCTTTAGGCTGCCCCCCTCTTCCTGACTCCTAATAGAGATTTGAGATAGTGTTATTGTAAACAACCTCTACAGGTTAAGATGAAAAAGTAAGACTATGCTTTATTGAGTTTTATGTTACATGTAGAGTCATAAAGTTTAATGAGAGGGGCGGTGTAAAGTAAGAGTATTAATACAATTAGTGAATTTCTGCTATAATAAAGTTTTGCCTTTAATAATAAGGAAAATTATCAGCGCTGCTCTGCCTTTAGAGAGATGTTTTGAAAACTTTAGGCTTTCTGTTTTTCAACCATGTCACACTTTACTGATAAGAACTCGGCGTGTCCAGGAAGAAATGGAAAAACCAAACCCGAATCTTTATCTCTGGACATAGTGGATAAACTTAACCTCTGTCTGCCTGTTATCAAACTCCAGTGAGCAGGAACATATTTCTTGTCCATGCGAACATTTACCCTCTGGACCTCTCTGAATGGAGAGCTACTGTATATCCTGATTCTCACATCTGGACAAATGTTCCCTTTGCACTCAGTTGGTCTGTGCTATAATAAATCCTTTAAATTACTCCACACTTGTTCAGAGGGAGGAACATAAAAATCTTTTTTTTTTTTTTTTTTAGTCCACAGACTGTGGTGCAAACAGTACTTTGAAGCAGCATTTAAACATTTACCCTTCAAAAATGAAATATACAATTTCTTAGAAGGCAGTCAATTAAAAAAACTGCATTAATGTGAATATAAAACAGTATAATTTACACATCAGTGTTAAATCTCATCAAGTTAAAGGCTTAAAAAGGATCTGTCAAGGAAAAAGGAACATCTCTGACAATGGAAAGCTAATGAATTTAACAGCTGATCCATTAACAGCTTTGATTCTTAGGGGACTATAGGTGAAGCTTCTTCAGCCTTCAGCATCCTCTTGTGAATCAAAGGGAAAAACACGTGAACTACAGTTTAAGGCTGTATTTGTTGCTTTACAACACTCTAAAGAGGAAAGACTGAGGAAAAGGAAGAGGAGGTGAGCAGAAAGATGAGATTCAGGTTTGCTATGAAGGCCCCAAGGGAGGACTTGAATTTGATTTTTTTCTGATGCCTGCAATAAACTCTGACCCTCTTGTTTTTCCTGACATCTGATGCAACGTGTGAAACTAAATCCCAGCTCAGCAGAGCAGAACTATTGTGGAAACCCGCTCTGCATGTCAGTTATTGGTAAATCAGGTGGAGAATCAGAGACAGCTGCCTCCCTCCGCTATTCTATCTGTGCATGAAAATGTGCAGCACTGCTCGCGGCTCATCTGGGCCTCAGAAAGCACCGTCAGGCCGACATTTAGACAGTTTCATTCAGGAGGAGTGATGGAATTTAAATGGCAGCTGCAGCATGGGTTTTCTTTCCAGCTACGAGAACCTAACATTAAAACAAGGATAAATGGAACCAGCTTTAAATGCTCAAATCTCACTTCATCTGATGTACACAGGAAACATAAAAAACATCCTGTGTACACATATGAGGGACTAAAGCTGCTGCTCACACTACACCTGCTGTGTAAACACAGCCATAGAGTTTATGATCACGCTAACAGCCCTGCAAGGCTACACTTACACACAGCGGTGCTTTGAGTTAAGTGTGAGAACATGCTGTTATTTGTTTGCAGGTATAATACACTTGCTGTGCTCTATTTTAATGAGTTAGCATGCTAACATCTCCCAATTAGCAGTTGAAAATGGGTGTTATTTTTAAGCAGGGTGCCAAAAACAGACAAGCCAGGGAATAGTTAAATTATTTATGGTACAGTCATGGAAGAAAGTATTGGCACCCTTCGAATTTTTTTCGGAAAATATACCATTTCTCCCAGAAATTGTTGCAATTACAAATGTTTTTGGTATACGCAATTTTATATCGTTTATGTGCACTGGAACAACAACAAGAAAATCAAAAAAAAAAAAAAAAAAAACAGACGCAAGGATAGTTGAACGGATAAACATCCTCAGTCAACTTCCACACATCCACAAATACTAAAATCCCTTTTCTTGTGTATAATTTCCTGAATGGCCTTATGCATCTTTGTTTGTAGCAGTGGGGGGTTATCTTTTGTTGGATTGGCCACTTTAAAAAGTGCTACAGGATAAATTTGTTACTCACTTCTTCAGGTATGGCTACACTATTGAGCATGGCCGCATTATTGTTGTTAAATCTCTTTGCTTCCTCAAGTACATCCTGTGTGAAGGCTCTCTGAAACCACTGGAGGCTAATGGCACTGCTATCAACAAGTACCTCATACAACCCAACTTGAAAAATTCTGAAATATCCCTTTAAGATGCATTAAGTCTATTTTCAGCATAGTCACACTTCCAGCACGAATCAATTTGGACAAAGCAGATCAACCCAAACTGGAAGTCAATTTCAAAATAAAACTCCAGGTCCAGATTCATTTATCTCATAACTTAATCAACATAACTCAAAACAGGATGCAAATGAACAGCAAATCAACCCCAGACAGGTAAGGTAATATGCTGTTTGTATGTTTTTCTCTTTAACTGAGCTTTTGATCTGGTTATCCATCTGTTTCTGAGCTGGGCTGAGCTGCTCTCTGCTTCAGACAGGGGCCCTGTGGGCAAGGGCATGCACTGTCTATCAGATCAAAACCATTACACAGACTGAATGCTGCCGACATGGACCCTGTGGAAATTGAAGGTCAGAGGTTAGGTTTTGGGGGAGAAGGGATTAACAGAATATTGTCAAAAAGGCAATATTGTTTCATCGTAGACATTAAAAACAAAGATGCGTGCCTTAAAAAAAAAAAAAAGAAAATAATAATTATAATAATAATTATATATATATATATATATATATATATATATATATATATATATATATATATATAAATATATATATATATACACATATATATATATATATACATACACAGTGCTTAACAAATTTATTAGACCACCATCCAAAGTAAGGTTTATGCCACAGCTGCCCTAAATTAACAGCATTGGTAAAAATTGGTAAAACCAAAATCATTTTTTATGTTTCTGCAATGGTTAATACATCAATATGTAGAAGCTCTTTAACCCAGATGATATTTTGAATGTTAAAATATAATTATTATTGTTATCCATGAATTTTCAAATTTACTGATTTACAAAAAAAAATGGAAAAAATAGTAAAGCACATTATTATTTTTTGATTAATATGTCAAATTATAGTTATTTACTTGCATTCCTGAACAGAAAAGAAGCCCAGTTAGCCGGCTTAAATTTGGGTATAAAAAGGTGGATTCAGTTTAAAATTCCTCATTCCTGCTCAAAATGGTAAAATGTAGAGAGCTCACTGAAAATGAAAGAGCCCGCATTAAAGCACTTCATGATGCTGGATGCTCTCTGCGACAAATATGACAGGTGGTCTACTAAATTTTTTAAGCACTGTATATATATATATACACACATATGATTTTGAGTACATTGCTGTTTTTGATTGGGCCTTTTTTAGAAAAAACTTTTGTGGCCTTTTTTTTTTTCTTTTTTATACCCCAAGTACCCATTAATTGAAGAAATGGTTAGCACTTAATTTTAGTGGGCATTTATTACCTAATAATTTTACAGTAATTAGAAGTGATTATCAGTAAGTACTTTTTTTTGTTTGTTTTTAGCTACTGATATTGTAATAATTACTTAATAGTTTCTTGTAATATTGAAGCAATTCTCTTGTAATTAGGCGGTATTTTACCCTAAACCTCAACAATATTAGGAGAGTTAGGGTAAAATACCAGGTAATTACCAGAGAACTGCCACAATATTAGGAGAGTTAGGGTAAAATACCAGGTAATTACCAGAGAACTGCCACAATATTACAAGGGTTGGGTTAGGGTAAAATACCAGGTAATTACCAGAGAATTGCTACAGTATCACAAGAGTTAGGTTTAGGTGCAAGGGTTAGGGAGTTAGGGTAAAATACTAGTCAATTTTATAAGGAATTAATTGATAATTAATACATTATTAATAGGTTAATACTTCCTTAATATTACTATATTTCAGAAGTATTACTTGGTAAAATACCAACTTTTCACTAGATAATAACCACTATTACTATGAAAATAAAAATAATAATAATGATAATAATTAAGGCCCACTAAAATAAAGTGTAACTAAAATAGCTTTACAAATAGTTTTGTTTATAACAGTGCTGTTTCTGCTTTTTTAATGTATAAGGATATATGCTAGTTGTGATATATTATATATTACTTTATATAACATTTGATAATTGTTGCCATGTCATTGTTTTTATAAATGTATTTTTATTCATTCAACAGATAAAAACAGGTTTTATTTAATGAGTGTGTTGAATAAAAAGTCCACATACAGGGTTTTATCCTTCAGACACAATAAATACATGTAGAATTTTTTTTTTAAGAAATCAGAAAGATTATCACTGAGATTGACATTTCCCCCTAAAACACCCTGTTTTATTACTCATTTTAATCCTGACCAGCTGGATTTCAAACAGGGACAGCAGCATGGTGCTAGAATGATGACAAAAGGATTATCATAACATTACGAGTCTTTTTAACAGAACCACTGTAGGAAATGAGTAATCATACAGTTACACAGTCTGCCATTACAGAAGCATTTGATGCTGATTTGACCAGTCACTCTGCACCTGTTCCCAGCAGAAAAGCATATTACCAGTGCGCTTTACAAGCTGGCTGTGTGCTCAGCACTGGGCTGGAAGCTAGATTATATCCAGTGAGCTGAATAAACACCGTGAGCATCTCTGTCGCCATAAAAACACCATGTTAGTCTGTGTAACTCGGCAGAGGTTTTACCCCTCATTTAATTGTCTTTTAGTTATTGTGAACACAGCAAGAGGGGAGATTTGAAAGACAGCCATTTTTATGAGCTCTGCTTTAAGCCTCTATGAAACTATGCTCTGCCTGTGGCTGCCAGCAGTTAAACCAACCATTATGAGCAGTTTTACAGATCTCCCCGTGTAAAGAAATTTGACTTAACAGCATCTTTCAGAAAATCTTATTTGCACATTAATAATTGTGAGGGTTATTGGCCAAGTAGCCTGGCCTTACCTACAAATCATCACGATGTGGAGGGAGGGAAAAAAGACATTTACATTTGCATGACCAGCAGAATGCAGATGCATTCTCTGGCAGCACATTAGGACTGTTCTCCATTCACTGCACATGGCTCGCAGACTGTATGGCATTCTAATGTGGTCACTTCAGATGTATCGGTGTGTTCTCAGCCCCTGGGTCAGAGTCTACAGGAGAACAAGAGGGGTTTGTTTGTGTAACCTGAATGGAGTTACATCAGCGTGCCAATTTACCATTTAACTCCAAGCAAAATATGATGTCATACACAGCTTACAGAAGTACAAACCTAAAAGTCTGATTTTATTGGTTTAAAATAAATGTCTAATTTATATAGTCCTCTCACACTTGTGTATACTGCTTTATTTTTCACAAAATGTGAAACAAATAGTCTCAAAATTTCATATCTACCTACCTAACAATGTGGCCAGATTTCACGTGGCACTCACCCATGCACCCACACAGGCACAGAGAAATAAATACAAACACACAAAACCACACAGAGAGAGCCTTTCCAAAAATTACTGCCAATTCTGATTCAATAGCTTTGCATCATACACGGCACATCTCTGTAATTACATATATCTTAGTCACTAAATATGCAAATGCTTCATGTTGGAAGATTTCTTCATTCTGGAAAAAGATATCTTGATATACAGCCAATAGGGGAAAAAAGACGTCTCTTGTTCCCTTTTATAAAGTCTCTCGTCATTTTTACGGATCATTCAGACATTTTGAAAGTACAAGCTGCAAAATGTTATAAGTATTCATGCTGTGCCAAGTTTCTGATGTGCTCTGCTGCGTATTTGTTTATGTCTTGGAGACAGAATATGTGATTTATAGTTAGACTGGTGGGGGTGGCAGCAAGGGAAGCTGTTATGTTCTTCCTTTGCTGCTTGTTGTGCGCCGCTGCTGTTCTCTCTCCAGCTTGCTGTACGTTCACCCCGATATGCACCCTCAGGCAGTACGCCTTTCATTATTTCTTTTGAAACTTTCATCTGAAGTCTCTGAGGGATTAGCCCTCTTGATTCCTGACACAGTCAATGAAAAACAAGCCTCATATACAGGGAGGCTTACAGCCAGAGGAGCTCAGCCCTCCCCTCTACTCTTAATGTGAAATGAATAGTTTACACAACAAGTGGAGGCTCCTCACGTTTTCATTCGTGATTACATATTTGACATTTTTTATCAGAGAGGGTATGGAAGGTCAGTGTGGCAGAAAATCATCTTTTTATTACATTGAGGACATCTAGCTGGTGCTTCTGTGGAGGTAAAATTGACTTCTCTCTGATTTAAAGCTACTCATTAACTCATTTTTAACATTTTTATCATACTAATTATCCAAGGACACTTTATAAAAAGGGCAGTTCTAGACCACGCTTTTATTGTATACCCACTATTTAACCACCATTAGCAGATTTAAGCAGCACCTCACAGACAGAGGCAAAAAAGCTTCCTTTTACTGTAACAGAGACCTCAAGCAGAACCAGACCCATGTTAAACAGCCATCTGCTGAGACTTGTGAATATCCAGTCACCTTCCAAGTTTTCTTTTTAAAGGTTCTGCCCTCCACAAAAAAACATGTATTGGCTGTTGCCCAGATTGATGTGAACAAAACATATCCCATGCCATGGAATGTGAATCAGTCTATCTGGTGTGTTAGTTTACAGATTGTTACAACTGAATGGGCAGTCCTGTTCCCCGTGAAGGAGCTACTCCATGGAAACAACCTGCTCACATGCAATACCCAGGTTCCTTTACACCGTTCATGTTTGTCCATTTGAATTAAAAAAAAAAAAAAGATTTCTGAAATCACTTTTAATTTTAAAAATCCCTTATCTCCTGTACAAAATAAATAGCCAGTGTGAATCTTGCAGGCAGTTGCTGTGTCCACAGCAATGGTGAACTCTGTATGGAATGAACAAACTAGCTCTCATTGCTCATATTAAACTGAATGTTTCTCAAGAAAAAACACCTTCATTTTAATAAATCATTACACAAAAAATAATGTAATAAAAAAATCATGGAAATTGATAACATTACATCACTGTTCACACAACCCTTACAGTATCTTAGCTTTGTCAACTTGATGAAAACGTCTCTGGACTTCTTTTCTGTCTTTGTGTACAAGTTTTATGTCTTTAAAGGCAACATATCATGAAAAAACTGCTGTTGGGATTTTTAATGCTAGATTTTGGTTATTGTTAAAATAATTACTCTAATTACAGTTATTAATATCAATAAATAAAATTATTATTATGGATTAATACATAACAGGGTATCCCCCTGAAGACAAGGAACCAAAAAGAAGCAAAAATCAGACTCAGAGTTAAAATTAAAGTGCTAATATTATTATTGATTTATAAATGTTGGTAATTAAATCAACTGAAGGCGTAACATGAGCACATGAGTGTGTAGGTACGATAATCACAGACAACCTTTTTTTAAATATATAAAGGATTTTTTTTGATGAAGCAGCATCAATCATAATCAATAACACCTTATTAACCACAAAAAAAAAAAAAAAAAATTCTACTTAACTACAACAAGACAAAATATTTACAAAGCTAAGTGTGGTGAATGTCTCTGTGCAAGAGAAAGGGAACAAAATCGTTGAATCACATGTGACTTTAAACATGTTGGACTGAGAACAAAGGTGGAGCTGTGTGGCAAACAAATAAACTCTAGCTCAGTATGGTTACTTTGCCACACAGAAACCCAGTGCCAGGACTTTGATTCTATGGCAGTTACATTAGTGTTTGTGTAGGTGAAGGTACTGTACTGGACATAAATGGACACAGCAAAGTAAACGAACAAGCCATAAGCACAGACAAACACGGTAAATGCAGCTTTGAAGAAATGCACATAAAACACTTCCTTCAGCTGTTTCTGCCCAAACAAAGCCTCTTACTTGAAATCAGTGTGTGATTAGAGTCTAATATCCAACTAGAAGTGAGTGAAAGTCAGTCCAGTAATGCGTCTTCCACAGTTTCTTCCAACAAGTCTTTAGCAGCAGAGATCAACTTTCTGATGAGACCAAGGCTCTATTGTTTCTCTGGGGGCAGCAGATGAGTTCCTTCAAAGTCATCCTTCTAATATCTGTAGCGCTCCATGGGATGGCTCAGAGGAAGGGGTCATGAGAGCTCGTCTAGTCTTGGACCCTGCGCAGTTTCTCCTCAGGTCTTGGGAGAAAGTGTCTTTTCACACCTCGATGTGAAGTGCTGCAAAGGATCTTGGGATGCTGAGTACCTCAGTTTTTATGGCACATCATCTGAAAATTTCCCTCCAGACTGCAAAAAAAAACCCCCCAAAAACAAAAACAGACTTCTGCAGTGTTTGGTGGGTCTGTATCTTTGTTCATTGCGTTGGCCCCCAACACTGTTCGATCATTGTGCACATATATTTGGGTAATCCAGTGTTATCAACCTATAAAAAAGGGAAATTAAGCTAACACAGTGCTTTGTTCATGGCCATCCTCTGTCTGAAAACATGAAATGTGTCTGTTTAGAATCTGTGCTCTTTTAATAGTCATAATTGAAGTTGAAAACCTGCACCTCAGCTGCTGTCTGCACCCATTGATCTCCACGCAGAACCACGGGAGAGTCCACCCATTGGACTCATGAAATAGAGGTGCTGGGTAAGAAGGAGCTTATTTGCAATATGAGAGACACACACCAAAACTGTTCTGAGAAAGGCTGATCCATGTTACATTTTGACCAAAGCACATCACAATTGTTTCATTTAGATCAGAGAGGACTGCATTATAAGATGGAAACGTGGTATATGTCACCTTTAATTCTCTTTTTTCAGCTGTCATCCTCTCCCCTCCTGTTAAATTAACCAGACTTCTTTCTGATGACCGCAGATAGTCCTCTAAATCCTGTTATTAGAGCCACACTGAGCACTTTTCTTATTCACGCTGTGTTTTTCTTATCACTTATCTAATAAAAGATGGATGACCATTGCCATGCAAAATCTGCCGGTCAGAATCAAATGTTTAACAGTCATTTTGCAAGATAATGTGGATTTAACCCTATTAAGTCATTCAAACCCAACTCCTAATACACTTTGAAGGCTTTAGCTGCTTTTACTTTTTAGCTTTACACAAAAGTTAGACAGTATTTTCCCTCTCTAGAAACCCCCAGTATGAAACTATACTGGCAGCAACACTTCCTTCTTTTATTCTTGGGATTTCTTCTGTCAGTCTATCACCTTTGTTGTGTATTAACTTATTTATGGTTGCCTACATATTCTAGTCTTTTTGTCTAGTCGTTACCTGCTCATCATTACCTACCTGCTTCTCTTTGTCACATTTTCTCCTCCTATCAAAGCACAGCAGATGGCTTTCCACTGATCAACCCTGTCCTACTCAGGGTTTCTACCTGTTTAAGTGAAGTTTTCTCTGTTTGGTCTCTGTAAATGTTAAATAAAAATGAAGGAAAGTCTAAACCAGAGGTCTTGTTCAATGCATTGCACAAAACAGGGCCTGAAACTGGCGTACGCCACTTCCCACACAACAGTTGTGATGTATAAAATCAAATTTGACAGGAAAATGGGCACCGGTAAGCAAACTCTGACTCATGCATTTGAACATTTTGGAAGCAAAGGAATTTGGCAACGCAGATGATGAGGTGGTGAACTGAAGCCAGATTATATATTGATGCCTCTCACACATTTACTTGAAAAAAAATATCAAACCTTACCAACTGGGTTTGAATTTTTTCATCAAAAGGTAGTGTCAAGGGTAGACTTGGTGCTAGGATTACCCTGGGGATAGCCAAAGCACCTCCTAAAGCCGGGCACACACTGTGTGAGTTCAAGCTGACTGTTGTCATGGTAATTTAGGATGTTGTCTGACAGTTTACAGAGGAAAACATTACCCCAAAGTTGTTTATTCTGCCTGTGTTTCTGCTCTGACTGTGAAGTGTCTGGAGTCGTACGACCAAAATATCTAACATGCCTAAAACTCCATCTAACCAGTCTGGAGCAGCTCATCGGGTCATGGTCGGACCATGGTCGGCTGTCGTATGCTCCTGTACACAGCACGACAAACAAGGACTGATCTGACTGAAAGTCGGACCGACTTCAAGTGAGCTGTGCCACTCAAAATTCGTAGGTGAATCAGACGAAAATCGCAGTGTCTACCCAGCTTACCAAGCAAACAGGCCCTGTGTTTTGATTTGAATTTCCTATTTTCTTATGTAACCACAGTGATTGAGATCAGGAAGTGTCACAGTCAGCGATAAATAGATATCTGTATCAAAAAAAAAAAAAAAAAAAAAAAAAAAAAAAGATGTAGTTACACTTACAAGTATTGCAGTTCATATTTTGTGTATTGCATACCAACCCAGGACTGCAGCAAGACATAAATGCAGATTATAAATGACCAAAAAATTTTATAGATCCAAAATCAGAAAATCCTTATTGCAATGGGAGATATGTGTTTAAAGCCAAAGCAAATGTGAAATGAAAGCAAACTAATCTATTGATAAATATACTTTATGGACAAAAGTATTTGGCTGCACCTGTTTCTTACTGAATTCATGTGTTTTAATCAGACCTGTTGCCACAGGTGTATACAATCAAGCACCTAGCCAAGCAGTCTCCATTTACAGACATTTTTCTCTGAAGAGCTCATTGACTTCAAGCATGGTACTGTGATGGGTGCCACACCTTTGCAAGAAGGTTTTTGAAATTTCATCCCTTCTGAAAATTTTACAGTACACTGTAAGTGGTATTATTTGGCAGTGGAAGCTTTTAGGAACACCAATTCAGACACAAAGCAGAAGGCCACATAAAACATTGTGTGTGAAAGTCACCAACACTGCTGATTCCCAGCTGATGAGTTCCGAACTTCTGCTGGCATTTATGTAAGTACAGAAACTGTGCGGAAGGAGCTTCATGGAATAGGTTTGCATGGCCAGGAAGCTGCATGCAAGCCTCAAATCACCAAGTCAGAATCAAAGTAGATGGAATGGTGTAAAGCACACCAACACTGGACTGTGGAGCGGTGGAAACAAGTTCTGCGGAGTGACGAATCACACTTCTCTGCGAGTCAGGCCCTCCTGCCCAACATCAATGCCTGATCTCATAAATACTCTACAGAATGAATGGGCACAAATTGCCACAAAAACACTCTGAAATCTTGTGGAAAGCCTACCAAGAAGAGTGGAGGCTGTTACAGCTGCAAAAGGGCACAGACTTATCAATCTGATTGATATTTACTGTATTTCTAAGAAAATGCACACTAAATGACAGAAATGCCTCTATGTTACAACAGCTGGATGGACAAGACAATCTTCTAATCAGAAAAAAATGACATGGACATGATTTAAAAAGCTTAGTTTCACCCTACTGTGATTTTTGTCCATCCAACAATGTTACCTTACCATTCCTTTAGTGTCATTTGGGCCACAGCAGGCAGCTAATTTCAGCGAGGCTTTTAAAACTCTCTGTACGCCACCTGCTCGGCACCAAATGGCAGACACACAAAGTTAACGACGGGCTGCATGATGAGCATAGCGGAGCGTTTAGCAGCTAAAGAGCCAGATATTTCCCACAGGAATTCATAGAGACTTCAAAACAGGGTGTGAATGTGTGAAGGGAGTTCATGTTGGAGGTGCTCTCACCAGGTGGACACAAACATGACTTTAATTTCAGCTAAATGGTGCTTAGTAATCTTTGGATGTTTTTGTTGGACCCTACATTACAACAGATTGATGGGTAAATGCTGGGCCCTCCTAAATTATATCACAAACACCATTGTCTTTACCTGCTTTATTTATTCAAAGTTTTGAGCTGTACGGTACAGAACATGAGAGGACAGCATTAACATTGTGGAAGAATCTACATTGTGTTCAAATTTGGGATGGAGGAGAGACCAACACCATGCTGGATGCAGAAGAGCCTGTGCTGTTCTGTTTTCTTGAACTAGCTGTGCCCAGTGCTGTATACCTCTGTCAGATTGTTGTGATAATAAAGAGCTGTAAAGTCTTTATTGCAACTGTTATTCTTGTATTTCTCTGCAGAGGTACAGATTATGGGCTGTAAACCAGTTTTTTCAACAATGTTGGTTCATTTAAAGAGTATTGCACAGGAGGCTACAGGCTGTCTGGACAATATTACCTACATAAATACACACATAATGATGCACAAAAAGGTTTTCAGTTTTTGGCAAGGCCAAAAGTACTCAAACGTTTTACTCTTTCTAGTACGTGATAAGTAATGAAACATAATGCACTTCACCACTGACACCCATCCAATCCCAACCCCCTAATGTGTGTCTGATATGAAGCTTAGCAGAAGTTTAAGTGGGAAGACTTTCTTTTACATTCATCTTTTCGTTCATTACCATGTCTCATTCACATGTTTGCTGCTCTCGTAATCAGCTGATAATGGTGTCTACTCAAGTTCGAAACCAGTCCTGTTCTGCCACAACCTCTCTCGGTCCAATCATCCTGCGACTGTCATATTTAGAAATCTGTTCTCTTCTCCTCTGCAGTCAGTCTGTCATTTCAGTGTGACTGCCACAAACGTCCTCCACCCCACCTCCATTACATCTCATCACTGTCCAGGTCCTCAGAAATCCACTCCGTATCCTTAATCACCACCTCCAAGCCATCTCATCAGTGTCTGGGTGAAGCTCCTCAAAAGTCACTTTTCATGGCCCCACTGCCCCTGGTAAAATAAATTAATATTTATTCATATTGAATCTTTCCTGATTGAAATACAATTAACATCAGAGCTCCAAATCCTACTGAAGATAAAATAAATAAATAAATACAAATCATGGATGGTGTTACTTGTGGACAAAATTGTGGATAAACCAGCATAAAGGGAAACAGGAGCTACTACAAGCCATGAGACGCAAATAAGACATGGATAAAGCTGGTCAGCAGTGACACAACTAAAGCTTTCTGAAATTCATGCTTTTAGGAATCGTCAATGGCACTGGAGGTCCTCGAGAATACATGCTAGTGAAAAGATGCGAGCAACAACATCAAAAGAGTTACAGGGATCCTAAGTTAAGAGTGGAATATTCTATGTACAAATTTCATCTTCAACAGAATGTGACACTGTAAAAACAAATCAAAAATAAACTTTCTTATAACTGCACACTATTAAGCATTGGTAAAACATTAGTATATACCTAATAGGCCTTTGCAACAAAACAAAAGAAAAAAAAACATTAAACCAGAGGAGTGTGCCTTGCCAATATGTGTATCGTTGCAGATGTTACGAAATCAATGTGGCCAAAATGCTGTTTTAAAATACGAAACATCTATTTTGAAGGTAACATAAAAAGCCCAGCAGATGGCAGCAGTCATAGAACTGCCTCACACCCCTTCTCACACTAGGAGAAGTTGGTACGAGTAATGGTAACATAGATCATAGTGTCTTACTACTGCCAGCAAGACTAAAAGCAAAAAAACTGGATTATTATCAAGTTAGGAGTTGGATATGTGCCAAAAATTTCCTTAACTTCTGATCAGGTGATCATAAGCATCACTTTATGTTTTATTTGTAAAGACTTGAGCTGAACAGCAGCAGTGATAGTGACTTAAAGCTGCTTCCGACACTGTGATGCTGGTTAATAAAGAAACAGTGATGCTGTATTATGCAGCAAAGCAAAAACGCATTCATACAAGTTCAAGTGGGCTTATAGGAAAGTGAAACCAGAACTTTATAATAAAAGTATGGAAAACAACACCAAGAGAGGCAACAGAGAGGGTCAATTTAGGTTCATTAAGTTAAATATTACTGTATTTTCATTCATTAATGGTTGAGTAATTATAAATAGACTATTTTGATTAACTTGGATTTTATTAGATTTTTAATTAAGTGTTTAAAGTGTAAGAAATTCAAAACTATACTGCTTCAGTTATCATCTACTATTAAGACACGCTGATGTAGTGAAGTCTACGTAGGACATGTTTATAATTTGTTGATATTTGTTGATATTTGTTGTATCGTGATTCATTCATATAATTAGGCTGTAGGAAAGCCCAGCCCCATGTTTAACACATACCGCATTGCATAATGAATTTATATACTTATAAACACAATTTTATGGGATTGTTTATACATTTTTAAACCATCAGTAAATACTTAACTCATCATCTATAAAGCATAATTAACTAATTCATATTTAATTATCAATACTGCTATATTCTTGTTTTATTGTTTGTAAACGGTGTAAATGGTTGCAGGGATGAAGCTATGTTTATAAATGTCATACAGATTATTTATTAATGTTTTGATGATTTAAGCTTGACTGATGCATCAATAAAACATGTATAGCTCAGTTTTACACTCAACTGACACATCATTTAGCTTATTTTAGATGATGAATTAAGTATTTAATGCTTTTTTAATGCTTTAGTAATTCTTTATTAATGCTAACAACTATGTATTATTATTCAATTATTTTCAAATTGAGGGCTGTGGTATATTTTGTCAGTTTAGACATCCTTTTCTTTTGGGAAAAAGAGAGCTATACTTTTAGTAAACTACAGATTTAATTGACATTATTATGCTACACTTTGTTCACACCTCACAGAGCTGTTCAAAAAGCTTCAAATACAATGTTTTTTCCTGTTTTTAATACTGAAAAAAGTTGGCAACGTTTTTCAAAAGCAACATTACCCATCACTGATCAACAGTATTCAATTAAAAAGGATCTTCTTGTTTTAATAAATATACATTATTCATATTCATATGTAAATTAATTCTAGGTATGTGTTGAACATTGTGATAGTTAATAAAGGTTGCACAGGATGCCCCTTCCTCTTCATACTTTGATGATACATCGTTCAGTGATCATTAGCTGTAGTCTTACTGGTCCTTTAAATTAGAGTAAAATTTATGCTTTTGCTTTGATGGCTTGACAGGTACATTACCAAATGCATCATTAAGACTTGTAATGTAAAATACAAAGTTAATCAGCACTGTTCTCCTCACCTTGGCTCTATTATCAAACTGTTTATTGTGTCTAAAGTCAAATCAGAGTCAAAACCTGGCTAATAAAGCAGATTCTGACTCTCTAATGATTCATTCCTTTAATAAAGCAGCAGCACAATTGTCAGCAGAATTAACGTTATCTTAATCATGTCTGATGATGAAATGTTGCAATGTGGACTCTTTGCGCTGTAAAAACTGAGTTATTAAATCTGAGCTCCTTTGGGTTTACACGGCGTGTAATGACGCACTCCCTCCTCGTTCTCCTTTGAGCTTACTTTTGTCAGCAGTTTCATTACTTTGCACTTTGCTACTAAGCAGGTGGAGCTAATCTATCTAGTTTGCCCTTCAGTTATGGTTTACTGTCCAGGGTACTGGACACAAGTGTCTCCAATAATCCCTTAATTAGGCGATGATGGACTATTCATTTAGTATGCAAAGCTGCAAATCTCCCCATCCACTGAGCGGAGCCCTCTGCAGTCATACGGAGGCCAACGCTAATGATCTCAGCAAGTGGCAGCAATCCATTGGAGCGCTGCAGCAAGTGCACATTAATCTTGCGGGTGATCCAGTTGATGAATGACCCTGGCCCAGAAGCCCTGGCAGATCCCACCTTAATTATGCTGAGGGAGCCACACCTGGGAGGCACCGGGGGACGTCTTGCTAACTCAGGAGCAGCAACTCGGGAGAAGGCCTGCGGCGCACAGGCAGCTCGTTCCAGTCTGAAACGCCTTGGGAAAAAATCTGACTTTACAGCAACTCCTCGGAGGACATTATAGCAGAGACTGACTTCCAAATCACAAACTGTGAAAAGGGCAAATGGATGTCACCAAATCCAAACTCTTTACATGGATAGGTCATCAGAGAAATGCATATTTGTGGTTTGTTTTAAGCCAGTTCACTCAAGACATTCCTGTTTCTGTAGTGACGCCTCCATCTGAATATATTCCCCTCTGCTCTAATTGTAGCCCCCGTTATTTGGCTGCTGTGCTCTGACATGTTTAAAGGAAGGAAAAAAAAGGCTCAGCAGGGCCAAGTGTTGCATCAGAGTAACATCAACACCCTAAAGATAGCACGCTGGCACAATGGGAGGATGAGTAAAAAAAGAAAATATGATCAAAACGCATGAGTAAACAATATGAGGAAGATGGGAGGAAAAACAGCAGACCCTCTGCAAAATGTTTGATGTGGGAAAGACACATTACAGAAACACAAATTCCCTTGTCTTATAGGGCATGTTTAAGGTCAAGTTAAATGAGCTCTATCTTCATTTTTAGATCAAAATACAGTTTTTTTTAAAAGATATTTATAGTGCAAAATGCTGTGGAGATTTTTCAGGGGTTTACCTTCCTGGCTTGAGCATAAGGTGTCGAGGCTGTTGTGGCTGTGCAGGGAAAGTGTGGGCGGGGGGAGCAGTAGATGAGAGTTGGAGATTAGGAGAGTCTTGAAATGAGTTTTTGCTCCAAAACAGAGTATTGGTCATTTTGTGCAGTTGGAGAAAAACACTCTTGCATTTTGCCCTTGTGAGATAGAAACTCTTTTTTTTAAACCAAATGCTTAAGATGCCTCCAAAACTGCACCATATCTATGTGGTAAATATGCCATATGATGATGCTCTGCAGCTACTGTCTGAGGGCATCCTGTCTGATCCTGCTGGGAATCACTCGTTGTATGTGAGCTCCGGAGTCGCCTTGATTTATACCTTCTTCATTTTCCCTCCAGTAATGGTTGACTTGCACTCATGTCCTCGTAGGATGCTATTGAACATATGACCCTTCATAGAGGTTATTGGATTCCCTGCACAACAAACTCCACAAGGAATAATTTGTCCTTTTTTTTCTATTGCAGGGAAGCTGGTGTGATGCATCTCAGAGAAAAATGAGTGAAAATTATATTATGTCCTGTCAGAAATGAGATTCAAGAACCATCATTGCTTGGTTTTAATCATACAGGTTGAATCTATCTATCTATCTATCTGTCTATCTATCTATCTATCTATCTATCTATGATCCATTGATCCATGTATCTACCTATCTATCTTACAATACAAGTCAGTGGTCGCATCCCAAACACCCAACAAATTGGTTGAACTGCATCCACGTACAATAAAGTTGGGATTCAAAAGGTCAGCTGGAAATGGGACAAAGCCCAGAGGAGTTCTCTTAAGGGCCAGCCGAGGTTTAATACACATCCATCACTTTTTATCATCTAATTAGTCGACCATGTGGCAGCCTGGACAGCATTGGAGGGGAGCAGAATTATCGATCAGGTAAAGGATGGTATCTATCATTGCACCTCAGCATTGACACCGCAGCCATTTGAAAACAGAGGGAAAGACAATATGACCGCAGCGAAGTACGATTAGAATCAGGAATGCTGCTCCAAACAGTGGCTGTTAGTTCGTTAGTTCTCCTCTGTGGGGCCATCGACTAATAGACTCACTGCTCTGACTTTGCAGTGTGATAACTATACTGGGGAAACAAACAAGAAAAGTTTGGAAAAAATAGGATTTGAAATTTAATAACAAAACAATGTATTGCTGTAAAAGGACAGTAAAGCTAAAGCTAGAATTTCTCAATTAAGGATCATCGCTTTTGACATGCATCTTTGACAGTGATAGTGAAAAAATACTTTGAAGACTCTGGAAAGGAGACTTTCTTCATCAAGCTTTGCCATCGCCAGCTCTACCTTGCATGAGTTCTGTGATCTGGCTTTCAAGCCACTGCTCCCAGTGTTTCCGGAAATTTCAGTCCTGGTCATTATGGCCTAAACAAATTTAAAATAGTTGTCAAATGTGATAATTGCAGTCACATATTAAATGTGTGTTTATTGAGCTTAAAAAACTTACTGGTATACTATTCTGGAAGAGGAGCTTCTATCCTGATGTTTCAACTCCCTTCCCACAGTGTCCCTTCATTTTACTTTTTTCTGGCTGCATTGTGGTGATTACAGCTGCAGTGCTCAGCAAGAGCTGACTTTTCATGTAAAAATTTGTTTCTCTTTCCCACTTTCTCATAGGCAGAACAAGACATTCTTAATTTTCCATTGACAGTTTTCCACTTCTGCCAAGGAAATTCTTACCTCCCTTTGGGCTTGAATTCTCAAAGTAAGCTTATTTTTTCTTACCTTAATGTTAGCTGCAGCAGGTGCCTCGGGATCAGCCGTCTCGTCTTCAGGGTTGGACTTGGACACATTTAAGACAGGCTTCAGTGGCAAGTCATCTTCATCGTCATTGTTGGACTGGTTTGGCTTCTGAAAATATTTCCACAGTTTTGCCATGCTGTCCTCCTGTCTTTCTTCTTGCTTGTTGTTGTTGTGGTGTTGGGAGCCTGCACGGCTAACATTTTGCAATACACAAGTCTCAATACAGCCCTAATTTGAATGCTACATAAAAACACAAATAACACGTATAAAACACACCTTAATTGTTTTCATAGAAAGTTACGTGGAAATCTATTTTAACCTGTTTAAATAGAATTCAAATTGTGCTATTTTCACAGGACGCCATGTCCTGAGGTCGTCCAAAATTTCGGATATCAGAGGAAAATTCCAGACAATGACCAGCATATGCTAGCTAACGGAAACTCTGCTGTGTGCTCCGAAGGAGGGGGAACATACTATCTCATCACTCTTTAATTCTGCCTGTAAAATAATCCGTGGAGAGCGATGAAGTAAGAGCCAGGATAGAAAACACAAACTTCATTTATCACCACATGTAGGACATAGATTAGCTAGTTTGGCCTCACTCTACAATCAAGAAGATTTTTTTTCTTAAGATTTATTCTTAGTGAAGGACTAAATTTAAGAACACCCCAGAGCACTCTTATGAACATTTGAGTGCTGATATGACAGGATAAAATGTTTAATTTTTGCACTCATTAGCACTGGAATATGCTAATGAGTAGGTGTAGAAGTTTAAGAGGGTGTTGTGAATCCCACAGGTTTCTCTCATACATTTTCTTAAGAACAAGTTTAGGAACAATTCTAGGAAGATATTAGTGAATGAGACCAGTTGTATTTGATGACCTGGAATTCAATTTTCCTTTCTACATAGTAGAAAATTACTAGCTAGTAGCTATTGTTATTTAGAGAATGTCTGAGAAGACTTCATTTTCATGCACTGGAGCCTAATGCACTCTCAGAATCATTGCATTGCATTGCATTAGTGACTGCCCCTCCTCCCTTACTAGAGCATTATTATTGTTTACATGCAGCCCTTATGTCATATGAAATGTGGATTGAGTTCAACATTTGAGCTAGCAATGAAAATGTAATGCTCTAACGAGGACAGCTGACAGGGAAAATCAGACATACAAAGAAGAATTGAAAGAAAGCTGTGCATTCATCTAATCTGGTTTCATGAATGCAAAACCAGTGTGTCTTATCAAGGAAGTCTGTATGAATGGAGTATAATAAAAGACAGCATGACATCAACAAAGCATTGCACCATTAAAGAGGCCTTTCTGCTCCTGAGAGAGACACGAAGGCACAAAATTGAAGTTCTAAGCCTGTAATTATATATATTCTGCAGCCAAATTGTGTAGTATAGGTTTAAAAAGACACACTGTCTTGCACTTTTTTTCAGGTGATTCTGGTGATAACTGCTGCTGCTGCAGCCTCAGGTGCTGTCTGCTGTCTGCGGTGCTGCGTTCCCCTTTACTGGGCCGTGAATGTCACGTGTCTGTCACTGATTGTTATGCCGTTGTTGTTAAGAAGAATAAATACCAATTTCACAAAAAGACACTGTCAGAATTATCCTGCGGGCCAGTTTTGGTCTGTTGGCCGCCAGTTGCCAACCCCTGCCCTATACAGTAACATGAAAGCAACCGAAAATGCTCCGCTAATGTAGTTCAGCATAAGTTCAAGCATGAAGACTGTTTCATTGCCATCCGTTTCCTCCTGTTTACTAATAATCACTGATTCATGTGTCTCTCTTTCCCCTCTCTGTTTTCCTCCACTGGTAGTCTGTTGTTTAAGTGCAACCCCTGCAATCCTCCTCCACCCCAGCCACCTCCATCACATCTCATCACTGTCCTGGTCAGCCTCCTCCAAAGATCACTCCTCTTCTTAGTTAACTCAACTTTAACCACTTTAACCTATTATACTGTCTTCTTAAGAGAATGTGATGTGAAATGAAAAGAAGTCTGAAATGGACTATCAAAGACACCATGATAATTAAAACTTTAATGGTGTATGTGTTGACACAAAACAATGACATCCACATAATGTTCCCTGACTTAAGACCACTAAAACAACAGGCTGAGGTACAAATGACTCCTGCAAAATGTGGGACTTGAAGACATTTTCCTCTAAATTCAGCCCACAAAGCTTTCTCTGCTGTATTTGGGGCAGCCTTTAAAAAAGGAAAGGCCGGGCTGTCCCAGCTTTGATAAATTTGGTTTCGGAATTGTGAATTTTATCACAGGTTTGCTCTTAAATTGGGGACACGACTAAAAGCATCTCCTCTAAGATCTGGTATATGAGAGCAAACAAATCAATACCGTCAATCTCAGCATCAATTAGTCATTGTGACAGGTGACCCTGCTGAGGTGTGCTGGCAAGTTCAGCAATTCATAAACAGCTAAAGTGACAGATTTGTTATCCAGTTTCAAACAGCCCACTCAGGAGTTTTCATAGCTATGCAAAAATTACAAGAGGAGAGAAACTGCACATGTAGGTGCTGCTGGATATGTGCACCTTCTGCAAAACTGAGCTTCTAAACAGGACCTCAGATGTTTTCTGGTTAAACGGTTTATGCAAGTATCAGACAAGCAGCTAAACATGCAAAAAGCCCTCATCAATGCTAATTAGTGTTGTTGTAAATCACAATCATGAGAAAGTGTACATTGCACAGGAACAAGCTTAATAGCTAACAAATCATTACTGTCAACTTGGACAATTAACCATAATTTGTCATGACTTGAGATGCACTGCCCTGTTTGACCTTTAGTTTTTCTCTCACTTTGGTCTAAGACACAAAACATACTCTACATATAAAATGTATTCAACCCTTTGGATGTTTTACCCTTAAATTGATTTTATAAATCAATCATGATCAACATAATTTCAAAATTAATGTCAAAATTAAAACCGATTTCTATGAGGTAATGTCAATTAAAAAAAAACACAGTGTAAAATAAATGACTGTATAAATATTCACCCCCTTCTGCAATCACCTGCAATCACAGCACTGAGTCTTTGCGGACTAGGCTTGCACATCTGGACACTGATATTTATCTCCATTCCTCTTTGCAAAACTGCTCAAGCTCTGTCAGGTTGCACATCGATCAGCTGTGGTCAGCCCTTTTCAAGTCCAGCCACAAAATCTCCATCGGATTGAGGTCTTGGCTTTGACTCAGCCAGAACATTCACCTTGCCTTTAAACCATTTCTGTGTAGCTTTTGCTGAATGCTTCAGATCATTGTCATATTGGAAGATAAATCTTCTGCCAAGCCGTAGTTCTCTAGCAAACTAAACAAGATTGTCTTCAACTGTGGCTTTGTCTTTGCCACTCTCCCATAAAGCTTTGACTGGTGAAGAAGCCAGGCAACGGTTGTTGTCTGCAGAATCTCTCTCATTTCAGCTACTCCTTCAGAGTAGTCGTAGGTGCCTTGGTGGCCTCTCTCACTAGTCCTCTCCTTGCACGGTCACTCAGTTTTTTTAGGACAGCCTGATCTAGGCATGTTTACACATGGGCTATATTCCTACCATTTCTTGATAATAGATTTAACTGAACTCTGGGGCAACTCTGTTCAGTGCATTGCATTTTTTTTTTTTCTTTTTTAATCTATCCCCTAACTTATGCTTTTCAGTCACCTTTTCTCTGACTTGCTTGGAGATTTCTTTCAACTTCATGGTGTAGTGGTAGCCAGGAACACTGATTTACAAGTGACTGTGCCTTCCAGACACAGGTGTCTTTGTACTAGAACCACTTGAGACACATTCACTGCACTCAGGTAATTTCCATTTCACTAATTGTGAGACTATTAGCACCAATTGGCTGGACTTCTGTTGAATCAGGTAGGCATTTTAAAGGGGGTGAATATTTATGCAGTCACTTATTTTACTTTACATGTTTTTTTTTTAATTACATAACTTCATAGAAATTTGTTTCCAATTTGACATTAAAAAGGTTTTTTTGTGTGTCTAAAATATCCAAATTATTTTGAACATGATTGATTTATAAAATAATTGAAGTGTAAAAAATCCAAGGAAGTGAAAACGTTTTACAGGCACTGTGTGGTACAATATTTACAAAACATATATATCTCATAGTAAATTAAAAAAGTTCAAACCTTGACATAAAAGTCAATATTAGCATGTTAGCTCCTTTTTTCTGCTCTCACCAACCATTCCTCCCCTGTCCCCACCAACACACTCCAATCCCCATCAAAATACACAGTGCATACCCAAAGTGCACTGCTGCATAGTGGGACACATATTTGCACATTGTGTTTGTGTTGATGCATCCCAGGTTTTGTTTATATGCACGGCCCTAGGCTCCAGGTCCCTGGATACGCGGAATTCATGTCTTAGCTTGGCCCTATGCATTAACCAGATTTCTGATTATGTTTGGTACGCTAACGGAAATCTAAAAGCCTTCCTCTGAGGTTTTGTGTGATACCGATCCAAATACATTTTCCAGGCCCGGAATATCCGACAGTCTTTATTGGTTGGCTGGGTGTAAACGAGTTTGGTAGAACTAAATGTGACATTTCTGGTTGGTATTTCTGTAGACTTCCTTCATTCTGTTTTGCAGTGCTCAGAGACACATTTTATGAATCTTTCCACAACAAGTGAAGGAGTCTTTGTTTTTTCAGTCTTTCTGTACAGACATTTTCAAAGAAATTCATGAGCAAAATGCCTTCAAGTGTCACTCGAAGGCATTTTGCTCATGCATTTTGTTATCTTCATTAAACACAGACACCATGAGTCTAGACTCCACTGAGGCTGAGCCAGCTCTGCACAGTACTTCTATGCCAAGAATAAAACCTATATGATCATAACAGGTGAAAAATGTAACCTGTATATTTTACTTTTATTTGATTTGAACATCTGCTACCTTTTCAATGATTGTAGCATTGACTTTTTTTTTTAAGATGAATAACAATCAATGTGGATTTACTGTGTGTGGAAATCTGTTCCTTGAATTCATACAGCCCGTTTCTAATGATGTGAGCTTCTCAAACACTGTTTCAAATAAAAAGAAGTCTAAAGTACTTTATTGTGGTTTATGTGGTTATTTACTTATTAGTACGGATGCCCTGAGAGGACATACAACTGTTCATTTTATTTTTTCACAAATTATTTACTCAAGATCACAAATAATTAACCAAATTAAACCAGCATTAAAATGTCAACCTAACAATATAGATAACAAGAGAAATAACCAAAATTCCCTCTTGGCCCAAGAAAATTAGGTAAACTAGAATCTTAAATGATTAAAAAATATTTAAGACAAAATAAGTGACTGCATAAACATTAACCCCCTTTAAAGTGAATGACCTAGATCAACAGAGGTCCAGACATTTGGTGCTAGTAGGAGCTAATTAATGAAAAGGGGGGTTTACCTGAGTTCAGTGAATGTGTCTCAAGGGATCATAGTATAAAGACAACTGTGTCTGGAAGGTACAGTAACTAGTTTATCAGTATCCCTGGCTACCATTACACCACAAAGACAAAAGAACACTTTTCTTCAGAGAAAAAGTCATTGACAGTAAAAGTCAGGGGATGGATACAAAAAAATTCAACACAATAAGGGGCACAAACACATCATCCCCACTGTGAAGTACGGTGTGGCAGCATCATGCTGTGGGCATGCTTCTCAACACCCCACCCTGAAAGGCTCATAGAGGTAGAGGGTTAAATGAATGTGGCAAAATATAGGAAAGGTCAATCTAATTTAGTCTGCAAAAAAACTACGGCTTGGGAGAAGATTTATTTTCTATCAATGACCTGAAGCATACAGTGAAAGCTACACAGAAATGGTTTAAAGACAACGAGCACAATGTTTTGGAGTGGCCGAGTCAAAGCCCAGACCTCAATCCAACAGAGAATTTGTGGCTGGACTAGAAAAGGGCTGTTCACACCCAATCACTGTGCAACCTGACAGAGCTTGAGCAGTTTTGCAAGGAAGAATAGAGATAAATATCAGTGTCTGGATGTGCAAGCCTGGTTCAGATCTATCCACACAGACTCAGTGCTGTGAATGCAGCCAAAGGTTCATTACTAAATACTGACTTGAAGGGGACTTCTAATTTTTATATGTCACTTTTTTGTATTAAATATTTTTTTATTTAATTGTTTTCTGTTTTTACTTTGACACTAAAACGGTTTTGTAGTAGTTGTTTTTTGTTTGTTTTTTTTAATCAAAAATGGCAAATTATTTTGGCCATGATTGATCTGTAAAGTCAATTGAAGGGGTAAAAAAAATCAAAGGGGACAAATACTTTTTACATGCACTGTATTTGTAATATATTTTTTTACTCATTTGAGACTGAAAACTTGTATTTTGCACATTTACATATCATAAGCTATTTTTTTCTAAGAGTTAGTTGCATTCAGGTCCTTCTATGTTTTTTCCCTTATATTTTATTTTCAGAACTCCTTTTTTATTGTCTTGGCTCTCTCAATACTGTTACATGCTGAAGCACCTCAATTAATAATTTACTTCATTGTGAATCTGAGTTCAGTTTTCCTGCATTTGGGTCTTCCATATAAGGTTTGTTTTATTCAGTTATTCTCTTTTATATACATTGACTATTTTGTAATTTTCAGGGCCCCTTTAATATTCATTTACCAAAAATGTTACAAGTCTTAAGTGTCTTTTTATGACTTTGTGGCCCTTCCCTTATTCAAAAGTTACAATACCAGTCTGAGGGAATATAAATAGCATAAATAGCATAAAATATGGATTTTGACAACCTAGAATTTAGTTTTACTGCATTTAGGTTTTACTGGAAATGTGTGTCTTTCATGCTTTTTTGCATGCTCCCACTTTTTCTTGCCTGGGATCTCCCCAAAGTCTGTTTTAACTAATGGATGACAACTTGTATATTCTGCTGCCTGTTAAGTCGTCTGTGCTGTCAGCCCCACTGAAACAAGAGTGTTTGGTAAAGGCCTCTGTACTGTGACTTAAATCACACTGAGTAGTGTAACACTGCCAACCTGCCAAAACCTCCCTACAACGGCCGTTCATCTCAGCTCAAGCAGACAGGCTCAGACTGTGGCAGAGTTCAAAATGAGGTCACTGCATATTAGCAGAGTCGATTCTCAAGGTAGCATAGCTTCAGAGTGGTGACTTTATTGAGAAAGTATAAGGGGGCTGATGTATTTTGCATTAGCAGCACAGTAACTTCATGTTTTGTGCTTCTGAGAATGGGGATGGGGAGTCCTTGGGTTTCATCAAGTTGGAATATTTTGTTGGAATCAGCATCATAGCTTTTAACTGGTTTTATCTTAACTTTCTAACAGTTAAAACATATAGATATTTAGCAAGCACCTCCCTCACATGTGGGGTTCCCCAGGGGTCCATCTTAATCCCCTTCTGTTTTCTGCTCATTTAACCAAGTGTATAGCGTTGGTTCAGGCAGACCATGGAGACAAGCGCTTTACGTGTGCGAGATCAGCTAATCTCACACAAACCCTTATCAGCTGACACTATAAGCACACTACTGGTTTATCACACTCATGCTGCCCTCCTCCACCCCAGCTCCTCCTTCGTTCTGCTTCATACTTAATCAGTGTCATTCTGCTGTCATTGATGCCTGCTCTGCTCTGTGTTTTTGCTGCTTCTTTTCCTGCCTTAGGCTTTCCTTGTAGGCAAAGGAAAAGTAGGAACATGTGCTGTTCCTGCTTGATGCTTTCAGGGAGGGAAGGGATCCAAAAACAGCCACACCACCAGATATGAATAGTAGCAATAAGTGCAAATTAATAACTGCTGGTGAAAAATATTCATAACCTTGAATCATATGTGTTTCTTGCCAAAATGGTACCCACTAAACTCCTTTTTGGCTCGTTAATCAGAATTTTCATGATCACTGTTACTCTAATGATACCTAACTATATGTCCCTTTAAAGTCTAAAGAAGGTGACATGTCTGCATTCTTATCTTTCATAACTGTCAGATGACTGTGTGCCTCTGTTTTATCTTTGGGCTTTCTCTTTGCTTTTTCAAGTTACTTAACATTTATTTCGTTGTTTACTTTTATGCATTTCATCTTACTGCGGTTTTGAACATCTTAAAGCTCACATCTTTGTTTTTTTTTTTTTTTACCTCATGTGCCTTAATTGTCTGCCTGTGAGGCACCTTGTAACTCCGGTTTTGAAAGGTGCATTATAATTAAGCTATTATCATTATATGGGCTTGTTTTTAATGTCATATGGTGATGAATCAGACATTTAAAGAGCTCTGCTCCAGCGCTAGTCCCCACCATGAAGGCAACTGTTGGTGTTTTTATAAAATGCAGTTTAGTCTTTAACCTCTGTGCTAGCTGCCTGCAGGCTGTCCTGGCTGTATCCCCAGCACAGTGCCACTGAGAACAATGCACTGAACACCACTTATTGTGTAGAGCTGGCTAGTTAAGTTTTAAGGATGAACACTTTGTTTTTTTAGCTGATGATTAACAGTAATGTAAGATACCCACTTTTGATATCAAGAATGACTTATTTTAATATCTTTGTGGCTGCATACTGAATGAAGGGAAGAAATATGCACCTTAAACATAGACTGCACCAGAGTTGACTTATCACTGCAGCTTCCTCTGAATTGCTGTGAGGTGATGTTTCTAACAAATGAGATGAATAATTTTGCATTAACAGTGAGTGGATATTGTCAGGATTGAGAACAGTAATTGCAGTGGAGCTGCAGACACATCGAATGGCTGAGGCACATTTTTAATTCCAGGTGTAAATGTAATATGGATAATTCATATCTGAATACAATCTAGACACGAGGTGAATGTTAATGTGAGTCTGCACTGAGGCTTTATGAGACTCTCTGACTTGTCTCATAGTGAGGTAGACTGTGAGGCTGTGCAGGAAGAAGGGTTTGTTTATGACTTATTTATATGGAATAAGGACTATTGTAAAAATAAATTGGTGCTGTCTAATTTTCAGAGGTCAATTGTTGTTTTAAAGACCTGTTGCCTTTTTAAAAGTAGAAACAGCTCATTTATGACAAGCCATGTAAATTATCTTCTCAATATAGCAGCTGTCAAGACTCAAACTGAACTTCAATAAACTCCATTTTTCCTGAGTGACTGCTTGTTTGTAAATGCAAATAGACACAATCTGAGCTCTCAGCTTCCACTGGGGCCGACAATGTCTGAGCGATTTATGAATGGCTCAGATAACAGACACAACAAAAGGGAAGATAAATCGGGTCAATATATTTTCCTCTGCTGCTCTGATAATAATTTATCATCAGTGTTGAGTGGCGGCGGCCATCTTAATACCACTTCACTTGTGTTTTTCACACTGCTGCGAACACTCCATGGCCCAAGTGTCTGGGCATGCTCAGAAATCTCTGTCAGGGTGACTCTCAGACAGACAGACAGGTAGGGAAGTCTGATAACAGCGGAGATTTACAAACAGGGCAGTTCCTGTTAGAGAGCTCTCTGAGTCTCAGAGTGGCAATTTACGAATGCAACAATTTCAGCAAACCCATTGAGCTCTCCCACGCTCTCTTGACTGCCAAACACCCAGTCACCATTGTGCTTCAAACACTTGTCTTCCCCCACACCCAATCACCGGCATCACTTATATACAGGTCTGGTTTGCAAATAACTTGATATTTCAGACAGAATGGGACAGAAGATTGGAGTTACACCTGAAGTCATTCAACAAAAAAGAAGACGGCCTGATATTTAAAACAATATTTTGTTTCATGGTCACAGGAGGCCTGAGGTCAGGGTACCAAACATAATAAATAATAAATGATACCACAGCCATGCTATTATTCGGTACAATAATACTACCTCGTAATGCAACATAACACATTATCCAACATAACACTGCATTATCCAACATAACATAACACATTACTTTAAACTAAATAAAGTAAGGCAACAAAATGAAATGCAACAAACGTAACCGAATATAACATAATGCAACATAACACATAAAAAGTTAGTGAAATATTAAGTAACGAAACATAACATAACATTACGTAACGTAACATTATGTAATGCAACATAATAAATCAAAATATTGTAAAACCTTACATAAAAAAGCATAACTTAACGAAACATAATGTAATGAAGCAGCATAACAAAACGTAACATAACAAAACATGACATAATATAATGACATAAAATAATGTAACATAATGTTACATACATAATGTTACATACATAACGTTACATACATAACGTTACATAACATAACAATACAATACAATACAACACAAGAACTTTATTCATCCCCAAAGGGAAATTCACTCGTCTGGGATTCTCATCTGTTTACTGTAGAATTATAAAGTCTAATAGCCGATGGTATGAAAGATTTTCTAAATCTTTCTGTCCTGCAGCGCAGGGATAGGAGCCATCCACCACCGTTGTTTCTTTGCTCACTGAGGGAGATATGAAGTGGATGATCCATGTTTCTCAGAATGGCCTCCACCTTGCTCAGTGCGCGTCTCTCCACCTCATCCTCCAATGAGTTCAATTTGATTCCAACCATGGAGCCAGCTTTTTTAACCAGTTTGTTCAGATGCCTTGCATCCTTGTGTTTTACACTGCCTCCCCAACAGACTGCAGCATAAAACAGAACACTTGCCACACCAGACGGATAAAACATCTGCAGCATCTTACTGCAGATGTCTATTTATCTGAGTCTTCTCAGGCAAAAGAGGCGGCTCTGCCCCTTTTTGTAGATGAAGTCTACTTTTTTAGACCAGTCCAACTTACTATCCAGGTGTAACATTAACTATCCATTATACCATTACATAACATAACGTTACATAACATAACGTTACATAACATAACGTTACATTATATAACGTAACATATCATAATGAAAAATTACATCATGAAACAAAACATAATAAAACATTACATAACATAGCAAAACATAAATAACAAAGCAAGACATAACATAACATAACATTATGTTACATAACAATGTTGCATAATATCATGTTACATAACATAACATAACATTACATACGTAATGTTACATAACATAACGTTACCTGGGATAATATTACATAACATAACATAACATAACATAACATAAAATAACATAACGTAAAATAATATGATGTTACATGACATAATGAAAAATTACATAATGAAAACATAATGCAATGCAATATATTGCAATAGAACATAATGCAACATAACCTAATACAGGTCAAACATGCACACTGAGATGCTGCTTGGCCTAGCAGGTTTTCCCAATGGATTGGAGCTTTGGTCCTTGAGCTTGACTATTTTCATAACAACAACATGACATTGACAAATTCTCTTTAAGTATTAACCCACATTAAACAGTTGCTTATTCTCTTGAACACTGCTTTTTTAAAGCTCTATTTTGGTCTCCCACTGAGTCAAACAACTGGCTGCCCAAATAAAGTTCACCAGCAAGTAAGAAGGCTGTGTAAAGTGGATTTTTACATTTTTCTTTCTCTAGCTAAAAATATTCCTGTGGTATTATTATAGTTAATCCTAACATAACCAACCCTAACAGCTAAAAACAAATGTGATAAAGCCTCTCAAGAGCTTGCTAAAGCTAAGGGAAACTACAAATCTGAGTCTTAATGGAGACCACTTTAAAACAGAAATGTAGTAAAAGAGAATATTAGATTTGATTGCCTTAAAGTCCCTATGATGAGTTTTTACAGGGTCATGAAACAGACTAACATTAATATTGATGTCTCTCTTTGATTTTCTAAATTAAACAAGACTTTGAGCGACTAGGTTGAATGTTCTATATTGTAATTTTAATGGGTCTAACCACAAGGGCAGTGGGGGTAGCTGTCAGATGAGATTATTTGACACAGCTATTTAAAATTTTAACTGAATATATTTATCATGAGTGATGCATGTGGCTGCAAGGGAAAATTACTTACACATGTAGAAGACAAGATTCAAGATGCACCAAGTAAAGTTCCTCACAGGAGCTTTAAGCTGAAAAAGCATCATCTATTTTTTCCTCTTAACTGGTAGCTCTCAGGGGATGACAAATTTTCTGGTTTGAAAAAGAGCTTTATGCTATATTGTTGTCCTTTAGTAACACTACAACACTGTCACACAGAGGCTGTCTTTGTGTCAGCTCAGGTTTGCATGATGAACCGGGAACAGACACTTGCAGGGAGACCCATTTAGCCATGCTACATAGATATTTCTCTACATTATAAACACAGGACTTCATATGTACAATGTTGGATTAGTGAAGTGCCAACTTGCATGAGCCATGCGTTTCAAATTATTCAGCACCCAACGCGTAGTGTGTCGCTGGCCCTCCTGGTGTGTTGGAGGTGTGTGATGTATGAGATCCTCTAACACAAGGAGACGTTTCAGCAGCGTGCAATTTTAAATCCCCATATTGCAGCAACAAAGTACAAGTTAAGGTCTGGTGAATGTGCACATTGCTAATTATAGGCTGCAGCCATGTATGATAAATCCAGTGTATAAGATGTGTAAGCATTGTCAGTGTAATGCAGGCTTGTTTTCTGCATGTGCACTCTCTTGCGTTTGGAAACATGGAGAGGGGAATTACACCCCTCATGAGTCATCATCACAATTCCACACACGTTGCTGCTGATTATTCAAGTTCATTCATACAACCTTCTGTTGCATCTATCAGGATAAAATCATTTTTTTACTCTTGTAGACCAATTTATGCAATGCTCTTTAGAAAACCAGCAGGGTGCAGACATGAGCTTTCTGTAAAATGCAATCTCTATCAAAATCAGCTCTCCGAGATGGACTTTTATTGGAAACTTTCTCCACATTCTTACATAAAAAACAGAATGTAAAAGGATCTCTAATATCCCAGCTTTGTAATGCCCAGTTTCTGCAAGCTGAATGAGGAAGGTCAGGATTCCAGGGGAGGCTTTCAGAGAAGGAAATCGGACGTTTATAACCCTACTTGTGCACGGATAGAGAGGAGGAAAAAAAGTGGGTGTACACAAGTTGTGCTGTGTGGCTCCACAGAGCTTCAGTTCAGATGAGCTCACCCAGCCGATGCGCACATCATAGGAGCCGAGGAATGTGAGAAGAGCGCGAGCACGGCGAGCTGCAGAGGGGAGTGTGGATGTGTTTTTGCGCAAAAGAGAGAAAAAAAAAAAAAAAAGGTTGGCCACTTTCTACGCAAAGTCCACAAAGAACGAGGGAGAGCGTAAAGGATTGTTGGGACTCAATGGATCTGTAGGGCTGACCGGATGGATGTGAATCCACTCTTGTTTCGCACACTGGACTACACGAGAGGAAGCCCACTTTAAACACTCTGCTCTTCGTTTTCTTCTTCTTTATTTCTTTTTAAAAATGCCAGGGTTTCCTTCTTCACCACTCTCAGTCCAGTTCAAGCCAGGCTGCTCATTTGGAAGGACGCCAGACCTCCAGCCTCTCAAATCTGCAAGTTCAGTCCAATAAATTGTGACATTGTCTGTCAGCCTTTGGAATAAGAAATCGATACCGAAGAAAAGGGGACGCGAAATTCTTCCGGAATTTTAACGATCTATCGCCCTGGCTATCCTTATAAATATGCGATTCAGCTTGGAGTAGCTTGGTTCGGTCCAGCTTCAGGCTTTTTTTTTAAGCTGGAGCGGCGCTGATAGTGACTGATTATTGCTGTTGATTTTTTGTCCATGCAAGACTCGGGGTGGAAACATGTCTGGCCACTTCTTTGAGGGGATCACTGCTATCAGAGATGGCATTTTGGTCCAGCACTTCGGTTTTTACGTCTAAAGTGCCCCGGAAAATCTTATTCATGTTCACCCTCTCCCTCTCTGTCACCTACTTGTTCTACAGCTTGATGAGCTGCTACAACTCGCTGCAGTTCCCCCTGCAAGAGAACTACGCGTATCAGGGGAGGCTGGTGACGGAGGAGACAACTTTTGTGACATTGAGGGAGAAACTTTACTCCGCTTCCCAGGGCTTTACCGAGTTCACCGAAGCCGAGGGGACCACGGCGGTGACCGGAGCGAGGGAGCATGCTGAAGCCGAGCAGAGGACCGTGGAGTGGATTAGGACTCAGGCGTCTCCGACCAAATCTGCGGCGGCGGCGATTTATCACACCAGCGCGCAGGAGAGGGAGCACCAGGAATTCAGCACCACGGACAGCGAACTCAGGGTGAACTGCACCATGGATTACGGAGTTAAGAAACTTCCCCAAGCCATCATCATCGGGGTGAAGAAAGGGGGGACACGAGCCCTGCTGGAGGCTCTCAGGGTGCACCCCGACGTCAGAGCCGTGGGGAACGAGCCCCATTTCTTTGACAGGAACTACGAGAAGGGGCTGGACTGGTACCGGTGAGTTATCAGCTGTACCTCAAATTTCTTATATTTTCTCACTCTTTGCCATCTATAAATCGTATCATTTTATTTTAAGTGAATCCACATGAAACTTTCTTCCAACTTGCATCTTGAAATCGCTTTTGGAATATAATCCTTCAAAATAAAACAAAATTCTAGAAAAAGTTTTGCACGGCAGTGCAAACTTTTTGGTCAGTTTCGACTTCAAAATCCATAAAGAACCATTCCCAGTCGCCTTCATTGATTTTCTTGGCAGAAAGACAGACAGCTTGGGAAATATGGGATAATGTATCCAACGATCTAAAACTCATAGGGGTTAAAAAGTGCTGCTTAATATCCAGATATGACTCAGTTTCACTTTCAGAGCCTGCCATGATTTGCCAGACACAATACCAGTCATTTATAAACTGTATAATGCAAAAAAGTTGGAGTTGAAATCTGCACACAAGCCTATATTGAGCACATTTTAACATAAATAATAAACAAAAACATACACTGACTACAGCAGACCTTTCTGCCACAGAACCAGCTCACATGACTACTTTAAAAACAGTTTGCACACATTATAAAAGCAGAAAAAAGACACTTGGAGGGGTGTTTATGTGTCTGGTTTAAAATCACACTTTATATGACATGTCTGATAAAGCTATGTGCAGGCAAAAGTGATTCATAACCAAATTTATGCTCATAAATGTAATAATAAAGCAATGATGCTATAAAGAAAATATTGTAGCAACTTTTTTGGTTGATTATGGCTTGATTTGACTTTCCTCTACACTCATCTGCATGTTCATTTTATATGATACCTGTTGAACTGCATAAAAAATATATTCTTCATATTATTTGTAGGTTTGTGCCTTGTTTTTGTCTTTCAGTATCCTTCAGAATTCAGCAGCAATTACCAAAACACCATCTATACTTGCATTATAAATTACTGCACATAAAACAGAGCTGTCTGTCTCCGTTGTTTACACCGCCATCCATGTGTGTGATGGTGACTCTCACTTTGCCAGCCTGACTGCTCCCTGTTTATTACAGCTGTGTTTATGGGAAAAAGAGGGGAGGAAAAAAATCAATCTGAGGGTTCATTCATGGTCAGTTGGTCATGACTGTGTTAAGCGTTGTTCTCACATAATGATGTTTGACTCTGGGAAATTATTTATTTTTTTAAGAAGTCAATGAGCTGATGATGAGAGCGCCGCTGACTCAAAGTCCCTTCTGTTTCCTCCATGGATCCGGGGCTCTGTCACGCCCAGTGTTTGGGTTTTTTTTGGGAGCATCTGCTTTCATCTTTGCTGCATAGACATGAGCTCTCGGCTGTTCATTTAGCTTGTGTTAATGCAAGCTGTTTCATTACGCTGTTGGTGAAAGGCTCATTAGACAGGAGGATGACATGCTTACATAAATAATAATAAGTGTGCTCGTGGGTTTCAGGGGCCCCTGAGTCGAGCAAATCCCTGATGGGGCCTTCATTTTTATAACTGTCCTAGTGATGCATACAGGACAGAGAGAAACATGCAGGCCCATGTAAAGTTAATTGTAATAATCATGATTTGAGAGCAGGCACTTGTGTAAAAATTCATTCATGCCACGTTTGTTTGTTCCTTTCTTTCTAAATGATGCATTATACTGCGTCTCTCTCCCGCTCAGGCTAATGTGCACTTAATGGAAGTGAAATTATGATCAGTTACAGATGTTTGCAGCTATTGGACATTGGTGGAGTTGAATGGGATCATGCCGTTGTCTCATAAAAGTGTGATTCATAAATTTGGGGCCTGTCTTGGTAAACACCTGCTCCACATTGTGATGGATGTGATAGACGGCGTATCCCAAAGGCATTGCATAAGCTCTTACATGTAGGAAAAATGCAGGTGTTCCGAGCTCTGTAAATCCAATGAAATGCATATTTGCTTATTTATTTTGTCCTCTACAAGTCATCCTTAACATTGGTTGTCTTCAGAAACAAACAGATTGTTTATTTTTGTTTTGAGGGGATTTCTTTTCTGCTAGTTTGTGTGACTCTCTAGAGGAAAGAAACCAAGATGAAGGGAACTTCTGTTGAGTTTTTTGCTGTGAATTAAAGCCC
This sequence comes from Cheilinus undulatus, assembly GCF_018320785.1. Taxonomy (NCBI): domain Eukaryota; kingdom Metazoa; phylum Chordata; class Actinopteri; order Labriformes; family Labridae; genus Cheilinus; species Cheilinus undulatus. Next base: position 21,737,520 of record NC_054885.1, on the reverse strand, counting down.
TGCCATGAAGTGAAATATAGATATACGCAGTGTGGAGTCATTCAGGCTAGCCTGGAGCCTTTGCCTCTGCAGAGCTCTGTGGTTCACTGAAGGTCATGGGTAGCAGGGTTAGTCCACAGTCAAATCTTTAAATACAGAATTAGTCTTGGAATGTTTTTTTTCCAGCTCCTCCTGCTGTAAAATACCGCTTTTCTCTGTCCAAAAGCTTTACAGTCAATTCTTTCTTTTCCCCTTTCACTTCTGTAAAGCTGAGCCAAAGTATCATAAAGAACCCGCTTCTTCCAAGGATGTTATCATTACCCTGTCTGACATGGTCAAACAGCAGTGACAGCAGCAGAAAACAGGTTATGTACGTGTTCTTTTTTGTAGGCAGCAGCAGCAAACGCCCACTCCTCTCTAACACTGACTGTGTTTGGAGGTGAAACAACCGGAAGGCTGCTGCTGAAGTGAATAAAAGCAGAGATTTGCAAGTTCAGAATATGTAAGGTTGGAAAGAAACAATACTGAGGAATTTTTGTAATCAACCAAGAGTCTAGTATCGAGATATTTGAGGAAATTAATTTGAATGGTTGTAAGATGAAAGACCGCCATGAAGCAAGTCCAAAATGAATGTGATTTAATCACAAATAAGCAAACTAAAAAAAAAAAAATCTTAATATGTTATAAATAAGTGACATTTAGCCTGATCAGCAACCATTATTTAGAGGGATGGTACTATTTCTGAAATAATATAGGCTATATTCCGTTAAGATAGTGCTAGATGAGTGCTGTTTCTGAATACAAAGCTGTCTGTGTGAGTGAAATCATCAAATCTTAAGTGTTTTTTATTCTACTTATGATTAAACCAGCATGTTTGAGATTATATCAAGCAGATGTATGCTGACTTTAGAGCTACTTCTGTATTTTTGATACTCCGTTTCCAGCAGTGACATTCCCGAATCCTTTCTCCACCTCTTTACACTCCTGTATGGCCTCTGAGTCTGCAGAGTGCACACAGCCCTGCAGTTTTATGCATGTAGATGAGAATTAAAGGGTCATTGCTCTATGCTTTTTAAGAACATAGGTACAAGCTTTCAGCTAGAGTTGAAAATATTGTCTAAAATTGACATCACAGGTGCTTGCTCCTTGCAGTAATGGTATTACACCGCAGTGTTAAAAAATTAAAAGGGATAGCACAATTAAATGCATGTTAAGGTGCTTTGACACCTGCTCTCCCTCAAACAAGCCTGTGATGGCACACTCACTTCAGTGTAAGATCACAGAAAATAGTTGTCAGTGACTGCACTTGTAGTGTTAATGGTCAATTCTTTCCTGCTGCGGTTTGTCAAGCTGCTACTGACAGCTCCACATTTCCTGATGTAGCTGTTAATGAGAAAAACACTAGAACATGTTAACAACTGTGGATTTTTGTTGCCAAAGACATACCAGAAATATCATGCTTGTCATTGATTTGCTTTAGCAAAGATTCTAGTGAGTGTACGGAGCTAAATTGTTTACAGCTGCTTCTCTGACTTTATTAACCCTCTGAGACCGGTGTTGTTTTATACGACAATAAGAGACATAGCTTGTAAAAAGTTACATAACTTTTGAACCATGAGCCACTTACATTTTTTCTATCTGGAAGCCCTCTGTTTTTCCATTCTAATGATGACATCCACGTCTTTGTAGCTTTTACGGTAGCTTTATTAGCAAGCAAGGTCTTTCATGATTAAATCCACCCAGAAACTCTGATATTGAACATCTTTTTTTTTATCCATTTTTAATGCATTTTCAATCATGTCTGCTGCTAGCTTGGCATTAGTCACCATATTGTTTTTCCAAAATGGATGTCACATGGGCTGTGACATCGAGGGCAGGCTCTTCCTCGTCATGTCATGCAAACAATGCATGTGTATCAGTGTTAATTTTGTCGACCAAAACTATTTCTAAAAACTATTTCTAAAAAGATATCTAATCTTATGACAAAGAATAAGACTAAAATTTTCAAAAGCTGTCAAAATGAAAACTGATATATATATATATATATATATGTACTTAAAAACTGGAGGAGACAGGCCTGAATGAGTCATAATGGAGACAAAAAGAGACAGAGAGCCTGTGACGTGGCCCTCTGTGTCTCTGCAAACAGGAACTGCTTTGAATAATGGCTTATAATTGACCAATATTAAAAAGTGTGAGGTCTTTTTTCTTTGTTAAAAGGTAAATATATTAAAAACTTTTTGTCCCAGAATGATTTTTTTTTCACTTTTTGGTCCCCAAGGGATAGGAGAACAAGTGTGAGCAAAAAAGTATTAGTCATTATTGTTTACTGTGTCACATAAAAATCTTTGCGCTTTAATTTCAGTTTTGTCTTTACTTTTGTCTGTATAGTCCCATAACTTAAAAAAAAAAATCAAGTGACATTAGCATAACACAAATATTCTTAAAGCCCAGGTTGTCCTGAAAAAGGGATGTAGCTTGACTGGCACCCCAAGGTTTAAGTTTTACAGACTTAAGACATTAAGGCCAGGCAAGAGAAAATGTACAAAAAAATAGCTCAGAGGGTTGAAACCAGTGGTTCTCAACTAGCCATAGGACCCACAACCACCTTCTTAAAGTGAAATCCAGACCCAAATTTCTGATATTTCTCAACCATTAACATTCATTACATGAAAAAAGTTGCAGTTTAACCCTAGATGGAACCAAACATATTACTGAACAAAGAGACTGGAAAGAACTAAAAGAGGACATGCATGCAAACATGTTATATCACTCTGTTTTGCTGTGGTAATGTAGATATTTGGTGTTTTTAAGATCTTAAGAAATTAAAATAAAGTCTTGGGGAAATCAGCTTTATTAAGAATATTTCCAAAAGCCATAAAATATATGGAAACTTGGCTGCCAAGAACAGGACTATTAAATCAGTTTATAATGAGGGCCAGCTCCCAAATGAAGGGCCTGAAAAATTTTACATGACATACAGTTAGTATGATAATTTTATACCTTTTATCATGCCATTAGTAGGGATGCTGATGTAATCCTATAGAAAAGGGTGCCTTAAGCCCCAAAATCTTCTCACAGCTAAAAGCAGAGCCAAGTGGTGTTAAAATTGGAAAGTTGTCTTAAAATGTTTTCTTAAGTTGTATTCCTTGCACACCACTATGCCAATGGGCCTTACACAAACAGATAAAAACACATACTGCTCTATCCATTCCCTGTACAACTGCCTGTTCTCTTAGTCTTTTGTTGCTGTTATTTTAAGTAGGAGACACATTTTGTCTGGCTTCCTGGCCAAGAACATGTCTACAGGTGCTGGAATTTGTGCATTAAGGTGCTGGAGTGGAAGCAGTGAATTGTCAGGCAGGTTTGAGAGGAGATGTAAACAAGGATTACTGAAGGGTGAGCAAACAAAATAGGATATAAATGTAACAGATGTTAATGAAAATAGAATAAAACTTGCACTTTTTTGTTAAAACTAATGTGGATCATCTTTAAGCATAAGTACTCTTCTTAAAAGGGCACTAAAATGACCTCAGGAGCCTGACACAGTCCTATGGCCTCCAGCTGAATAGCCTGCCTCTAGAAATGGGCCTAGGCATCATTTATTTCCACTGAAAACAGCTCTTTGACCCATGAGCTGAGAACCACAGGTGTAAACTTCTGTACTATGAGTCATGCAGCGCTGGGCTAGAATAAACTGAGTTGATTGGTTCCAGCCACAGAAAAGCCGGCAGAGACATTCTCCAATGCATGCTCTCTCGCTTTATCTGGATGTTATTACTGACATCAACCTTGGACAGAAGATAACACACATTTTAAGTGACTGCTGTGCTTTATGTTCAATATACTGATACAAGCTGGTAATGTTTGGTTTGATTCATGTCTGCTCTAAAGTGTGAGAGCAAAACAGCTGATGATGGGACTCTCTTTAAGTTCTTGTCTGGCTCATATCACTCTGTAACCTTATTTTTATTTATCCATCCCATCATTGTGTCTGGTATCTGTGTAGGTTCTTATTCATACAGGTCAAAGTTATCCAAAACTTGGTCTAAAGGGGGCAAGGGGCTCCCAAACTTTCCAGCCTGTGACCCCCAAAATAACAGTCCAGGGATCCCCACCATCCTTGGGGGTGGTTTCATTGTACAACATTATTGTTGTAATTTTAGGGTATCTTTTTACACATCAACCCTGTTTTAAATACAATTGAAGACATTTTAGCAATATTTTTGCAATTATGGATAAAATACACCACTTTAAATAACTGTAATTTTCTCTTTGTTTTTGGAAAGCTTCCCATGACTCCACCTCAGTGTCTGATGACCCCCTGCGGGTCCTGATCCCCACTTTGGGAACCACTTGTTTAAGATATCGGTAGCATCGGTTATGGCTCATATGTACATTATGATGCATGCATTACAACTGGTGATGCTGGTGTTACAACAATCCATTTCATAGCAGAAATAATATCAGTGATGGTATTGATACTTACGTACCATGTGAACATGGCATTCACTAAGGAAAGCATACAGGTACAAATAATTTATCAGTTACCAGTGTGAATCTGCTTTAGCACATAATTACCAACTTAAGCACTACTTCTGCATGTCTATACTTGCATGTCATTGTGCTTAAAACATTGAAATGTTGAATTTTGTGTTTTATTTGTAATTCTGTTGACACCACCTCCAACAGCATTAAGCAAATGAGAAAGAAATGATGAAGGTGGTAACACTCACCAGTTTTCTTTTTATTTTGGGTGTAAATAACACAGACGCTTCCAGAGTGTTTTATATATATATATATATATATATATATATATATATATATATTTGAGAGCTCTGTGTACTTGTTTTTTTTTTAAAAAAAAAACAGAGTTCATATCCATTAAAAGTGCTGCACAAATCCAGCACGCATCTAAAATTCACATCAGGATCCAAAGTTTATTGAGCGTCTGCTCTGAGCCTGAGAAGACGGGCCCAGATTGGTGATTGGTGCTGCTTCCCCATTTTTTAGCGCTCTTGGACAGTTCCTGCAGTGTGTTTTGGGCTTCCTTGAACAAGCAATTAGCAATGTAGTGCCATCATTAGCGTACACAGAGGACTTTGAACAGCCAATTGGTGCTTCTAATGTTGTCTCTATTTTCTGAGTAAAGAGGATGAGCCACCGCCGCCAGGGTTTAACTTATGGGTTCTCCTGAGCGTGCCTCAGCCTGGTGCTAACGCCCATCCAGGGATAGAAAGCGTTTGATGCATTATGACCAAAACAGCAAATGTTACTTGAGCTCTGTGCCAAAATTTAGGGAATAATAATATGCCTCATAAATTGTGCTGAAGGATATTATTGATTATCAGTTGTACATGAAGATTTCTTTCAGGGAGCGGCCTAATTAGGGCTTATTAGGGAGGCTTTCTGCTCCGTTATTGCAATTTTGTAAAATGCCAAACAAAAAGTGTTTAGATCAGTTTTAAAGACAGTGTTTGGGTGGGAAAACTGCCAACAACCATGAACAGATTACCCTAAACTGCTGTTCCAAACAAGGACAAAGGTTTAAGGTATCCGTATTAATACCTATGAAGGTAAATTTGGTTGATACTAAGTGTTCCTGGTACAAAACAACTAATAAAAGCAACTAATTTACAGTTTAAGGCACATCCAGACAAAATAGACAAAAAGAAGCTTTCAAAATGACAAGAACATAAACATCAAAAAACAATATGCTTGCTGTTTAAAGATTTGTTTTTTTCTGTTTTTAAGTGATTTATTTTTACATTACAGAATGTGAAAATTCAATTTTTCAAAGCATTTTAACATCTGAGTCATTTCTGCAGACTAAAAGTGGCAGTATCAGCCCACCATGCTGCTAAAACACCATTGTGAATAGTGTCAGATTGTTCGTTTTTAGATTAATTCCACTTGAAAAGCACGTGTGACTGGATCAAATAATACAGCGGGAGGCGTGAGTTTTCTCATCTAGTGAGACTCAATGGATCTGTGCTCTGCATTGATGTGTGAACCGGACAGTCAGCAGAGTGGGAGCAGTTCTATCAGTCCTTTGCAGGAAGGAAGAATAGCTTTCTCCATACTGAAAGAAACCGATGAGGAGCTAATGGTTTGAGAAATATGCCCTGGAATAATGAAATTTTGTCACAAAAATGCAACTTAGGGATTTTTCATTGTTAAGGCTTGAATGTATCCTAAAATGCCTCTCTGTCCCATGAGAAAGAATCCAAAATAATGAAAAATTGATGTGTTTGTATTCTGATATTTTGCTTCAGCACAATCAGCTTGTGTGTGTCTGTGCCAGGGGTGCAAAGTTGAACAGATACTGGTGAAAAAAAATCCATACAAGAGTCAGAGACACAGCTACATCAACAAAGAAGCGCAGAAGCACAGATCTGAAATGAATTCAATGTGAAATTCATCAAAAATCAATGTGGCTGTGAAACACTGATCTTTAAATTTGCAGGAACACTGCCTTTGAGTTCTTGTTCTGCCTGCGAGTGTGTGTCTAAGTGTGTATCATTACAAACAGTACTTACTTCAGAAATCCTCTTCCTGAAAACAATCCAACATGGAAGAAAGTCTCCTTCATGTACCCACTGGTAGAAAGCTTCCCAATGCTGTTTTATGATAAAAGAACAATAAAATAATGAAACGAGTGAAATACGGCTGTAGATTCAGGTTTAAAGCACCTGTAAGGAACGTAGGGTTTGAGTCATATTTGGCGCCCCCTGGTGGATATATTTTAAACCATATATCATTGCTGATTTTGTCCAGTACATGTGTTAGTAGTTTTATTATTGAGGCTGTGAAACAATAAAAAAATCTCATCATGGCTAATCTCCTTATTATGCTGTTAATTTCAAGTAATCTCCATTGTCATTAGATTTTAAAGTTCACTGTTTTGAAATTAAACTATTTTTGTCTCATTCAGGAACACTTCTGCATTCATGGTTATGGAGGAGAGTCTATGCAAAACTGTGATATCTGACATACCTGTGAAATTCCATCCCTCCATGCTCTTTTTGTCAGGAATGTGCCCTGAGAACATTAAAAAAGTTTAACCTTTGTGGTGGATTTGGGAGGGATCATGGCGGTGTGCTAGCTTAGCAAACAATCTGCTAACTAGCTAACAGGCTATGACGAGTCATATATTTAAGGGGTCAACTGATACTGTTTTTTCAGAGCCGAAACAGCCAGATTAGACCAGTCCAATAACTGACATCTGGAACCTATTTGCCGTTATTATAACATACATAATTTACTAAATGTGGAAAAAAAGTGGAATGTCATGATCAAAAAAAGCAGAAAGAGAAACAATTTAGCCCCATCTCTATCAGCGTGAAAAACACAGAGAACAACACGGAAGCAACAGGAAAACAGGAAGTGATTCCACATGCTTATTGTGTCAATAGCACCCAGGCTTAAGTGTTGATTGGCTACTATGTGATAATTTGCCAATTACACTTTTGTATGCAGGACATTTGCTGAGGCTGAGGAGAGTGAAAATAAAGCTAGTTGGGACAACACCACTTACACTGGAGACAAAGTAGAGTATTTATTAATTTGATTACTGGTAAAATAAAGTGCCGATAATTGTCCACATGCACACTATCTGCCACACACACACACACACAAAAAAAAATGGCCCGGGTTTGAATCTGGCCTGAGGCACTTTATTGCATGTTTCTCCCCTGCTCTCGTCCCTATTTCTGACTCTATCCACTGTCCTCCTATCAAATAAAAAAAGCCACAAAAATGCTCAAAATAAATCTTTAAAAAAAAGTTGAAAGGCATGATAACATGAAAAAAATTAAATGTCTCAATGAGTTAGCTTAGCTTAGCTTAGCTTAGTTTAGTGGGTTTGACCAATCACATGCCCTTTTCAAAGAATTATTTCTCAAAATGTTATACTTCTTTTTTCTTGGCATACAATATTAGTCCAGTTGTTGTCTTGGTTACATAGTTTTCTATGTTACGGAGGTTCCTGTGCTATAGGCGGTGTTAACCATATATTTACAGATGTAAAGACATCAGTTGCATATCTGAGTTGAATTGAGGGTGTTAATTGTAATCGACTTGCTGTTCGGATAAAAACCTGCTTTTATTTTGAAAGAATAGAGTGGCAGCTGGACAGCTCAGTGGTTCACATTGCAGACTTTGTAACAGGAGACTGGGGGTTTGAATCCCACACTACGACTATCCAGTGTGGGCTGTTGGGCGAGGTCCTAAATGTCCCAGATGCACATGGCTCTGGAAAAAAGCAGCTGCTAAATGACATTGTGACATTGCAACAGTAAAAACAAGGACCTTTGGGTAGATTGAAGATTATAACATGAACTTAACTGTAGAAAAAGGAACTTGGTATAGACTGACAGTTAATAAGGGAACAGCATAAAGTTGAAATTTTATAACAGAAAGTACAGATGAGGTTTGACTTGCCACTGAGCTGTCTGTGAGGTTATTAAGTGAAATCAGACACTAATGTGTGAAAGTATATGATTAATGTAATTTTGAAAATAAATGAATGCTGACAGCCTTAATTACTAGTTTATTTTATTTTTTAAATACTTCCTGCTGTCTTTTACAGTCAGTTTTATCACTTTCTGTGGAAAAGGAAAAAAGGTTTGTCCCTGCAGCATGCAGTTCTGTCTGACATGTGCCCCATAGTAGCTGTTAAAAGCATTTAAAGGAAATATATAAAAACAGTCAATATAGTCAGCCTGTATGCTCATGCTCTGGTTTGCTTTGCTTGGTCAGAGTCAACAGTATTAACTTGAATTCTTCAAAGCATCTCAATCGATAACAAAAATTTTCTTAATAAGATGATATCGATCATGGTGTCATTTTTAAAGTTATTTTAATAATTTCTTCTGTCATTTATTGACTCAGGATGTCTTTGGTGACAAAAACCTAAAGTGGAACACTTCTTTGTAAGAAGAAATCATATTTTTCTGTATTTTGCCTTTTATTTTCTTTGAATTACTTTGTCTACACTGATTAAACTACACTTCTGCACTTAACATGTGAAGTCTTTAGCAGTACAGTACGTCTTCTAAATGTGGAATATACAGGTTTCCTCATAGAAGCCCATGCATTATACATTTGCATTTACTGTTTTCCTTTGATGACCAACAATTCAGTCAGAAACACTTGTCATCATTTTACCATTTTATTGCAAAATGGATACACAGTTTTACTCAGGGGATAAGGCTCTGCTCTAAAGATGCGCTTTGACTTTTAGCACATGGCTAGAAACCCCCATATGGATAGAAACATTAATGACAGTACGTACTGAATACAATAAAATTAGTTTGAAAGCAATTGATCCGTAGTAGCATAAATCTGAATATGATGGTACAACAAGTGTTATGTTATAAAGGAGGAGGCTGGGGTGGAGGAGGTTAAGCTTTGCCAGCAGCAGTATTAATATACGGGGATTAGTGAGAAGTAAGTCATTTTAAATATGCCAATGTGATGAGAGAAAGAGCTGTGATTGGCTATAGGAGCTGGAAGGCGATAATTGGGATCAGGTGGCCACGCTGATCATGGCTGAGCATATGACTACCGTGCCTTGCAAAAATACATGCTGAACTTCATTATTTTGTTGCTTTCTCTAGATCTAGGCTTATTTGTATTATTTCTTGTTATGCACATCTGATTTTCAATTGTTATTCCAAGATAAGGTGATCAATAAGGAGATGTATAAGTAAAGGTCTTGGGAGAGCAGCTAAACATGGGGCTTCCATATTAAAGCACCCATACACGTCCTTTACATTTTTTTTACATGGTGTGTGTTATCATTCCTGTATGTAAGATGAATAATAAACACAGTTTAAGTTGTTTTACAGGGACAACTATAAGCCCCTCTAACACAAACAAATTCTTCAGCTATACACCTTACTAATTTAAAAGTAAAATATCCATCAGCCGCCATTTATATAGAGTTACTCTTATGTTCAGTCCATCACTGATCACCATGTACTCAAAAAGCTGTACATTTCTCATAAACCCTTTACTGGCTCTTATGAGAGCATAATCTCTAACAATACTTTGGTCAGGTTAAAAATAAATACATTAAAGGTTCTCAGTGTGAAAGCCTAAGCACCTACTCTGAGTAACAACTTGCTCCGTCAGTGAATGCACCACACCTGCCACCTTCTGTAACACCGAGTCGCACCGCAGACTCTGTGGGCATGACCCGGTGTTAAAGGATTTATTGCCATGCTCACCTGTTTTTGAGGTGAACACATCATTTATCAAACTCATAGCCACACAGTCAGGACTTGGCAGCACTAAATTGAAATGATATTTTAAGAAGAAAAAGTAACAGCATGTAACAACTTTATTTGGAGGAAGTTTCCTTTACAAGCTGAATGACAAAAATCTGCATATGTGTGTTCAATTTGAGAGGAAACAACCAATCTGAAAAGCATCTATGCTAAATGCTGCCTTTTCTCCTTTGCTTGGTATTGTTTCAGGAGATAAATCAGCTCACTGCAAACAGGAACCAAAGTTCTGCCAAAGTTTGCAAGCTGTAATATTTCTGTGTTATTAAAATGACACTTTAACCTCCTTTGCAATAAAATCTGAGGGGATGTTCCCATAAATCTTTGGAGTGGTGTTCTTATCCTCTCAAGCCTGCGTCTCTGTGCCGAGGCAACGAGCCTGTGATAGCTTCCAGCTCGGCGCTGATTAGTCCCAGCAGACACTGTTTTGATTCTTGCTTACTCCAAAACTCTGTCACTTTTGTTGCAGAGTTTTTTAAATCCTCTTTTTTGATGCATCTCAAGATTAGGCCTATTAAAAGAAAGTCAGAAATAAGTCTTGCCGTTCCTAAGGACGTCTCTTTTAGTTGGGGTCGTAATGTTCTCTAATCAGTAGATCCTACACAGCTACAAAACTTCTACTTCAGCCAAGGTCACCGCATTCACTCCTCACCCATCACAAAAACAGATCCTTTCTTTTGCTCTGTATTTTTGAAGAATTCACACCTTCTTTTGTGAAACATTAAAGTCTATTCATGGAGGCAGTGTCAGCGTATCATCTGATTCAGCTGCTCGGGGACTTTAGAGGAACAGCATGTACTCACAACACAGGCTTTTGTGTACCTTCAACCTCCGGTCGTAAGACAGGGCTGCAAGGAGGTGTGTAATGTAGACACGGATCCACTGCCGAGCCCAGCAGCACAAAGTCTAAATCCAGCGTTTATCCCTTGTTTAGCGCTACTTTCCCTCTCTCAGCTGCTCCACGGGCAGCTTAGCCCCTGACTCATGCCACCTGACTGGGAGCCTGCGACTCCTCTCAGTGGGGAGATTGGGAAAAAGAGCAAGGTGGGCCAGATCCAGGAGACGGGCCGGATGCCATCCCTTCCAGCTGGGGCCTGTGTGTTGCCGCTGCTTCTGCTGCAGTGGCTCCCTGTCCTGCGCCTTCCTCGATGTGGCAAAAATCTGCCGACGCCTGATAAGACGGCGCCAAGACTCACAAGGACGCACCTCCGAGTGCTCCGATGCCAGTGCTGCAGTTGTGGAATTAAACTTTTAATTAGCAGCATACCTCTGTGCTGTGGAGAGAGTGGACCGCTTCAATACAGTCTCTCATTCCACACCCTCTTTCCACTTGATTAAACTCCCAAGCATCATGGAGCTCCGAGGTTCCAGCTACCACAGGAGCAATCATGTTTGTTTCTTGTTGGAGCATCTCTTTAGGTGCAGCATAGCATAGGGAAATTACTCATTATGTCCTTCAGCTAGACAGGGGCAGCCTATTTCTCCAGCTCCTCCTCACAGACAGTATCACACAGATCAATGTGATGAAGGGTAGGCATGCTGCACACACATGTTGAATCACTGATATAATGAAGTCATCTTCTCTGTAAGGTGTCCTCTTCATGAAAAAGGCATCGCTCAGTGACTTTCACAAATGCAGCTGCATGTAGAGTGTAATAGCGCAATAGTGCTAAGTGTTGGCACTTCCATGATAGTCAAAGAGTCGATGCATTCACAATTACAGTATCAAGTTACATGAGTCAGTAATGGTTTACATGATGTATATTCATTTGTCAGTTCAATATTTTCCAAGTGTGGTCATGTCATGCTATATATATATATATGCTGTCAAATTATTTTAGATTTTAACTGCAATTAATCTCTGAATTTCTATAGTTAATTGCAATAAATGTCATCTTTCAATTGTTATTTGGACTTCCACCATCAAACTTTTAAACTGCATTCGTTTCATTTTGGATTTGGTCAGTCTTATATGAATGGATATTTATACAGACCTGCTTTTATTTTGAAAGTGTATTAAAGAAACTAACATCTTAAATATCTCACTTAGCTATTTGTTTTATATTATTAATTCAATCAGAAAAAAAAATAAAGCCAACATATCACTCAGAGTTTTTAAATGTCACAGCTGAGTTGTTCTGCCAGTTAGTTCTGTTGGGTTGAGTTTAGCTAGCTAGTGAAAGCTAATCACCTGGATCAATAATGCTTTATACATTTTCTCAAAAGGTAAAAGTGTTCCAATAAGGTAAGAGATACAACTATGGATTAATGTGAACATTTCAATAGCAAACACATTTTGTGTGGCATACAGTGCCTATAAAAAGTATTCACCCCCGAGGATGTTTTACACTTTTGTAAATCAATCATGATCAGAATAATTTGGCTTTTTATTAAAAAAATGTACAAAAAAACTTTTTGATGTCAAAGTGAAAGCAGATTTCTACAAAGTGATGTACATTGAATAAAATATGTAATGTAAAATAAGTGACTGCATAAATATTCATCTCCTTCAAGTCTCCATCAGGCTGCAATTTGATTCCATTCTTCTTTTCAAAACTGCTCAAGCTCTCCCAGTGTGCATAGGTATTGGGTGTGAACAGCCTTTTCAAGTCAAGCCACAAATTCTCTATTGGATCAGGTTATTGTTTTGCTGGAAAAATAAATATTCCCTCCAGCCGTAGTTCCCTCACAGACTAAATAAGACTAATTTTACCCTCTACCTTTACAAGCCTTCCAGGGCCAGCTGCTAAGAAGCATCCCCACAGCATGATGCTGCCACCACTATGGGGATGGTGTGTTAGTGATGATGTGGTTTTTGGTCCATCTAGTCTGATGACCAAAAAGAATCATTTTGGTCTCATCAGACTAGAGAATTTGATCATGGAGTCTCCCATGTGTCTTTGGTGAACTCTAGTCTAGATTTATTGTGCATCCTCTTCAACATGCCTCTCTCCTACCCAGGCAACAGTTGTTGGTATGCAGAGTCTCTCCCATCTCAGCTGCTGAAGCTTGTAACTCCCTCAGAGTAGTCATAGGTGTCTTGATGGCCTCTCTTCCTAGTCTCCTTCTTGCACGGTCACTTAGTTTTTGAGGACGGCCAAAATTAATTGAACTCCAGGAGATGTTCAGTGTCTTGGAAATGTTTTAGTATCCATCCCCTGACTTATACTTCTCAATAACCTTTTCTCTGAGTTACTTGGAGTGTTCTTTTGTCATTCATGGTGTAACGGTAGCCGGGAATACTGTTTAACCAGTGACTGGACCTTCCAGACACAGGTGTCTTTATACTACATTCACTTGAGGCATGTTCACTGCACTCAGGTGATCCCTATTTCACGAATTGTGAGACTACTGGCACTAGTTGGCTTGTCATTAAAAAGGCTTTTTTTTTTTTTTTTTTGGTCAAAAAAGCCAAATTAATGAAATGGGTAAAGCATCCAAGGCAATGAATACTTTTTACAAGCACTGTAACTAATAGAAGAATGTTTTGCAATGGTAATCTCTACTTTCTAAGCACCATCACAGATTTCCTTAACTCTTTCTAGTGTTATATTGATGAATCTCAGGTGAAAATGACCTTTTTGTGATCCATAAATTCCAACTGAGTTTCAACAAGCCGAGCTACACAGCGTCAACTGTTTCACCACAGCTGATTAACAGATCCATTAAAGCGCTATTCCTCTGATTTTATATTCTCTGCTAATATGATAGATCAACACTATACAGAGCAAAGTGCTGGATCACCTTTCAGGAGTTTCTTCTTCTTTTTTTTTTTTTCTTTCAGTGGTATTTTGTTTTGGCTGAATACGTCTTCCTTTTCATCCCATTCCAGGATTACAGATTGGTTTGATCTTATTTTAGGGACTTCTATTGTAGCATGAGAATTATGGAAGTAGTAATACCACTCTATCCTTTTAGCATATGGAGAGAGTGAGGGGAAAAAAAACCCTCTTGAGCAGTTAATGGGTATAGCCAATTTCATCCTGCCGTCAGTCCTGTTCAGAATTCATGTGCATTCCTCCTCTCTCTCACACACACATCTATTGCTTTCTCTTGCCCTGCTGTAGCTACACTCTGATGCTTTCAAGTGGAAGTCTATTTTACTTATGGTTAGAATTTAATTCACCATTTTTTCCCCCCTTCCATTGCTATGAAGTGGCCTCGGGTTATGGTTCACCATCAACTCTCATATCCACTTTATTTTTGTGTCCATCAAAAGAGGCTGATAAAATTCAGAGCAGCCTTCTCCTGCATTTTTGACAGAGCAGAGGGGAGGACTTAGACTTGTGTTTTTGTTCCACGACATGGACAGATTGTCTGAAAATGAAAGACATAGCTCCGGCTTTTAAATTATTTATTTTGGTCCCGAAAATAAAGTATAAGCTGAAGTCATTTTATGCTCAAAGGGATTCATCTCTCCCAAAAGATTATTTGCATGCAAGAGAATTGCCGTGATGTGCCTGGAGTCTGGAGGAACAATGATTCTGTTTGTGCCGAACGCTGCTTTACAGACGTCTTTAAATCTCTGCAAATAAGACTACCTTGGGACAAACACGCATGTCAATCATACTTGTCAAGATTCCAATTTTCCTTCCACATCTCCTGGAGCACTTGCGCCCGCTCGTGCTCCTTATTGGCTGCGAGCGATGTGGTCTCATGACACAAGCTGATGCATTTGTTCAGTCAAAGGGAAAACCCTGACAGGAATGGTCATGGAGCCAAGATACAGGGACTGCTGGGAGTATGTTTCAAATGTGTGTCCGTGAGCTGATAGGTGCCTCTGTACTGTGTTATGCTGAGGGGTGGGGGGAATGAATATGTTTGCCATTCCCACTAGTATAGGCGGTATTATCTTATGACTGCTATTCAGGAGATATATGCAGAAATACGCAGCATATGGCTTTTTTCCATCAAGGAAACCTGGTCAGTGCATAAATTAGTGCATTACACAAAGACACCACTTCAGTCCTTTTTTAAAAATGGAAAAGTTAGGACCATTTATAAGTTCGAGGTGGAGTCAAATGCACTAATGCTCCTCACAGCATCTCCACTTCTGCAACAACCTGACAGACTTAATTCAATTACGCCTGTGTGATGTGCTGAGACTCCGGAGGTGCGAGCTAATTCCTCTGTTTACACCCCTGAGTCACTGTCACAAACAAAGGCAAACACATTCATTGGCTTCCAGGATCTTGTTTGCTGTGATTGTCCCATCGCCTTTGAAGTTTCTCATCGCTTTATGTTGTTTACTTATTCATGCTCTTTCTTTCCCTCAAATCACCATGGGGTATTCCGTTAGAATAATTTTAGCACAGTGTGAGACAATGTATGAGCCGAGTATTAGATGTGTAAACTGCGCTCAACACTCCTCTTACATACTGTAGAGACTCAGCCAAAGTGGATCCACTGCTGCTTTGCAGAGGAATTCAAGGATCAGTCAAATCATGAGTTCATAACTCTGTGCTGAAAAGAGTCACAGAACGTCTTCATATGTGGTGTGTTGAAAATCATTAACACTCACTTTGGCATTTGCCAAACTCCCCTGAGACTTGGATTAAACCAACGAGATTCAAAAGGACACTTTTAGGGATTATGCTAATTGCTAGTTGTTTTATCAGAAGGTGATTGTTTACCCAGGATAATTTGGCTTATTTGCTTAGGAGATTTCAGAGAGAGTTGACGTGTTGTGACTTTCTAATAAGAGAGTTTGCTGCCCTCAACCATGAAGCCATTTCTCCCCTGCTGGAGCCGCTCTGTGTGACATACTGTATTGTCTTGTATAATGCAGAAGGCATCCACACAAACATGTAAACAATGAAATAAATAACTACTCTTTAACCCTCAGAGGGTGTATTAGCCATTTTGTGGCTTAATTTTATTTGTTGTTGTTTTTTCCTTACCCTGCATGCACATGGAGCACACTGAGATAATTGTTGAGGTTTAAGTAATCAGTTTGAAATGTAAGGTTGATTTGCTTTTTGGATATTTTTGGGAGTTTACGTAGCAGGGATTTTCATTGGTATTTCAGGGAATTTGCTCTGATTTTTTCCACCATTTTCATGGAATTTGGGGAAAAGTATTAGCCATTTTCTTTAGAATTTGCAAAGAAGTTTTGCTTTGTTATTTGAATGATTTGCTTGAAATTCTTCAGGAACTTGGATGGTGGAATCTTGGAGACATTTTCAATAACGTTTTCTGGCTTTATGGTAAAGTTTCACTGAAATATTATGGGACTGTTTAAAAATTGTCTGTGTTTTTAATCATGGTACACTCAAAAAAAGGGGAGGAAATTTTAAGGTAGGGTCATTGATTGGGGGGGTAAGACAAGGCAAGACTTCAGTTTCAACATATCTGGTTCTACTTATTCCAAAATAAGTCAGAGAAACTAAAAATGCTTTCCAAACAAGAGGTAATGCTAACAGCGTACATTTTGGAGAGTATGGTTTTTCAGTTTTTAAATTTTAATTTTACAACCTGCAACAGGTCAATGTTAAGCTCTGTACATGTTTTTTTGTATTTTCCCAGGATGATCATGACAAAATATGCCCCAGTTAAACCAGTTTTTCCAGTGTGTCATCAAATATCAAATATTTTCCCATATATATGCTTTTTTTTCTCCTGGTTTTCTAGGGTCATTGTTATGGAAAAATAAAACATTAAAAATCAAATGATATTGCATTAAAATCAAAGTTGTTACTAATTATTATTAAAATATTCAAGGTTTTAATATACCACTTTAAGGAAAATCACTTTGCATGTTAAATTCCTACAAATAATAATACATTTTTGATATTTATGATCAGGTCTGCCTTTACACTGTAAATGTAAGAATTTATTAAAATCTTACATAAATAAATGCATAAAATCCACAGTGTTAACATATTCAAGGCTGTGATAATACCCTTCAAGGGTGTGCATGTCACAAATGAAAGATATGAAACTTTGTGTTTTTTATACTACAAACATCAGGGTGTTGCATGTAAATGGGCATATAAAGAGTTAAATCACACAAAAAAGTTTGATATTAAAGACTGGTTTATTCTTCATTTATATATATATATATATATATATATATATATATATATATATATATATATATATATATATATATATATATATATATATACCACTTAGGGTCACACTGAGTTCAATATTTTATTTTACACCATTTGAGGTATAATCTTTAAATTGAAAAAGAGCTATCACAGTAATTAGTAAGGCTGGGCAATTAACCTACATCTAGATAAATACATAGTTTGTCCCACTGCAATTTTGAAATTGCAGAGGGTGCAATATCTCTGGTCTAAAATGGCAAAATATCTGTGTCATAATTTAAGTGTTTTTTGAGTGTAGTTTAAAAATACAGCTTTTTCTTGTTTTTTATATTTTTTATCATAAAATAGATGACACTAAAATTATTTTTCCATTCAGCGCAACAATTCATATCCAATCTGCAATGAATTGCAAAAATTGCAATTAAATATTTATTTCAAAATTGTTCATCTGTAAAATTATTTATTGGCAGTGTTTGTTAAATACTTGACAAACTTATAAAATAGTTGCATATTAAATCCCAATGTTAAAAAAAATAATTGCTATTAGATTATTTTCTCAGATTGTACAAAGGTGCAAAAAAAGGTGAAACTGCACAGATGTGCAGTAATACCAGTGCGTATTAGCAGATTCAGCAGATTTTTAAAGCTCCTGTGAGGAACTTTTGTGTTGTCTTGATTTTAGCACCCCCTGTTGACAAAGTGGTAATAGTCATCTTTCTGTCAATCCTGTCCTGTTAGGGTTAAAGTAGTCTAATCTGACAAAATTCTTATCCTGCTGTCTTTAACGAGTCAAATGTAATGGAAAACATAAAATAAAGGCTGTTTGAGTGTGCTGTTGACCCGTCTACGCCATGGTATCGTTAAAACTAGCTCAGGCCATAAAATATGACACTATAGAAATAATTAATCTTTATACTGATGGCCTTGGCTTGCTTATGCAATTCATTTACAGACATCTGTGTTAATGTCAGTGTGTTTTATAACCCACCTAAAATTCCTCACTTTAGCTTTATGTATTGCTTTGTTCAGGGTTTTCTAAACTGTGCCAATAAGATAAAATATCAAAAATGTCTTGTGAGCCTTTAAAAGTTGTCTGTAAGCAACATCTTCATCACCGTTGACATAAAAACCTGGGCTAAAATCCAACATGTCTTTATTTGAGGAGACCGTCAGGGACAAAAGTGTAAAAACAGAGCAGTCTGCTCTCAGGCTGCTGCAGGATTAAGATCCTTGACTTCTTCTCTCTGCTTCTTCTTTTCATAAAGAAGTTCATGTGAACCGCACCGGCTAAGTCATTGCATGCATTTTAAGTACGTCCATGGCAAATCTCCCGACAGTCGCTTTCTACTCTGATCGACCTCTAGTTTGTCTCATGTCTACAAGAAAGGAGGAGGCAGAATCCTAAGTATGAATTGATTTTTGGAGCGAGCATACATTTACTTTTAAACACCTGCAGTACACAGCGGGGCTGCGCGCTGCTGCAAACAGGCCGTCTTAATTGATTTGAGTAATGAACAAGGACGCCCTCTCCGTCTTATGACTCAAGGTCACTGTTGCATCGTGGTCCTTAAGCTGTGTCCTCTTGTCTTTATAAAAAACGACTGAGAAACCATGAAAGTATATCAAGGCTGAGGTGAGAAGGTAGCTGCTGTAACTAATGGGTTTATTTAATTCAATTTATGGCTCAGCCGCTGCATCATATGAGACATGCTGGTCACTGGAAGATTGAGGTTTCTTCATGAAAGAAAGAGAGATTAACCCTCGTTTTCAAAAGGGGCAGAATACACTCTCATGTCATGCTGGATTTTCGTGCCCAGATAGCTGGATGTATAAATCTGCAGAACTAAATGAATATAGGTTTGTGGTGAAATTGGGGCTCTCAGGCTTATTTCGTACAAGCCTGCTAATCAGCGTCACACTGTGGCTATGCTCGCCGAGCTGGGAATGTGCAGTAAATGAGAGCTTTGTCAACATGTCCACTGTTGGATGCAGGAGAGCAGCGTCTTTAGAGCATGTTGACCAAACAGATGTTTAACATTCACTGCTATCTATCCCATCTATTTTGTATTTCTATGGATTGAGGATGGCATTCTGTTTTCACCCTCAGCATACTGCAATAATTAATTAATCCTTAATACTATTATGCTTGCTACATGTCAGACCATATCTGCCTCTTAACACATTGTCTCCAATTAACATTTCCTAAATTTCTGATACTATCTGTAGAATACAAATGAAGTCGTCCCAGCAGCAGCTGCCGGCTCTGCTGCTCAGAGCAAGTCGCTCTCTCTTAAATTTGATTTGTAAAACACCTCATTTTTACAGGAATAAACACGCACGCTCTGCACATTGGGTAAACTCAACAAAGGCTTCTGGGTTTAGAAAATTAATGTGCCATGATAATTAGTTAAGCAATGCCAGAGGAGGGAATTTCACACCTTGAGTTTAATATTATGGAGCGTAATTTGTCTTGGTTGTAATGTGCATATGTTATTTCATGGTCTTGGTGTTTGTATTGTCACATTTGAACAGATGGATCATCACACACTGGCACAATAGCAGCTGCATATTTCAATGCATCATTCATTTGTGTAATTCTTGTCTACAGGAGAGTTCTTATGTGGAACTGCTGCTGTTTTGTTGGGGGCTTTCTGTGGAGTATGTATGGTTTTTATTCTCTATGTACCTGCAGGACAGTGTCTAAAAAATCTCTCCCACAGGGGCGTTAAAGTGAATCTTTCTTTGTAATATTGTGTTATGTCTCATGCATAGTTTGACCATTATGATTAAAACTCTCACTTTAAATCCTGCAGAAGCTCTGCACCATATAGGAATGCATAATAAATACTAAACGTATCATGACTTATTGATAGTAAAACATACAATCTGCATGCATGCATTTTAATTAGCCTGGAAAAATGATGATGCAGTCAGAAGAAGCTCAAGCTAGCTATCAGCTCCCCCATGTTAATCCATGCCAACTAAGTGGTTGGAATGCTTTTTGGGATGGGCGTGCTGCAAACAGGTGTTGTGGGAAACATGAAAAAGAGCAGATAACAGTGTTCCCCATTCAGGTGATACTCTGGTATGCTGACCAAGTATATCTACCTAAGCAAGAGACAGACGTCAGACATCCCTTCAATAAATGTCCAAATGTGGTGTGAGCTACTTATGCTGTCATGTTTGCTGTAATGTTGTCATGCACTACACTCCTTTTTTTTTAATGATGATTGTTGATATGTGTGACATCATCAATGATAAGCCTTCACACTGGAATATCAAATAAATGGTAAATGGACTTCAGCTAGAGTAGCACTTTCCTAGTCATAACACTTTTTCCTCCAAAGGTCACACTTACCCATTCACATCTCATTCCCTCATGGCAGAGGATGCTTTGTAAGCATCCATGAGTATCAAGGCCGCAGATAAGGGGGGATAAAGGGGAGAGCTTTCTGGAACACAGCCAAATTGGGGGCCCATGGAGGTCAGCAAAATCATGGCGCATTGTAAAGTTAAGCTGCGATTGCTTAATTTTATATTAAACCTTAATGGTAACCACTCTTATCAAAGCAACAAAAAATAAAACAGTTTTATTTATTCATGCTGTAGCAAAACATAGCCATTTCAAAATGTAAACCCCTTTACTTAAAATAAAGTTACATTTTTATTGGTAGTGTTATTGAATTAGATGGGCATACTGAACTAAACCATTAAGGACATTAATGTCAGGTTACATAGCTTAACCATGATGTGCACAAAGGCAAAATAATGGGCAAAAAGTGGCAAAAATTGGTTGAAAGTGGTAAAATTGGTAAAGAAAAAAAAAGTGGCATGAAATCGGTTAGAAGTGGAAAAAATGGTTCATAAGTGTGAAAATTGGTTAAAAGGGGCAAAAAAATGGCAACAGAGGGCAAATAGTGGCATTGAGTGGATTTAAGTTAGCAAAAATGGGTAGAAAGGGGCAAAAAAGTAGCAAAAATTTGTTGAAAGTTGATCAACTTTGGAAAAAATGGGTGAAAAACTGTAAAAATGGGCTAAAAGTGGCAACAAGGACTCACAAAAATCTGTGAAAATGGAAAAAAAAATGGTTTAAAGTAGCAATAAGAAATGGCAAAAATTGGCGAGAAGTAGCAAAAAAATTAGTTTAAAATGTCAAAGAGAAGTGGCAACAATGGCTGAAAAATGGCAAAAAAAATGTGTTAAGAGAGGCAACAAGAAGTGGCAAAAAATGAGCGTAAGGAATTGTGAAATGGACTAAAAAGTTGGACGAATGATTTCCACTTCAGACCTAACACATAGTTTTTATTTAATCTTTTCAGCTCCAAAATGAGGTAACTGTTTGTCACATGCTCATTCTGGAAGGAATAATCTGGGTTTTTGTTTTCAGGGGCCCAGCTAATTCTGTCGACAGACATAATTGGTAATAGTTAATTATTTAATCCCATTCATACAAGGGGTTAAATAGTGTTGACTGACAGGGCTGACAATGATCACGATTATTAGTAGTTCATGAGACTTATAACTAATAATAAGAGCCAATATGCACCTACAGTAAAAGTGTGCCACAACTGTCATTAAACTCAATATTATACTAACAACAGCAAAAGAGAGGATGCAAACCTGTTAAATAAATAAACGAGGCAGCATCATTACTAATTACTAAAGATGAATGTCGCTATTACTCATATGAGGATCAGCTGATCAGATAGAGTTGTGGTTGGAACATCAACAGTGGAGCGTAAAAGACAACAGACTACCACTGAAAAACACAGGTAATATGAGCATCTTTATAAAACTTACTACTGATGAATATTGACAACATCTATGGAGTGAGGTGGGGGTGAGCTGCTTTGTGTCAGAGAGGAAAAGTTATGTCAGTTAACTTATCAATAATAGGGAGCCACCCCCCCACCACCTCCCACACCCATGTAAGACATCATTTAGTGGGAAATACAACATGAACTGTGAGAAATTACTAGAAAGTACTTGTAAATTCTGTATTATATCACACTTCATATCGTTATCTCAGTGAAAAACATTGTGATCACAAATGGCATATTTTTCTTCTAAGTGTTCACACCTGGAGTCTGGAGAGTCTTTATGTAACTTACATTAGCATAATGCAATTACATTTGCTTGGCATTATTCATAAACATCTAAAGATCTAAAAATATGTTGTTAAAATCCACCTCTACAGGGTGTTTACTGCCCCACTACTTTCAGTGGAATCATTAGCTGATCCAGTGTTGAGGCTCTGGAGCACTGCGTCCTTCTATCCTGCCAGCTAGCTGATTGCAGGTAATTGACTTCACCTGGCGTCCCAGGTGTGCACCACTTCCTGATTACATGTTCTGAGCAGAAAGCAGCAGGCGCTCAGGTCCAGAGGGCTTGGATTGAGAAGTATCTTAAATAATCATTTCTTTCCAAACCAATTTTCTCTAATTGCTCTCCAGCAACATCAGCAAGTGTTTGCTTTTAAAGAACTTGGCTTAGTGTTACATTTCTTCACAAAAGCAGTCAGGTCAATGTCAATAAAAAAATATATAAAATTCCACTTCTTTCATGCTTTTCATACTTTGGTCCACATAGGACTGTCTGCAGAGGCGTGGTGGCAAATTATTCACAGTAATAATGAGACAGTGAGTTGTGCCGACACTTTGACATGCGAGAGGCTGTGCCCCCTGCCCTGCATAAGTGCTAACCCACAGAGTCAAAAATGGCTCTTTTTCTCCACGACTTCAGGGCTTTTTGTTTCCACAGTCATTTTATTCCAACGTGTGAAAGCTGAAAATCATGAAAAGCACAACACTGTCCTCACAAGTTCTGTCAATTTTTGAAAGTCTGCAGAGAAATCGTGCAGTGAAAATTAATGTAATCTTGCAGGCTCCCGTTGTTTGACACAATTATGAAGAAAAAGAATGTCAGCTTTTTGGAACTAAGAGCATGGTAAACACTGAACGATATGAGACCAGCTACTGCCAAGTGTAATGGAATATTCATGGTGAAATGTGAGGAATATGAAGGAGTCTTTTAGACGAGGTGAAGAGGTACAGTATATAAACAGAATATAAAGGAAATTTATATCAGCATGTATTCATTTAAATGCCACTCATAAACGTAGGCAGCCTTGCAGTCCTTTATTACAGAATAGCTCCTGTGCTGTGGGATGATTGAATATACGATGATTAATGCCATGCAGGAGGACTTTTGCCCTTGTTATTTTTGTTCAATCTGAAATAAATTTGCTGAAATTAATTATATTGAATATAAAGATATGTATTCCAACAAAACATATTCTGTGGATGAATGTCAAATTCAGAGACTTCGAATGCTGCCTTAATAATGTGCAAAACAAATAAAGCAGCTATTTCTATTTTTTTTTGCATAAAATTCTGCTCTTTTGAAGCATAGTTTCTTCCATACAGAAAAAGGACAATATGTATCATTCTGGTTCTGGCTGGGGTAATGTACATCATGTCCCACCCCATAGTCCAGGTTGCCCAATTGCAGAGGTTTGCAACAGATGAGCCTAAAATGTCTCACCATAGATGTCTGCAGCTAACCTTGCAAAGCAGATGGATATGCCCATTTCCTTGTTTTTCACTGGCAAATCCATCTTGCAGAGCTCCCATCTGAACCGTTTGGGCCCGGTTAGAAAGCGACAGGACCAATCAGCTACGAGGGGCAGTACTTTCAGACACAGCAGAATCGTGATGTAAACAAGCAGCAGCAAGAGCTGGTGCAGTTATGGAGGAAGAGATTAGCGTGGATGCTGCTGAAGCGCCAGTTTTATCAGAACTTGTCGACATTTCTTCGTTAAAAGAAGAACAAAGAACAGCAGTGAGTTGTTTTCTTTTCAAAAACGACAAAAGTTGAGTACTGACATGTCTAATTGCCATGTTTCGCATGCTGTGCACGCACAGCTCGATAGCAGCTAAGTCACGTGTTTTGTTGCTGTGATTGGCCCATAGAGATATGACAGAATGTTCACCCAGTCATACTTCAAGGACTTTTCAAAGCCTCTGCCTTTTCTCAAATGTTTCCTATTAAAGCTTTCCCAGATGGATGTGTGAAACACATCCATCTGGTGTGTCAAGTTAGTCTGCAGCCAGATCCTCTTGAAAAATCCCTCCATGTCTCTTCAGCTGTCCTTTCAAATAAATGCAAAAAGCCCCCAAATAATCTTTAAAATTATTTATCATACTTTAATTGTAATGTGCTTCGTGTTTAATTTCTCTTTTATATACTTTACCAATGTGGAGATAGGAAGCCCAACAACAATTAAAGTTAGAGAAAAACTTCACCAATCCAGTGCTTTACAGTTTGTGGCATTCATCAGAGTTGTCAAAAACCACATTACGTACATGTTTGCTAAAACTTGTAAATATTGCTCTCTGTTTGTCAATTTCTTGTCTGTTTTGGCTGAGAGAGTGGGCCGATCGCAGAAAAAGGCAAGCCCTCTATTCTGTAGATTCTCCTTAGGTGATATTTGCATATCAGGCAAATTTCTATATTGTTATAATGCAAACCAAAATGAAAATCAGGCTGTGCTGCTGAGATGTGGCTGCCCCAGGCCCACTCTGAAACAGAAGTAAATCCTGAACCATAATTAGCTGTTTGCCTGTTGAAAGAGATGACTTGGGTTTAAGCTTTATTTTACAAGAAGTTACAAGTAGATATTGTGGCATTTCAGTATTTCACAGTTTTATCTGTCACTTTGGTATTTGGTACTTTTAAGTTAAACTTTGATAAATGTTTTAAACTTTTTTTTTTAATAAATCTTAATTTAAATATGCAGAATCTATGCACTCAACATTGATTTTATTTTTCACTGTGTAAAAAAAAGCCTCTTCGATAGTAACACCTATGCTAAACATACATGAGCTATATGGAGCGCTGGTACTGTGAGAGTAAATTAAGTGTTAAGTCTTGTGCAAACAGTGACAGACAGATCAAGTAAATGTGGGTGGGAGTTAGGAGACCATTTGAAAGTGTGGGAGCTGAATCTTTAGTCTCTTTGCATACAGTGACAGCTCTGTGAAAAAAAAAAAAAATCTCTACAGTAAGTTCATGATCCAGGCCACAATCACTGAGCTGGTATAGAAAAATAAAATCTGGAGTTTAAACTTTTGTCTGATTTTTGACAATCTTGAAAATCAGTGTTGTTATAATTATCTTGTTTTGTATGCTCTGAAGACTACTATTTTTCCTGCTAATTCACTACAATGGTGATAGGGATGATGACCCTGTGATAAAAGCTCTTGTGTTTGTTGTTTTCTCGGGTGAAACAAACTGATTTTCAAGTTGCTGTCCAAGGAATGATCACAAACGGTGTCCATCACCCAGCAGGTTGGTTCGATACGGAGAGTGGGCGGAATCTGAACTGTTTTCTCAAATCCCAGCTGAGTTGGGAGTCAACGGTTACTACAGCAAAACAAACAAAGAAAAATCAATGACTGTGGAAGATAAAACTTCAAAAACAAGTGTGAGTCTATATGAAGAAACAATTTGATGTTTGGATGAAGACGACCACTCAGAACAATAAAAGAGGAGGGTGTTTGGATCTCTGCTAGGTCAAAATACATTACTATTGGTAATGATAATTCACTGAGATCTAATAGACCTTTAATTAAAGTGCTTAACAAAACCATTTTTTTGGCTAAAAAAGGCATGATTCAGAATTTTCAGCCATGCTATCGACTAGCCTTTTATGCTTCTGTGTCTAAGGGACTGCCTTTTCTTTCTGTCAGTAGGTTTACTAAATTTTGTTGAATTTAGTTGAAATTCATGGCTTTTACAGCATGGAAACCCTGAAAGATTATGCATCGATGCAGGGTGCTTCAAGATGTCAAGCTATCTAGCTCATCCTATCAGGATAACAATACTTGCTATGATAAGCTGACTTCTTAAAAGTTTGGTCCTTGTGGTCTCAGGTTTTGTAATTGGGTTCCTGTGTTGGCAGGGAACTCTTGGGTTCTTATGATGGCATAAGATGTTCTTATGACCTCTTAGGATGTCGTTGTTCTTAGACGTCTAGGGATGTTTTAAAAGCAGGGATGTTTTAAATGTCGGTTAGGCTTTTGTATTGTTTAGGTTCTGTTACCTTAAGGGTTCTCTTGATGTTATTTTGCTGTCTTTCTCTTTTTTTTTTTCCTTCGAGGAGGGGGGTCGACTGCTTTGTTAACCTTTGTTTTTAATAGCACTATACCAAAAAAAAAAAAAAAAAAAATCATTATTTTTATTGCATTTGACTTTACACCTCAGTGCGAACGCACTTCTGCACTCAAAATGTTTAGTATTTAGTGCAGAAGTGTGTAATTCAGGGCACAGTTTGTTTTAGTTAGCTAGCTAGCTATGATGACATGAGTTTACCTCTAATGAGTTTAACAACAACACATTTTAATTACATTGAATCAACATTAAATTCCACTGGTAATAAAAAAATGTTGTTGTCTGTTGGAATCCATTCAAACAGTTCCTAATGTTCTCAGATGGTAGCCTATGCTTGTAGTAGAAAGCTAAATAGCTAACTGGTTTGTAAGCTAGTCTGTTTCTTTAACAAGTGATTCATCGTCATTTCACATCTTTTTAGACCTATTAGCAGCATTTAAGTTTTTTACATTTAAAATCGTAATTACTTTGGCTATTTAATAACATTACTAGCATCTGACGGCTACAAAGTGGCTAGAAGCTAATGTGGTAATGTTACAAAATACAAAAAAGGGTGTTCATCTATTGTTAGCTAGAAAGCTGCTATTTGACATCAGTTAATGGGTTGTAAAAATAGTTTACTTTGAAATATAGCCATATTCTACTCACTATCAACTCTTTTAGTTTCTCATTAATTGAAAAGCATTTTTACAGCCTAGCCTACACACTAGAATAGCATTTCCCAACAAATGAGCCTTCGGTGCTGGTGTAATGTCTATGGCTGTCATGTGAATAGAAAGATTTTGAAGAGGTTTCATGTAACATTATGCCTTCCCTTATAAAAGTTTAATAATGTTGGCCTTCCTGTCTTCTCCATCTGTCTGAGAGAGGTCTTTGGGCTTGATTTCAGCCTCCTTTTTCCGCTGTTGTGGTTTGCGTGTTTGTTTGTTTTGGAGCAAGTTCAGCGCCTTAGCTGGCCTCTTTATTACCACATTCCCTAATGCCTTGATTTAATGCACTCTCAGAGGTCAGATATTGTGCTGGCAGCCACAGACCACTTCCTTCAACACCACCCCATTAATAACTGCAAATAAATCAGGGGCGCACAAGGTGAATTTCCTCACTTGCATATTGGAGCTATTTGGGAGTGCTATGGGGACATCTTTATTACATGGAGGAGATATTGCCAAGCATCTGTTTACACCTCAATCGCACGTCCAAAACGGGCGGTCTATGTCCAAATTAATTAAAGGTACTATTCCCTGTGGTATACTTACATTTGCATTCCATTAGAAAACCTCAGGGGGCTGCAAATTGATTTGAGGAAGATTCATAACAGGCTATAATGTTCACTCACTCTGCAAACTCCTGCAACAACCTGTTTGAAATGAAACAAAGGGGAAAATGAGTCACTCTGGATGAACAGTGCAGTGCCAGTGATTTGTGTTTGCTGCAGCCTGGTTTCTAAGCATGCATATCATATTTGGATTCATGCATGTGGTCAGACAGAAGAATAATTACCTTTCCAAGCAAACATATATTCTTTTATTCAGCTGCAAATATAGCAGCTAAACCCCTTTGTGTCTCCTGATATAAGACATTGAATTGCACCAAAATAAAAAAAAAGCATGCATGGGACGACGCTTCCATGCTTAGACAGTCATTTATATTGTTTATGTACCATTAATCTCAGGCAGCATTCTTCCCTTCACTTTTCACATGAAAGCATAAATTGCTGCAGGCTACTGTCATGCAACAACAGCTCCTACTGTCCACACTTTTCGCCGAGACGCAGGCGTCATATCCACATAACTGCACCCTGAGAGGGAAAAAAATCACTCTAGAGGAAAGAATATATACGTATGACACCATGGGTCATGGTTTTGGGATTTTTATGATACATAATTATGATTTTGTAGTATATTTTGCCTAGAGAAGAATATTAATTATACTGAAGTAATCAAAGACTCTGCATTAATTACATCCCCTGAACAAAGGATTCTTTGTGATGTTGAAAAACACCATCAAAGTTACTGCAGGAACTTAATGCAAATAAGATCCTTGAGAGATATTTGTGCCTAAGTGTGTATGTGTGGGGGTGTTTGTGTGGCTGGCATAAGGATAGTGGGCTCTATGGAAAGTCAATAACTCTGATGAATCCTGCTTTTCTCAAAGAAAACCAAACATGTTGGTCTGCCCAGCTGAATAATCAACATCATTAGGCATTCTATTTTTTCTCCCCCTGCTATTAAAAATGAAGAAGCCCACTATAGCTGCAAAACTTGGCAGCAGGGGCTTTATCTTGTTTCACAAGGCAGCCAATGAAACGACTTGGCGGGGGCGGGCATTCTCTCAGATGTTAAGATGTATGAATTATGCACATAGCAGCTATTCCAATATTTATCACTATACGTGATAGTCTTTATTGCGTAGAGGGAAGCAGGTGTGATTACATGGAGTTGCAAACATTCAAGTTTCAAAAAAAGGATCCAATTATCATTTTTTTTTCCTGTTGTTCAATCACAGTAATCTCATTACAACCCTGCAGTCAGCTTAAGTGGATGCTAAGAATACAACTGAGAGAGTGCGAGTGAATGGATCTTATGTTTTCACTCCCATGCTCAACTAAATTATGCACTGGAGCATTGTTTATCCATCAAACCAGGCCCTGTTCCAGCAATCCACTCACAAAGAAATTCAGAATTAATTGGCAACACCAAAGAGGAGACAGAGCAAACAGGCAACTTTTTCCCCCTCCTCTGTCCATGATGCAAATATCATCCACTGTGGGAATAAAAAAAGGCAAGAGCTCGCCTTGCCCGCCTTTTATGTCTCGTCCCCTCTCGGTTCTTATGCCAAAACTCAGTGGAGTCTTTAACCTCTCCACCCCCGGTTCCCCACGGCTCTGGCAGGAATATCCTGACTAAAACGAATGCAGTAGTGAGCGGCGATTGAGAAGCTCAATGAAGGATTGTGAATGAGCGGTGTGGTAATTGGGGTCTGCTGCGGTTCTCCATCCTCCCTCTGATCTGGGGGACAGGAAGGGAATGGGAGTCAGGAATAGGGAGGGAGGGTGGCGGGTCTTACTCAGCAGAAGAACCTATTTGAAGTAGTGACACACAGCACCCTTTACCTTCTGCTCTTATAATAGCCCTTTAAAGAGACTTGCTGAGATAGATTGCGTGTGGCTTACCTATTTTTAAAAGTTACTCTTCAGCTGCGCTATCAGCAGAGTGCTGTTCAAGCTCTGAGCCGGGAGACTTGGGGGGGGGGGTGTTTACCCATGAGCACTCAACACAGTGACACATGCTTTCACTTTGACTAATAAATCATTGAAGGTCTGATGTGCATCGATGGGAATGCGGTGTCAGTTTTGATACTTGATTAGCATTTCTGTCACTTCGCCTTACGTTTAACATAACTCCAGCTGTGCGACTCAATTCACACTGCCCATGGGCACCACTATGACGAGCCATTCCTCAAAATGACAGCCTGTCATTGCAGCGCTTCCAACAATGTGTAATTTCACTGAATATCAGAAACAAATAAGATGCGTTTGAAAGGGCCATTTGCATTACATTTGCAAAAATTAAATACAACAAATAGAGCCTTGTTCTTGGGAATAAATACTCCTTTAAATCTGAGCTTTTATTATAGATCCAGATAGACATAATCCATTGAATAAAACTCTTTGAATGTTATAAATTGATTAAATTAATTTGCATATTTTGTAGAATACTGATCATAACTGAGTCCAGTTAACTCTGGCCTCAACACGAGAACAGGGAAAATACATGACAAGGGCTGGTTTATGACTGACTGTTCAAGGTTTTCATCCACCCAACTCTAGTTTTACCATTAAGAAACTACATTTGACTATTTTAACTTCCCACTTTATTGCACTCAAACCATCTGGTTTGGGTCAGGTCAGACCTCTAATATTATATATGTATAAATAATATTTAGAACATAATACTGTACATACTATATCTCTAGGGCATCTATGAGGTCAGGCACCGATGTTGGACCAGAAAGCCTGACTCGCAATCTCTGTTCTGGTTCATCCCAGGGCTCTTTGCAGGCCAGTCAAGTTCTTCCACACCGAACTCATCAAACCATGTCTTTACAGTCCTTGCTTTGTGCACTGGGGCACAGTCATGCTGGAGTAGAAAAGGCCTTCTCTAAACTGTTACCACAAAGTTGGAAGCAAAGCATTGTTTAAAATGTCTTGTTATGCTGAAGCATTGCTTGGCATTGGAGTTGTGAGGCTTATATGCATACTGCTCGGCGTTGAATATCCATTCAACGAAGCTCCTGCCACACAGTTTTTGTGCTGTGATTGATGCCAGTGGAAGTTCAGAACTCTTCAGCTATTGGATCAGCAGAGCGCTAGCAACTTTTACTCATTGACCCCGGTCTTCTGCAAGTTGTTGTTGTTCCTAAACACTTCCACTTTCTATTAACATCACGTATTTATCTGACTTTATTGGCCCAGTCTAGTGGTAGATGGCTCTCCACTGATGTGACCTACACAGAAGGGTTTCTCAGTATAAAAAAGGAAGATACCCATGCCAGTTAGAAATGCGTGAAGTTGCACTGGTTTTCCCATCTTTCAGATTTTTTTTAGCACAGACAGATGTGGAAAATGGCTTTCCTTGAAAGAGTCTGGTGCAGCCAAAGGTTTCTGCCAGTTCAAAAGAAAATGGGAACTCACCTTCAGTCATGTTTATTTCCTTCATTCCTCTCAATGAGTTTGGTACTAGCCTAAGTTTTATCATGTTAAAGAATTAGTTGTATCAATTAGATCAGTGGGTCTCAACTGGTTTCCTCAGTGAGAAATTCTGACCAAATTTCTGATATTTTTTCAACCAGTCAGACATATTTAATGAGAAATAGTAGAGTTTGGATCTCGTACAGTTAAAAATATGAGACAGATCAAATAAAAAGGACAAAACATGCATGTTTTATTCAAGTGTCAAGGACTTTTGGCACATTTTTTGTTTTCAGGAACACATTCGCAACCCACTGAAAAGGTCTCAACAACCACTTTTGGGTCCTGGCCCACCAGTTGAGAATCACTGATTTAGATACTACCAGACAAAGGTTCCCTCTCTTTGACTTATCTGGCTGTCCACCATCGAGTTTACCTTTGCCTGAATTTTCAGAGGAGCCTTTACCTTGAAATATAACTAGACACTTTCTGGTGGATTTGTGTTAACATTAAAAAATAATCTTACAAAGAGTAAGCTCCAGACCTGCTGTATTAAAAGGAGTCCTACATAGTGTTGATGTGATTTGGTGCTATAAAATACAAATGATCTTTTGGCTGAGAGTGAGCCAATTATTGTGTAACATGAAAAAATCCAGCTCTATTCCTGTCACCATGCTTCTCCATCCGCATGTTTGCCTCAGTTTCTCACGCCACTCCTGGTTAAATATAGACTCTCTAGCATGCCAAAATCCCTGAAGATCAGCTGTTTCTGAGAGTCTGGTACCAACCGTCATGACATGTTGAAAGTTGCAAATCACACGTTCTGCCTGTTCTAGGCTTCAATGCATTGAACCTTTTAACACAGCTTCCATGTTTAACCCTTGTGTTTTATTTATATACTGTGTGACTCATTGATTAGAGGGAGACGTTTGCATGCCCAGTAATGTGGAAATTACTGCGTGTATGATGCAAAATAGCATGCAGTATGAGGTTCACAACTCCCCTCAGAGTATTATGTAAACAGCATGCCGCTGTACAGATATGGGAATTAGCATCCTGCCTTAGCGTATGGTAACCTGTGCTGGGCTGAATCCTCCCCATCTGTCAAACTGCACCATGAACCAATCTGTATGTGACACTTGGTCTTTTTAACAGTAACATTTTAATGTTTCCTTCTCAATAATGCTGACAAGCAGCCCACATTCATCCTGTTGAAGAGATTTTTTGTTTTTCTTTTAGTGAATATTTCAGAAGATTTTTAATGAACACTATAAGTGCCATTTGAGCGGAATAAAGCCTGAATTTAGCACAAGCAAAAAGCATGGGAAAATAATTTGAAAATACAACAAACGCCCTCGCACCAAAAAAGACTCAGTCGCTCATAAAATAACACCCACACATTGTTGACCCTCTTTTTCAGAGTGAACATATATTGCATATTGCACTTTGAAAAACCATTTTATTTAGACTTTTTCAACAATCTCAGTCAAAGTGGCCGTGACCTTGGATCCAACTGTAGATGAATTGAGATAAGTGTCTGCATAGGCCGCATTTTATGAGCGCTGTTAATATGGTAAAGAGAGAATATAAAGCTCCATTCTTGTCTTTGTTCAGGTGGGCTGTAGTGGACTGTATGTGGGTGATAGTGGTCACTGTTTACAGTAACACAGAGCAGAGCCAGAGGTGCCGATGGATTTAACCCTTTCATAGACCATAGCCAGTTCTTTGTAAACTCAATCAAGTCTGTAATCAAAATACTGGAAAGAAATCTACTGCAAAATTAACTTGAGGGTCTTCACAGCTACCAGGCAGCTCTGTGAGAAATAATAATGTGTGTATATGAACAGCATATGTAAGTTAAATTGTTAAACTGTTAAATCGTCCTTTATTTGCTGAGGACACGACTCTTTACTGCTCTGGTAAAGATTTAGAAAAGCTTCTGACAGTGGAAAAATAACTGAAAGTACTAAACAGTTGGATATCCACAAAAATGTTGTTTATGTTTTTGTGATTTAACTTAAATCTGGTAGTTAAAGAGTTGCCGTTTTGTGGAGATAAGATAAGATAAGATAAGATAACATGAGATAAGATAAAATTAATAGGGATCAAACAAAACATAAACAGCAAAAAAAAAAAAAAAGATTTTTCTTCATCTTTGTTTGTATAGCGCCAATCCATAACCAAAGTTATCTCAAGACACTTTATAAAGAGGGCAGGTCTGGACCGTACCCTCTGCTGTGGCCTATTATATTGATATTAAAGCCTATACCCTATTATAGACCAGCGTTCATCACAATGTGCACAGCATGAGCAGTATTTAGTCCTGTTACAGTGGTGACAAAAACCTTCCCTAACTAAACGGCAGGACTGTTTAGCAGATCAGACTCATGTTGACAGCTCTGCTGAAGCTTCACTGGAGTTGGAAAGGGCTAGAAGGAGGGGAAGATGTAAAGAAAAGCAGGAAGAGAAGATAGGGACAAGAGAAACAACAAAACACAAAATGAAAGACAAATTCATGACAGTTGTGACCATGAATGACGGCCTAGTGGTTGGGTTGTGTCTAAATATGTGGGCAGCCCCGGTTCAACCCTAACCCAGCCTGTGGCTCTTTCATCACATGCCATTCCCCACTTTCTCATCCCTTTTTTCTGTTTCAATAAAGTCAAAACAAGCCCCAAATTAAAACTTAGGGAAAAAAACACATGCCACCTATTATTAAGCTTAAGCTCAAACCTACATCATTTTGATCAATTTAATTCCTCCAATTTTTATTTTTTATTTTTCATTTTTTGAAGTGACTATAATGCACTGATATTGTTTCCTTAAGGAGACTGATTTTTTATGCTGTGCTTGTCAGCTCAAGAGAAAGCCACAGATATTCTTATTACAGAAACAAATGCTGTCAACTAGCGTAATATTAGATATCCTTCCATAAGAAATACAGAAGGAAGTATAGATAAATATTTAGAGACAGCTGTTTTAAAGCAAAACACATGGATCTGTATTTTTGCCCATTAAGGAAGTTACTGCCTTATAAAGCTTGTGAAACATCAACGCTGGTGCACAGTCAAGCTCCAGACATCCCTCTTGAATTATATGTGAGGCCGGCAACACTAGACGATTTTTAAATCTGAAACGATTTTAAAACCGTGGGAGACCACGGACTTCAAGACAATTTCCAAAGATTTTTCATCTTTAATCCTCCGAACGCACACACTAGACGACTCAGCCAGACTTTCAGATCACTGGAGACCACACACCTGCCAACCTGCCTACGACCTCGTGTGATCACGTGACTTCAGAGAAAAAAACAAAACACAGATGTCTGGCGATACCGTGCTGTCTCTCCACAACAGGCTGTCCTGGCATGCGTTACAGGTGTAGCAACATAAAACAAGGGAAAGACTTGGGATGAAATCATGGCTGGAATTAAGTTAAAGTTGTGTTCATGGTTGTGAGCGGTGAAAGTACGTATGATCTGGCTGTGACGCTACCCTGTCTGCTCGCTCTCATTGGTTTTTGTGGGTACTCCGACAGCAGCACTACAACCTAGAATTGTAAATATCAAACATGTTTGATATTTACGATTCAGGATTTTGGAGGCTATGACGCAATTTGGAGCAGTAAAATAATTGTGTTGACATCACACACATGCAGACTACTCAGACAAACAGTCATTTGCGACGAGGCTCCTCTCGGGATACGCCCCCACGATCGTCAGGGGAGGCCCAAATCGGGCTTAAAATCCTGTAGTGTGTGGCCGGCCTTACACACAGTAAAAAATGAGTTTGCCTTTTTTTTTGCACAAACTTGTTCTCCCATCTCTTGGGGACTAAAAATTGAGATAAAAAATGTCACAAAATTTTTTAAAATCACAATTTGCAGTTTGAAACAGCATGGCACAATGACACAACAGCCTACAACAGGTTGACAGCCACTCACCAAATATTTCTGGCAAAACAATATGGCAGTTAGCCTAGCTGCTGTTAGCAAAAAAAAATTATCACAGTGGATTAAAATGAATAAAATGCAGTTCAATACGGAATGCACTGGTGTAGTTTTGATTCTTAAAGACCCGGGAGAGTCACCCAAGTTCCAGGCTCACGAGGAAAGCTTCTGTAAGAGATTTGAAGGCATGGATAGCATCATTGGAACAGTGCAATGGCTAGCTTCAACAGGAAGAGGCTATGTTTATGTTTTAAAGGTTATTTAACTTTTGATTACCTGTGTCATTTCTTATTGCTGGGCTGGGAGGATCAAAGCTAATGGCTGCTTTCTTTCAAGTCATTCCTAAACCTCTCGCCCCAGTTTTTGACTCTACCCATGGTCCTATCTGAATAAAGGCATCAAGGAGCAAAAAAAAAAAAAAAAAAAAGAATAAATCCACGTTTCAGTGTGAGGAGTATCCAGATGAAGATTTTGGTGTATATAAAAGTCTTCGAACAGTTAAGTCTTAATGAACAGAGTAACAACACTAATCACAAATGCCAGTGTTAGCACACATGATGCTGATGTCTTATTGCTCTGGCATTCAGTTCATAAATGTTCTCATCAGTGTGATTACTTTGATTCAGTATCCTCAGAACTCCGCTGGAGGAAAAAAAAAGATCCTCTTTTGAAATGCTGAGCTGATCAATGTGTGAGACACAGTTTTCCATAGCAACAACAAAGCAGAGTTCCTCACTCTGCTAGCCAGCTAATCAAAATCAGCTCTTGACACTGCACAACAGATTAGCCAGAGAACTACCCTTGAATCAAGGAAAGTAATGAGTCTGGCTGTGCGCGACAATATTCAGCTGAAGAATGTTTCATGTAATTTGCCACTCTCTGATGGCGGGGAAATAAGGCGGGATATGAATGCAGATTATGCTGAAAAACTGCAGGAATCTCTTGTATGGTGATGAGAGGATACCGAGACTTTTAAACCACTGTGCAGTTGAGTAGCATTCCCACATAATATTGGAACAGATGAGTGATCAGATTTTGGGAATTAGCATAAAAAGTACTCATTTAGAGTGAATCAAACATTAATCGAACTGTTAAGTGCACTAGATAGAAATACAAGCTAACAGCGCTAACAGAAAAGTCAAAGTGTAGGTGTCTCTTTGAAATACACACAACCATGATCTCTTTTAAAAATACACTCAATGGCAGAACAATTTCTCTGATTCATGTTTTGACATAATTCATATACTTCTTTCTTTTCCTAATGACACTGAGGCTAAAAATAGTTTGAAAAAACTTGTTTCATATCAGTTTGACACTGCTAGTCTGGTTTAATCATCCATCCTGTCTTCACAGGACACATTTGTGTTTATTGTGTAAATCAGTGAGGTTGTCTAAACTTAAACAAGAAACAGCTTTTTCAGGTTTAAAGCCTTTTATTTCCTTAAATGTTCCACATATAGTTCCTGTTTCTTAAGGCTCCAAGAGCTTAGATGTGCGAGCAAGGTATAGGTCAAAAAATATACAGGAAACTTTTTGTTTAAGCCTTGAAGATAAAATAGAAGTGAGCCTCAGAAATTACTTTGGATTACACAACATTTTTATTTGAGTTTGCTTGAAGCTAAATGTTTCTTTCTTTTAATAGAACAAGAAAAGGGCAAGGTTAAAAGTTCCTGTGAAGAGTTTTAAGCTTGACCCAAGTTAACACTTTAGTGTTCCCTATGAAAGCAGAAACATCAGTGAAAAGATGTTTTAATCCTTATCAGAAGAAGTGCCTGCGATTGCTGCCATTGGGTAGGTGTCAAACAGGGCATGGACAGAAAACAAGTACAGAGCAATATCAGAAAAATAACTGCTCTGTTCACAGGGGCACCAACATCAAAGCAAATCAAAAGATCCTCATAGGGTTTTGTATTACATCCACTTTATTACCTAGACTGTTTACCAAATGGAGGCAATGGGATCGGTGTCAGATTTGATAATTGCTCAATACAGTCTGGCTGCAGACTGCCTCTGCAGACCACCACTGTCATGTCTGTAATGTCTGCAGCATCCTCAGACTCCAAGCTAAAGATGCACACAAGTCATTTTTTGCAAGTCCAAGTCAAGTCTCAAGTCTCTGGTCACAAGTCCAAATCAGTGTCTTGTTTATGTGTCATTGTTATGCAGCATAAAAGAAGAAGGAAGAAAGGAGAGCAGCCGTTGGTGTTGCATAAAAGACGCTCAAACCGTCAAACGGAAGGGGAGGAAAGGGGAAAAGAGTGACAGGGGGACAAGAGATCATGACGGAAAAATTATAACCGAAGATTGTGCAGGAGTCTCAAATCACAAGTCGAGTCTCGAGTCTTTTGCGCACGAGTCCAAGTCGAGTCTCAAGTCCCTGATGTGTGCAACTTAAGTGCAACTTGAGTCCAAGTTGCAGACTCTAGTCCCCATCTCTGCTCCAAGCAGACTCTAACCTCTTCATCTGCTCAGATGGGCTATGAAAAGTGCTTCCAAACTTTGTAGAAGGTGAAAAAAAAAAAAACACATAAGAAAAAAATTAGGGCTGAAGCCTGTGTTGAAATTGGCAGGATAGATGTTAATACACACACTGAATGAGCTAACTAACATGACATTATAATGTATTCAAGACCATGTGGGAAATTTGAAAATTAGAGGAAAGAAATAAACTAGTATTTGCGTTACTGATTAAATCATTTTTGTATATTTGAGATCTTTTTGATAGAGGTTGCAGAATTTTTCTCTATTTAAATATAATACTGAAATAGTAA
Source organism: Cheilinus undulatus (assembly GCF_018320785.1). Classification (NCBI taxonomy): domain Eukaryota; kingdom Metazoa; phylum Chordata; class Actinopteri; order Labriformes; family Labridae; genus Cheilinus; species Cheilinus undulatus. The sequence continues at coordinate 21,699,617 of NC_054885.1, read as the reverse complement.
GGAAAAGTACTGAATTTTGATAATTCTACTCCACTTCATCTTTAAAGTTAGTACGAACTATTTAACGTTTTAAAGCCTGGTACCTCAAATAAAGCTAGAAAATCCTCTCTTTTTGGCACTGAGATGTTTATTAAACCTACAATATAAATCAGAAATTGCTATAAAATTTCACATAATTATTTTTGTATCACATTTGATGCATCAAGCATTTCTTGTAATTGATAATCCACTGAAGGGTATTTTTGTCATTTATCAGATTGTATGCACAAGGTTACAAAGGAGATTATTGATTGTGTTGATTGGACAGAGGTCTCAGAAATTCATGTACTAGATATGACACAATTGGCTTTAAAGGGTTGATAATTACAGCGGATATCTCTATGAAATCATGATTGAATACAAGATATAAGAAATCAAAAATGTAAATATACTACATTAGATGCCTATAAATGCAGCTGGGAAAATATTATAATAGAAACTCCTCAAAGGTAACCCTTTACCATTGATAATAAAATTACTAAAACTTGATATTAATGACATTACTGGCACAATGTTGGCATAAATTAAAGACTTTTACCTACAATTAAAGTTGTAAGAAACAACAATCTTTTAATTCTTTTCAACTTTTATTAAGAAATAATGAATCTAGTGATGGTTTGACAGTGGTATAATTATCAGTGATATAATTATCAATGTTTCATAATCTAATAAAAACATATATTAAAAATTTTCTTTCTGTGTAAAGTGAAAAAGTCGTCTACTATCTCCATGATTATTGACATGAGTGTTAAAGCTCACTGCACGCGTCTGAGGTCAGTGGATTGTTTTTGATTTGCTTTCAGTCGGTCAGAATCCTCCACGGGGCTTGACCCTTGCTTTAAGGCCTACGACCTACATTGTATTGAACACAGCCCATCTTTTTTGTCTCCCCCTCTGAAGGCTTCTGACTCAGAAGCATAACAGACACATTTAAAAACAATGTTGGTAGTGGAATAAAAGAGCTCTTGCGCATGGTTTCCTCTTTCTTCCATCTGCATTATAATGATATCTTAGCATGTCCTTTGTTTTGGACACGGGTCTGCATCTATAGACTAAAACACTTCATTTAAATTGTGGCTGTATCGCAGCGGCCAGCCTGTGAAGTCAGTCAGGCTGAGATGAAAGCGCGACATAGCTTTCAAATCTTCTCATCTTTAGAACAAAGACACATCAGACTGCAACACAGAAGACTGCAGTCTGTGTTAAATCAGAGCGTCTTTGTGTTACAGCAGCTTGTGCTGTCCAGACTTTACACACTGAAGAGCATCGGATAATTAATCTGAAAGGATTGAAACCATTGCAGAGAAGCTAAATTACATGATTAATTAAAATTTATGAGACAAAATTCATTTTTACGAAGTCATGATAGTAAAGGCCTCCAACTGTCTCTAATGAAAATCTTGAATGTCAAACAGATTCCTCTTTACCAGTTACAGCGTCTTCATGCATCTGTTGACTGAAGCAACAGTAATAGCATTTTAGAGTTGCAGCAGTACATCTAACCTGCTGTTCTACTCTCTGACAGGTTTACTGGCACAACTGCATCAGCCCAACATATGAAAAAGAGCTGAGTCTGCCTGTTAGGGGTCTGATTTGTCTTAGAATGATGGACCAGACACAGATTCACACCTTCATCTATTGAGAGAGAGCATTTTAACTTCCTCTCAGGCCTTTCTTCAGCCTGCCCTGCTGCTCACACATGCTCTTGTTTTGACTGGAGCAAAAGAAAGGATTCGTGTAAAAATGTCCAATCAGGAGAGTTTAAAATACAAGTGAAGAAATATTTATTTTGTAGATATTGATGAAAGAGAATTGTGGACCTGAGCTTTGAAAATGTGATGCTGATGACCTCAAAGGAGGTGGCTGGGGTGGAGGAGGGTTGCTGAATGGTCCTGTTTTTGGAAAAAAAAAAAATGTGGGCTCCAGCTAATATGAGAATAATGAATTCATACTTCCATCATAAATAACTTATATAGGATATTAGCATAAGTCTTTATGTTAAGAATACAATATAATCTATAGTCTTTACATTTAGATTTATAAACTCTGGTCCGCTCTTAAGATGGGGTCATAAAAGCATGTTTTGACTTGAAGAATCAACCCAGAACAGAAGACGGACAGCCTAACACTGCTCCAGACTGAGAGGAGAGCGACTGTAATACCTCCTGTTTCAAGTGTTACTATTAATGGAGTCAGACAGTGATATGCTGGTTTATGGCACAGATTGTCTGCTCTCTTTTGACTGTTCACGAGACCTAAAGAGATTAAAGAAGCCTAAAATGTCCGGTAGACTATAAGACAAATAAAGAAATGTTATAAGTTCTATTTCTAATCTGACTTGATTTCCTGTCAAACATATCAACCATTATTCTTACATTTAAAAGCAAAAGATGAACACCTGTCTTTCACAGCCTCCAGTCATTTGGGCATGTGCAATGCTAAGTTATTTTTGTGTTTGTTCATGGTCAGCTCTTGAACTCACTCCAGGTTCATACAGTTTAATAGTTTGGAGGAAAATACTCCTTTTCCAGTTAACCTTTATCCCAATCACAGTGATCTAAAATTATTTCCTATTGAAGAAGCTAAATATTTAATTTGTTTCCTCTCAAGTTCAAGATTATTTTCTCTTAAATCTCCCTCAATACTTTCCAAGTAATATTAGAGTGTACAAAGGCTCTTTATTAATTACTGAAGGAAGCCTGTCTAGTTTATGTGTAAAGTACATTAATAAAAGAAAACGCTTGTTCATTCAGGAACACTCATCACATATTTAACCATTTATTGCAAAATGCATATACAGTTTCACTTGGCGGATAAGGCTGTTCCCTAAAGATGCTCCCCGGGTTAGTCAAGCAGCATGCTTTGACTTTCCAGGGGGTGCGTGGCTTGAAACCCCCATATGGATGGATATAACAATGCCTATTGAATAGTTCAAAGAAAATAATCCATAATAGCATGAATCTGAGTATGAGGGTGCAACAAGCTATATGCTGTAAAGGAGGGGGCTGGGGTGGAGGAGGTTAAGCTATGCAAAAGGCAGCATAGTTCATCAGCATATGCACCATGCTCAGCATTTTTAAATGCATGTTGAGAGAAAGAGCTAAGAGGCAATAATTGAGATCAGCTGGCCATCAGCTGATCACGGCTGGGTGTATGATTACTATGAGCTGTATGACTAAAGCTCAGACCTGGTGTTGGATTTGAGCGTATCGTACACTCACTTTCAGATTGATAAATGCCAATTGGGCATTGTTACTGACTTAAAGCTCCTGTGAGGAGTTTTAGCAGATTATGAAACAGAATGAAATAAATATTGTGACTTTTTGTGACCTTCAAAAAAAAACAGGGTAGGGTAGGGTGGCAGGGTAGGTGTTGATCATGTATAAACCACCTTTGTTAACATTTTACATAATAAATATGCAAAGTGAGTAATTTGTTTGATGTTAAATGACCAGATGAGATTTCTTGGTCTGGCAACAACACTTACACAGAGTCAGGAAATGGCTGAGAGGTACCACTTTGTCCACTGGGGGTGCCAAAATTCATAGATACCAACTGCTAGCCCCTCAAACAGGCTTTAAAGTTGTAATTTTGTGTTTTGTTAAAATAATGTCGCATAGTGCAAGCCCAAACTGCATGAAGATTTGTGTTCAGTCATTTTGCTCTTTACTGAACCATCATGACCATCATAAAGTTGCATATTTGTATAGCTTATCTTTTATGTTTTATTGAAACTGTGTCGATTGCATTTTCCCTTTTATATGAAATTAATTTGACTTCAACCAAAATATCATACAATCAATAAAGTTCCCTAAAGTCAGCTTGGTGGGTCTTTGACCAGTAAATGCAAGCAAAGTCAAAGAAGTACCAATGAAAGAGAAAATAAAACACTTACCCCATATCTTCACTCTATGTCCTTTATCATTTAAATGGAATATAATTTCATTATTGAATAATTTATTTCTAAGGACAGCACAGCTGTAGAGCTGCAGTGCCAATTTGGTCACTGCTAATAGCACTGAAGGTCATATATTGGGAGTAATTGTTACTCAAAGTCTTTGTAATGAGATTGTTGAATAGCTAATTAAAAATCCTTGTTATAGAGGTTGAGATATTCCTTTATTTACCCTGCTCTTTATGGACTTCCTTTGCTCCTGACATTCTTGAAAAGGTACACACACAGACACACACAGTGCAGCAGCCATGTCTGCTCACACGTCATGCTGGTTTAATAAGAGATAGCATAGAATTAGAGAAAAGACAATACTGGGTGTTTGCACTCCCCCATACTGGGGTAATGGCCTGGGGAAGCTGATTAAATACCAGGAGAGCTGCTGTCCGACCAGCTTAATCTGGACAATACAGTATGTGGGTGAACGCTATTCCATAGTGTTCACACCCGCCTTTACTGAAGAATGAAATTAACCACACATCCCACACACTCAAGTCTTCTCTTTCTCTGCAATTTCTTTACACATCAGCTGTCTGACTTTGTAATGATATAAACGTTAATAAAGGTTTTACGTGTTAACATTACACTTTGTGCTATTTAGGGAAGAACAGCCAATAGACACCTAAACCTCCAGGAAGAATCCTCAGGTCTCTGTTGGCAGCTATAGAAGCAGTGAGACAACAGTCCCCAGGTGGAGGTGTGAAAAAGTGGGAGGGGATGTGAGGATCTGAAAATAAATCTTCTGATGAGTAAAACGACAGAGTGAACAAATGTGGAGGGCTCACCCACTGTATGTGACTTTCATCACAGAGAGCGTGTGACGGATGATGTTCATTTAAGTAGTTGTGTTTCAGAACAGAAGTGATAATTTGATATTAAAGAAAGTGACAACACTGCTGTGTAACCATTAAATTGTGTAACAGCAGCTTTTTAGTTCTTTAACTTTTTATGTTGAACTTTTTAAAGAGGTGCTTTGGTGCAAAATTACATATGTGTTTCAAATATCATACAAGTCCTTGTGCAACAACGCAGCAAACCCTGTTAAAAGTCACATATTTGATTAAGGTTTCTTATGATACTCTCAGTTTTTAATGGCAGGAACGTGGAACATCAAAATGATGTCTTTGTTGTTTTGTGTAATTATCTTTACTGTGCAAATATGGACAACACATCTCTGTCTCCTTCCATTGTTCAAAAGTGAAACCAAAATACTCAAAAAATACACAGAAGGGAGCCTGTTTGTGGAGGAATTGGTGCTACCCCGCCCCTTTAAAAAGCATTAATTTCAAGCAGACCCTCAAAGTTAGTGAATTTTTAAAAATTGTAATATATTTTTGTTACACTTTCTCAAATCTTTTCTTCTGCACCCAATCATTCGTCTAAAAACATAGCAAAGGTCCACATTTCTTGATAGAGCCACCAATCAGGATGTAGCATCCCTTCTTTTTATTCCATCAAAGAACTTTTTAAACAAAAACACTTTGATATTAATTAATGTAATTAATGATACCAGGTTTGAGTGAAGTTTTTTTTATAACATTTGTTCCATCTGTTAACACGGAGGAGACACGGAGGCATTTCCACAAGAGTTTGAGGCATTTTTGTGGGAATTTGTGCCCATTGATTCTACAGAGCGTTTATGAGGTCAGGCACTGATTTTGGATGAGGAGGCCTGGCTTGCAATCAGCATTCCAGTTCATCCCAAAAATATTTTATACACCTGTGGCAACAGATCTGATTGAAACACCTATATTCAGAAGAGGCCAATTACTTTTGTCCATATAGTGCATATTTTATATTTAAACATAAGTTAATGATCCTCTTAATGTTCACTGTTCTTTAGATGTATACAGTGTCCAAAAAATATCAGCTAAAGTATCAGGTTTTCCACTTCAGAGGTGGAACCCTGAACAGGACCCAGCCTTTGTAGCCTTCATAGTCTAAGAAGATTGCTCAGATCTAATTGAAATTCCATGTTTGCCTTACCAGTTGTATTTGATTTCTAAACAGAGTTCCGAGGCCCTTTGTCATTTTTTACATTAATAATTGATACTGGGAGGTTTTCAATAAAGTGGAAACCAATTTCTAACATTTAAAAGTGTTCAAATGTAACAAAGGCCTTGTCCTCATGGAGACAAAAACCATATATATTGCCGTTTCATTTTGGAAAAGTTTTCTCTAAAGACGGGATCTTTTCAGGAAATATCCATGTAAACAGGGAACCACTGAAATGACTGAAAATGCTGTAGTACATATGCCAAGCCTATACATGGCACTGTAACGCTGCCACGGAAATGCACCAAAGTAGAGGAAGAATATCACAGAAAACTAACACAAACTTACATTTAGTTGCTCTTCTGGTTGTTCTCTGCATTGGATTTAAGAACATCTGGTGTGTGCGTTTCGCAGTGGTGGTAAAAGAGCATTAGATTTTTCTGTAAAAGCCACAACAAGCTCAGTAGCTTCTGCAGCACGAACACAACCCTGTAGTCCACTATTATTGTTTTGGCAGAACCAGCGCAGGCACCTTAAGGGCGCTAAGCTGTGTGTGACGTAATCGTTTCACGAAAGATGCCGATAACAGTCCACACGGAGACAAAACGGTATTCGTTTACGGATTAATGCACTCTTGGACCCGGTTTCAAAAAGTATCGTTTACAGTCACCCGAAACGCCGTTTCCATGTGGATGAAACGCCAATCCGACAAAAAACTTTTGCGTATACACCTGAATTTGTTTCCATGTGGACACAGCCAAAGTCAGCGATGTACACCACTGAGTTTCTTCCCCGGATGTAGGACTTTACAGCCAGTTCCTTTACCGAGCCAATGGGGAGTCATTAAAATTTGCAAATCTTGTCATAGCTTTTGCTACGAACTTGAAGCAATGACAACACACTTGTGCCCCACTTAAAGAATAAGCACAAAGTGAAGTGATACATTTACCCAGTTAAGTCTTAGTGGAGCCTCCCAGTCAACTGTGTAGGCTGATTTGCTGCAAGAAGCCAGTGCTTCACCAGGGTCATCAAGTCTGAACCCCCCTTCAGTCCCTCAACACTTCTAGAGGGCTGAACGGTGACTCTAGCATACTTTCAGCCACAGAAAAACAACTTTTCCTGGCACTGATATTACACGTGAAATTGCAAAGTGAACACAGCAGAAGAGGACAGAAAAAAGAGAGAGGGAGCAGGGACAGGGTGAGACGCCCTGACTGGGGCCAGCACTCGCCCCTGCCCGACTGGAAAGAGACTCTACTTCCCCCTACTCCCTCATTTTTGGAGGGAAGAGAGAATAGAAAAAGATAATAGAGTATAAGAAAGGAGAAGGACAGAGTAGCTAAGGAGTTACTATGGCCCCCAGCTGGCATTATTGGTCCTCATCCAAATCCACTGACTGGTTGGAACTGCTTCATCTGACATCTCCTTATTAACAATTTTTTCCGCAAACTCTCTCCCTGCACTCCTAGCTCTCTGTACTCAAACAGCTGACCTTAAAGCCCTTACGTTTCACTTCCACTAGATGAACCCTAACTTTCCATCTTCACTGCCCAGCTTCTGCCATAAATTCTGCTTAGTCAAACTTTTTTCTTTTATACACAAACTCATACACTGGGGAAAAGCAGGGCACTTTTGTTGGACACTTTTCAAGGAACCATTAAAACAAGGGAACTTTTAGCACTCTGCTTGACTTAAGGATTTCAAATGGATCCTATGAAGCATTTAAAAGCTTACTATCATAGGAAAATGCCCACTGTGACAATATTGTGAATGTAAGTGGGATATTCAATGCCTAAATTCAACATCCTGTATAATTTCGTGTTAAAATTCATCAACTGCTTAATTTTGCTTCTCTAAGACAGAAGAGAGTGAGGTAAGCTGGATGATAACAAGAGAAAAAGTCTTCTCAGCTCTACCAAGTATCCTGATAATCACTCCAACCCCCTCCACCCCACATGCACTTTTTTTTAATCACTTTAGCTCTGACATAATATTGTGTCCTAGACATTATATAAAGTGAAAGTGAGAAGTCACACCTGTGCCCTGCAGGTAGCAGAAAAACACTTCAACATAGAGACAGATATTAGGAGTAGATTGCTGGGAACAAAGAAAATTAGGTGTGCATCACAACAACGCTCTTCTTTCTTTAATTATTTCTGCTGCAAAGCTCTAACTATACCAGGTCAGATTACACAAATCCAATAGCTTTGTAATCACGACTTAAAAGTTGGACAATTATAGCTATTCTCTCTTTTCAACAGTAACAGCTGCATAATCACATGTAAATGAGCTTTGGGGGGCTGTTATCACTTACCTATGTGAGTGGCAGGTTGGAATCACAGAGGGGCAGTTTAACTCTCCGCTCACTTATTGTGCCATTTGGAATAACACATCGTAATGCACAGAGAAGGGTTTAATGCACCAAACACTGCTTAAGGTTAAAAAACATCTGGGGTGTGATTACACAGGCAGTAACACCATGTTCTCTAAATAATGGAAATCTAATGGTAGCCACAGTTTGGTTTTCAGCTTAGTTTGGTTCCCTGGACATACAGAGGGTGAAAGAAGCCAAGGAGTGTGATCATTTTTACTATCTTTTTTTTTTTTTTTTTTTTTTTCGAGGGAAGGGAAAGTGAGACCTGGTCTGGTGAATGCAAAGCAAGTCCACTTTTCAGTTTCTCCACTGCTTTACCTCCTGGCGATCACTTATCAGCAGGCAAATCAGCTAAGTCGTTGACCTCACGCCCTCTGGCTCTCATTAGTGCGGCGTGTGACAGTGATGGAAGGGTGGGCTTGTCCTGGAGTACGCCGCTCACACAGGGAATACATAGGTCACAACTAGTGGGTGGCCAGATTAGTGTGTACCACCAAGAGCTTTCTGGTGTGCTCTGCCGCGGGCAAGCTTTCGCCTGCCTGCTTTCCAAAAAAAAAAAAAAAGAAAAAAAGAAAAAAAAAGATTATTCCACCTTTTTTCTCTTCCAGTTTTTCTGTTCTCGTTACCCAGGATATTGGAGGGGAAACTCGAATTGGAGAGTGGCTGAGCTGAGTGATGTCATGTAGCTCAGGCAAGCACTCAAGGCATTATGGGTCCAACGTGCTGAGTGCACTGAAATGAAAAAGGATCAGCTGCTGCTGCTTCTCTGGCTCTTTCTATAGCATCACAGGCCATGCACAGTGAGGCGTCTTTAAAGAACCCCCTGGGGTCATGATGACAGTGAATATATGGTGTGGTTGTTAAGCCAGGCAAACAGGATAGTGTGCCTTTTGAAAGTACAGCAGGAGCTTTGATTTTATGAGCAATGACCACAGAAGAGAGAGGCAGACTCTCCAGCTCCCCTCTGGTCCCAAGAAATTCTGAGTTATATATATATGTACTACATAGTAACATCAAACTTAAGATAATTTATCTGGATCATTTTTTCCCATTCACATAATGAAATACCAGTAATTGGTTTTTGCAAATTGTTTTGCATTGTAAATAAATATTAAGCATAGTGTAAAAATATCTTGCAAAGCAATTACATCAAATGATCACTTTTCTAGTGCATAGTCCTCTCTAAGCTTATATGAACTAACTTATAACCTTAGTGATTGCTCAAACATCAGAGATTTGAGAATGACACAATGCTAACCATTAGCATACTGAAAAGCAAACACAATGAAAACAGACCTGATGATGATAATACAGGAACATGTATGCAAAAGAGGACTGTCTGAACAAGTTAGCTGTAAATGCTAAAGACCTCTAAAATTAAGCTAAAGAACTACATTTATAATAATGCCTCAGGCTAATATCATTCACAATGATATTAGCTGCTGGCTAGCTGGAGATGTGCTCTGACATATTTTCTGATTTCTTCCCAGAACTTTCATACTTATGATATTTACATTGTTCAGACTGATGTTGGCTAAGGGTAAGCCTCAATGGCGCAACAATGCAATGTACAGTAAAAAAATATATGATGATTACAGGTGCTGGAAAAAATCAATGCACTTCAGAGTCGCACATGTTGGGGCGCAAATGGCTGGTTAGGTTCGGGTTCAAGTCCGACCTGCATGCCTTTCCTGTTTATAACTCTATCCACTGTCCTCCTCTCTAAAATAAAGGTAAAGCCCAAAACATATCTTTAAAAACAAGAGCTGCTGCGTTAGCGACAGCATTAGCATTAGTAATGCTAGCTGTCAGCTTCTGTAATGTTTTCATCAATGTGATATACTGACGCACTGCCTGCACTGTAATGAAGCTGTTAGATACTCACTCCATCCTGTTATTCCTGAAGAAACATTTTCACTGTGGTTCACTACAATCCCCCTGGTGAGAAGGTCTGACACGTGTGTGCTAAGCGTGCTAAGATGATACAGCGTAATTTAGAAATGGCTTATTGATATCAATCCACCCTTTTTCTCATTCTAAATTTTTGTGCTAAAATTCATGGCTCTACCACTGTTTAAAGGCTACTTCCTGTTTCATGGCAAATGGAAAAAAAAAAAAAAGCCATGACTATGTTTTTTGATTTGCCTTACGTGGCAGTTGTAAAGTGGCTACAACAACAATGACAGACAATTAGTTTTCATGTTGATATTATATTTGTGGGAAATTATAACGTTTGTGGGATAATTAGGTTAAAAACTGCAAATTTGTGTTGTGTTTGTGGTTAATACGTTTGTGGGCAGTTATTATGTTTGAAGGTATAACAAACCGCCTCTTACCTAGTACCACCATAAACAAGCTGAACGTCTTTCATACGTAAAGTTACAAAGCTGGTGTTAGCAAAAACAGTGTAAAGGCTAACCATAAATGTTGAGACTTAATATTTTAACAGTTAAATGTGGCCTTATATTCCTTAGTAGCCTTGCCATTTAGCATGTCAATATGAAAACAACATCTGAACTTACCACCATTAGTGTGATGCTTAAAATGGCACCCTCAGGCTTACGGTGATTGGTGTCTCTGCTTTCCATTAAGCACTTGATGCCTTTATTTTTGCAAGACATTGGATATTGACAGTTCTCAGGAAGACTGGCAGCAGCAGTGATCAATCAGGTCATGTGGTGTCAGGGGGAAACAGCCAGTCCTGGAGGCAGCCCGTCCATCAGAGAGCATTCCAGCCATCCGAGGACACACAGTACTACGCCTGCCCCATCTCAGCACATGTGCATAAATGAAACGCTTGTTTAAATTAGTTGGTGCCTCCTTGAAGTTGATTCAATTTTTCAGAGCGCTTAGTGTCATTAGAAGGTGGTTAAATAATGCAGCAGGTACACAGAGAAGAGGAGGTTTTTGTGCTGCCACTCAGAGGATTTGCAAACATCTCTGAAAGATTTAGCAGTACGCTCTGAAGCTTTTACATCAGAACTGTTTCAGCCGACTTCACAGGAAGCTCAGCCTGCCATCGGTTTTTGTAGTTTATGAGGGGGTCTCTGTTTGGTAGGGGGGCTGTTAGGGGAGATCTAGCTTGAAGTTTAAATGAATAATCAAAAGATAAACCTAAGAGAAAATGCCCAAAAGTTGCTCATAATTACCCAAACTTACTTCACTCACCAACACTTTTACAGAGCACATTATGCAGTAAAAGTTGTAAACTCATTTTGGAATTAATGCTGCGATCATTTCACTGATTTATCCTTGCAGGAGGACGGAGGGAACATATGCCTCTGCAGGTGGTGTTTGTTATGAACCCGCCTAGCAGCACGACTATAAAACTAAATCCATTAAAATTGCCTCACTATTTTCTCAGTATCGAATGAACACATATACAAGCACCTTGTAGTTGCAGCTGAAAATATAAACACTGGCAATGAAGAAATGTTTTTGTATTTTAAAGGCTTTTAGATCCTGTATCTCTGCCATTTTGGACTACATTCAAGATATGATTCTTCCAAACCTAGAAAGAGACACTTTTCTCTAAACTGTTTTCACACTGACGGCTGGTCCTTTGAAATCTATTAATATTTGAACAACTCTTAACATTTTTATGCTTAAAATCTGCGTGTCAAATTCACATTTAACACTCAATAAGTCATTTAAAAAGAAATGAATGCTCACCAACAAGGGGCCAACAGACGACAGCAGGCCAAACAGATGCCGACAGCAGGCTTGTTCTCATTACTTGTGTGATTTTGCATTTTTCTTTCTTTCTTCTCTAGGTTGTAATATTTTAGTCTTTGTGGTCTTTATGAATTTACAACATACTTGGAAATAGAGCTTCTTTCATTGTGACTTATGCCATGTTTGATCATTTCCAGAGCACTTCCATTGTTTCTGAATTCCCATTGTTTCTTATTTTGCAGCCCATTTCTTCCAATAATTGTTTTGGCTCCTGTAACGTTCTGCAGAATTTTAATCTGTACACAAATATTTATAATAACACCAAGAAAACACCTGTTCTTGTCCTCACTTGTAAGGAGTGGAAAGAATAGCAGAGATTAATTTGCTTCTGTTTTGATGTTTTTCTAAATTTTCTTAATTCTTACCATCTGTGTGGACTTTAGTACAGTGCTGATAAAAAGTATTCATTGCCCTGGTAGGGCCCTATGAAATCCAAATTCCGTTTTAATTTTTTGGAATTCTGTCTTTTAGCCTTTCCGCTGATTTCACCATAAAAAGAGTGTCTTGTTTATGTAAATGAAAGAAATGTTCACTGATTAAATAGAAATAACCTTAAATTTATTGAAAAAAGGCCACAGTTGGCCCAGGAGCCATTGTTTGGATAACCCTGATATAAAATAATTATAACCAGTGTAACAGCCAGATATTTCCAACATTTTAAGACACATCCTTGTGTATAATCACATTCTATCTGATATTTATAATGTAAATGAAGAAATCCTTCCCTTCTCTCAAACACAGAGTGATAGTGACTTAATAAGAAAGTAACATTAAAGTTAAAAGGTTCAAAGTAAACAGGTTACCTAAACTTTTCTTTACTCTCTCAGTATGTACAAGTCCGTGCAGTTTGATGCTGCATTGTTCTACTCCTGACTGTAACGGTTCTCTCCTCATCCTCCATCCTCACTGTCTGTCCATCTGTCTCATATCAAAATGGTATGTTAATGAAGATACATATTGGCTCATTAAGCAAACAAAGGGAACTACAGTATCTACGGGAGGAATTATTGAGATAATTGATACTCGAATGTAACATCAGACTACAGGACTTTATATAATCTCGAGTCTGTCCGACTCAAGTTTGAAGCCCTAACCCTGACTTCAGCTGTGAGCCTTGTGCACAGACACACTTCTTTCTCTCCATGACTCTGAGGTGAGGTGAGGTAAAATAACCCGTAGCACAGATGAGTTTTCTTAAAAGTGCAGCATTAAGTCGCACTGTACTGCCCTGTGTTGAGCTACGTGATGTTTGCTGGTGTTTTGTGCAGCCGCTTTGACATGCATTATTGTTAGGACAGGGGCGGGGGGAGTGTTTGTGAAGTGAGACACAAATTGTGCCCTGCTTTAATTACCCCTCGGAACATATTCCCAGATATACGCTCCTCTTTCTAAAAAACACTCAGCATTTCGGTCAAATTCATTCAATATCCACAATTTTCCGCGTTAAATTGTAAATCCTATTTCTATTGCCCAATTCCGTGATTCTGTCTAAGATTCCATTAACGTGGAAATCATAGGGCCCTACCTTGGATGTTTAACTCTTTTATTGATTTTAAAAATAAATCATGGTCAGTATAATTTGGCTTTTTTGACTAAAAACCCTCTTCAATGTCAAAGTGAAAACAGATTTCTACAAAGTAATATCCAGCCAACTGGTACTCATAGTCTCTCAATTAGGACCACCTGAGTGCAATGAATGTGTCTCAAGTAACTGTAGAGCACCTGTGTCTGGAAGGTCCACTCACTGGTTAGTCAGTATTCCTGGCTTCCATTACACCATGAAGACAAAAGAACACCCCCAAGCAACACAGAGAAAAGGTTATCAGAAAGTTTAAGTCAGGGGATGGATATAAAAATGCTGAACATCCCCCGGAGTTCATTTAACTCCCTCATCAAGAAATAGGAGGATGACGGGAAATGTGTAAATCTGCCTTGATCAGGCGCTCTGAAAAACTGAGTGACCATGCAAGAAAGAGACGAGTAAGGGAGGCCACCAAGACATCTATAGCTGCGTTTCCATTACCCTTAGAAATGCACAAAATCTAAATAAAAAACTGGTAATGGAAACACCTGAATTGCGAAAAACCACTGTAATATTGCTGAAAAGGTTTTACGCTCTCATGAGGAGATTTTTCAGATGTTTCCATATAGAGATATATCGCAAAAGTGCAATGGAAACACTTTTTACACATTTACAAGTCACCACATGACATAACGTATGGTGTCACATGACCAGTTCACTCCTAGACAACATGGCGTAGTACGTTTGGACAAAAGAAGAGACGAGACTCTTCTTAACATCATACATAAACCCATAATGTATACTTGGCTTTTGCCATCCATACGGACTTTGCCTCTCAACTGCCATTGAGAATTGCGAGGCTCATGCCCAAAACTCCCTTCAAAGGACACACAGATGTAAAAACTATCCCTTTTATTTTGCGAAAAACTGTAATGGAAACACAGCTAATGACTACTCTGAAGGAGTTACAAGCTTCAGCAGCTGAAAAGGAAAAAAAATCTGGATACAAAAGTGCATCTACCAAATACTGACTTGAAGGGGGTGAATATTCATTCGGTCATGTTTTTCCCATCATATATTTTTGTTTAATTGACATAACTTCTGTTTTCATTTTGACATGAAAGAGGGTTTTTGGTCAAAAAAGCCAAATTATATTGACCATGACTGATTTATAAAATCAATGAAAAGGTAAAACATTTAAGGGGGGATTAATTTTTATGGGCACTGTATTTGCTTGTGCATTTTCTTCTATTACTGGCAATCAACTCTTTCTTTTCTAATAATTTTAAAGGACTAGGAGAAAAAGTCATGAAAGTTTAAGGTGTAAAAATATCATGGAATAACAACCTTCATAAAATGTGCGGTCTATGTAAAACCTTCCATTTTACACTTGCGGTGGCCTTTTCACAGCCTCCTCCCTGTTTTCCTGGGATCATTTTCCATGCTTGTATGTTGTTGCAAGCCCATAAATGATACATACATGTGCAGAGCTGCAGGGGTTTCTTAATAGTGACCCTGCATCGCCTCACTCCCAGTACTGGAAGGAAAGCAGAAAAAGAAAGTGGCAGCCTGTAACAGTGTTGACATTTTGGAGTGAGTGATCCACAACAGATGTCTGTTAATGGTGTGTTGTGTTTCATGATGTTTCCTTCCAGCCCGGCTCAGGTCAGCTGAGCCGCGCTCCTAGAGGTGATGCTTCACCGAGCTGCACAAATCAGCTTTCCATTTCAGCCTGCATGAAAAATCCCGCTTTAAAAATGGTTTCTCGTTGATAAGTGGCTGCTTCCAATGATGGAAATAGGAGTCATAACTTCCACTTGCATGAGTGGCAGTCACACGGGTATTGTCTCACAGTGCCATCATTGTGAATTAATGCTCTGCTGGTGCAAATTGTGCACCGTGTATCCCACCTGCAGAGTGTTTGGTAATCAGTGCTTCGGACGGAAGAAATGGGAGCTATTAAATAGAATCTAACAGATATGAAACAAAGAGTTCTCCTGCTCCGTCCACCCTTTCTGAAAAGAACAGTTAATGTGAATATGACCCTTATCATAATATGTTTATGCTCCCTCATTTATCATGCTATAAATATGTATTTTGTGATAATAACTACTATGATGAAAGAGTGCTGTTACCGCATCAGCAGAAAACTGTGACCCTGAGGTCTATTTCCCCAAATTTGCAAAATGACAAGATATGATTTGCAAAACTCCCACACTGGCTTGTTATTACTAAATGTTTAGGGAACTTTGTATGCTTCAGGTTGTTCTTTTCATGTCCTTTAGTTTGGACCACTTTTTTGTAGCCTGCATTTGTGTATACTTTTGCAGAATTGAATTATGGAAAGCCTTGCTGCATTTCAGACTTTGAGGGTGTTTTGCTGCTTGCATGTGCTGCGCGTGTCTGCTCTGGCTCCTGCCGGTGTGGCTTTCACAAAGGGCGCAAGTTTGCTGCGTGTCAGCTGAATCTCCCTGCTCTCAAAGCCCTGTCCTTTTTCACAAGTTTTACCTGAACAAACCCCCCTACAAGCTTCTTGATTCTTACTCAGTTGAATCTTTCAAAAAACAGTTAAAAAAAATTCTTGTTCAGACAGGCTTCTGAATAATACTATGCACCCTGTCATTATATTGTAAATGACTTTTATTTATTCACCAGTAATTGTTTCTGGTCAGTGTTTTTAATATTGTTTGTTTGTTTCTGTTTCGTGTGTGTGCTTCGTTTGATGTAAAGCATTTTGTGACCTCTGTCTGTGAAAAGTGCTCTATAAATAAAGTTTACTTACTTACTTACTTGATTCAGCGTATAGAGGAAGTATGTTGGGAACTATTCAAAATCAAATATGGTCCATAGCTGCCCACAGTGTGAGGAAAAAATAGGCGAGACTTCAAATCTCTAAACTCTCCGCACCTGAGTCGCCTGAACTCTCTGCGCCTGAGCACGTGTGCCGCGTCTCAGGCAGTCTGAAAGCCCTGACTTGTTAACATGCAATCAAACTGAAAAATCCAGGCATGTTGCAGCCGAGACGCATGTGTCACGCTCCCAGTCTGAAACGGGCTTAACATTTCTTGCTTGATACAGTCAGTTATCCTTACAGTTTCAGAAGGGTTTTCATCAACAGACTATCCTCCAAAAATGTGGCTTTATTTTCAACAATATAGAAAACTTGTTTTAAGGCCTTGACCTGGTAAGAAAAAAAAAAGTCTTTGTCTAACGCAGAGGTCAATGGATGGGTCAATCAAAAAGGACAGTCATTCAGAACCAGCATCCAGAGTGTATCTTTAAATCAGTGTTAACTAATTCAATGTTACATACACATCTTAATTAAAGGCCTCCTAAGAACCTTTTTTTTTAATCAAAATTTCTGAAATTATGAAGGCATCTTCCAGTGGTGGACTCAGGATGTTTGAGGGCAAGGGACGAAAATGATAAAAAGGGCACCTGCTGTATGTGGTGTGGCACCAACATAAAAAAATGATGGTGGGGCTGTTAAACAATCAAAAATGTTATAGCAGTTAATTGCATTTAAAACGGTTTTTGTTTGATTCTGGATGTCTTTTTTTTTTTTTTTTTTTTTTTTTTTTTTACTGTCTAAAACAAAGTGTAATTGACTTCCTGTTTGGATACAGCCTTGGTCTTATATGGAAAGAAAACACAGTGCCTGTAAAAAGTACTTACCGCCATGGATGCTTTACCCTTTATTTATTTTATGAATCAATCATGGTCGATATAATGTGGCTTTTTTTTTTTGTTTTGTTTTTAATCCTCATTAATGTCAAAGTAAAAACAGATTCCTACAAAAGTATTGTCAATCAAATTAAAACGTGTAATGTTAAATGTAAATATTCACTAATGCTGGACTTGCATGAGCTTTGCCATTTTTGTTTCAGAGCTATAATTCCACTGTTGCCACGCAATAGGAGAGCACAGGTGGACTGCTGGTGATGTTTGATTGCATGTTGCAGAAAATGAACTTTAGGTTTATCTTTGCTGCATTAAGGTTATTCTTAATATCAATGATATTGTAAGGCTTATTATTGGAAAAAATACATTTTAACTATTGTGTGATTTCTCTTTAAATTGATGAGTAGTTCATCAGCAAATTATTGTCTGATCCAAACATTATTTTTTTAAATCTCCATCGCCTATAATCAGTAATTCAGTGTTTCAACACAATACATAACAACCATTGCCCCTTTCACAGAGACATGCTGGCTGACTCCAGGAGTGTGTGTATCATGTCTGTGCATTCAGATTCAACTTCACTCTGACTCTAGAGAAGGAACAGTGAGAAGGGAGATGCCTGCCAATTTTTTTCTCACCTTCTCCACCCACACACACAGGTGCCCTGGGCAATATCCTGTGTCGCTCATACCACGAAACTACCACTGGGTCCCCCGAGCTCAGACAATCCATGAATATGAAAGCCTACCTTCATTATTATACTTAATTTCTGCCATTTATCCTCTGGGAGAAGGTTTGACCCGTTGTTGAAGAGCTTCAGATAAAGCTAGGATAATGAGAAGAAGATCAGCATATGGGAGTAACATGTAGAAGAATTCCTACTCCGGCTTTTAGGCTAAATAAAGCTTTTGTGCAAAACATTGACTCTAAGCGCATTAGTCAAACTGCTTCTTAAAATGAATATGTGTGTTGCTCTGATTTCTAATTGTTAACATGTTTAAGATTGCAGCCTGAGTGTCTTTCTTGCTGTCTTGTTGTGTGAAAAGAATTCTCACATTCACTGCTTCCATGCATACAGATAAAAGCAACGCAGGACATTACCCCACCAAAGGTCCAAAATACTAATTACCTGCTGTTTACTGGGCTTTGTACTCCCCACCTTTTCTTGGGACAATCAATAATTACACACAAAGGCCAGGGGAATGAAATCACCCCGATAACCATTAGCATGAAACTAGATGAAGTTCATTAGCCATTCTGCAGGCGTAGTGGGCAATATCCAATATCGGAGACAACTAGCTCTGTTATCCCTTTGTCTTTTGTTCTCAGGCTGTGTTCAAGGCGCACAAGATGGTATTCAGTGACAATTCATTACAGCCCACAACATGCAGGATAATATATTACCTGCAAACAGCAAGATGAGCTGTTTTTGATACATTTTTATGCTTTCTTCCTTGTGCATTCATTTTCCCTCTCTTGCAGATCTGATGCAGCATTTTCTTTGACCTAGAATGACATAATATCTGCAGATATCACGTTTAGATATAGAACAAAATGTACATCAGACAAGTACAGGAAGCAAAATGTAGTTATAGTAGTTATTTTTGCTTACAGTGTAAGGTGAGGCTGGTTATTTTTTGGTCGTATGTTTTAATTAGGATCGGACAAGATCACAGTTATCACCTTTGTTCCTGCAGACTACCTCAGAGCATTTAAAGATTTAACATTTGTTTTTTTTAGCTTTAACATAGCACATAAAAAACTAAATATGTACTTGTGTAATGACTTCCTAAAAACTGGAGTGAAGTCTAACTCCCTCTGGGTTTGTGTCTCAGCTCTGTGTTCACACTGTCAGGACGGCACTAGAACCCTGTGTGGAACCGTTTTCCTAATCTGCTTCCACTGAATATCTGACCATTACTGCCCCATCCCACTGTGATCATCTTCCACTCCCACTCACATGTACTGTACATGTTCATGACTGTTCATGTGAATGCCCAGACTAACAAACATTACATTCAACTCATGAATACTGATAGTGTTGTGTTCACTTTAAATTAAACAAAACACACGATAAATGATGTGCTTCACTGTGCCTGAATGGCACGAGAAGTGACAACTCAAAGAAATAACACACACCCCTGTCAACTGATGGCTCCACACATGTGGATGAAGCGTGGAGCAGCTGACAGCTACACACTGATTCAACACCTAATTACATGGATAATGTCAAAGTTATATTTACAAGCTTTATTTACAGACCTGTTTTAATGAAGCATGCAGAGTTGAAACCGCTTTCTTGATAGCTGGAAAGTTTGTGTGTGGCATTTGTAAAATTTCAGCAAAATATACTCTTATTTTGAATACCTCATGAAAATACTTTTTTTACATACTGAGAAAAGTAACTGATGAAGCTACTACTTTACTGGCTGAGAAACAAACAGATACTTTTGTGTTACCAGAATAAAAACCAGTTGAATATTCACTCCACTTCTCTTTTGTCAAAAGGCACACAGCCACATGATCCTCTGCCTCTGTGTATGTGGACTCTACTGTCATTCCACAGCCTAGTTTAAAGCCTATAACCTGTGACTCCGCAGACTAATAACAGATTAACCTGTGTGATAACCTTTGGCAGCTGTTAAATATGCTCACAATCCACTAACAAACAGGGCAAAGGAATATAGTATTACACAGAGGCTTTGTGCATTATGCACAAGCTGAGCTGATTCTGAGTGTCTCGTTGAAAAAAGCTCTTTGGCAAAGCTGGCAATACAACAAGAGGTTTTTACATTTACATTGTGCTATGATGTTGTAAAATCATGTGTAATGGGAATAATTCCACTATTTCCACAGTTAAATGCCCTCCTCTGTGCCATAACACTTGCTCATTCAGGTAGCTCACACTAACCCTCTGTGTGCACATAGCTACATGCAAACAGGAAGGAGAGAAACAGAAACTGTGCTGACCCCCCCCCCCCCCCCCCCACACACACACACAATTTTTATCCTTTTTTTAATGTATTTATTTATTTATTTTTATTTTGTGTTGACAAAGGGGGAAGGGGAATAGGGCAGAATTGAAGTACTGGTCTATAAAAGTATTAAATTTAAAGTTTACTTTAAGTATTGAGTAGATACTAAGGCTTGGAAATAAATTTTAAAAAGAATGGATTACATTATGTCCTTCTGCAGAAGATGAAATACTGGTCTATAAATCATACTGAATTTGGAATATAAGTCAAAATATTTCAATTAGATATTTTTTTAGAAATCTTTCAGCCCTGTTACTGACTTAACGTTTAGTCAACGCTTGTTTGGCAGAGCCTTGTGCTGTTACGAACAAGAATACACGTTGAACTGACTTTTTAAAATGGTGATGTGTATCATGTAGAATAATTCATTAATTGTGTTTGTTGAAAAATACCTAAGGTGGGGAATTTAAAAATTGCATTAAATTGCATTTAATCCCAGTATTGGAAAAAGAATGCTCCAGATAGATTTTCTTCCCAAATTGTTCTGCCCTAGTGGCTTCTGAGGAGTTGCACAGTTTAATATGTTCTTTTCTTTTTGGCAAGAATAACAAAAGAATGTCGATCTCCCGCCAGGTTGTTCAGGTAAAGTCACACCTTTATTTTAAAGAGAAGAATCCTTTTCTATGTGCAACTGCGTAGTCAACAGACATGGAAAGAAGAACAAAAAATGACTAAATTTTGGTAATTTGAGTAAATGTAGGTAGTTACTTTCCACCTACAAAAAAATAACTCATGACAGATTGCTTGAACTGGAAAAAAGTAATCTGAGTATTCTAATGATGACTTAGGGTTTTTCCCAATAAAAACAGCCAAATCACATTAAAATATCACCTAAACACTGGAGGTTACTTAAGTCTGATGTACCAGTGAGACATGTGTCTTGTGCATATGTTTTAGGCATGTGGGCTTAATCAAGGGGCCTGACGTGCCACACCTGAGGCCAGAGTTAAGCTCAATATATGCTGACACTCATATTTGTCACTTGGCAGCCAAAGTCAAGCTTGATGGTAATTATTTTGTCCAGACCTTTTCACCCCAGCTAATACGCCCAGAAAAAAAAAAAAAAAAAAAAAAAAAAAAAACTACTTGGCTACACTCAAAACCTTGGCATAGTTTTCATTCAGTCATTGCTCAAATTTGCTAAAAAAAAAAAAAAAAAAAAAAAAAAAAAATCTCCCCTGTTTGACACATTTTGGAATTCACTTTTCTGCATTTAAAACTATTTTAGTTTTGTTTAAGATTTTTTTTTCTTTTTTTTCAAATGAAACTAAGGCTAGTTGACTTCCTGTTTGGATGCGAACCAGCTTTTATTTAGGAACCAAATTAGGATACCTCAGATACATTGAAGTTTATGATATGAACTGATCACAGAAAAAAGGAACTTGTCATGGATTCAAAGGTTTTACAATAACGGCGTCTCTTGTGGACAAAGCTGCAACTTTTATGTCTTTGCTGATCTGTCTCACTCATGTTAGTGTTTATTGTCTTTGGCAGTCAAACATATCAGTCATGCTCAATCTTTGCTATGGAAAATGTGAAATCCCCTTGTTTGACACCAACACCATCATACAGTGGTGTCCTAGGGTAACGAAAATAACTATAAAGACATAATCAGTGATGCTGATCAGTGATAGTTTTAGATCATATAGAATATTTGTACTAAATGTATTCATTTCCAGTTTGTTTCATACCCAGTATAATGCTCCTCACAGGAGCTTTAAACCTGTGGTTTAATTGTGTGCCTTTGTTCTGTTTTTGTATTTGTTAAACCAAAGATGTTGTGTCTGAATGCGGATACTGTGTACTTCCCTCTGCCTGGACATGTTATTGTGTGTCACACCAGCCTGCTCCGGCTGCCTGCCTGCTCTAACATTACACTGCATGACTGGCTCCCTATGGCAGATCACCAGAGAGCTGCTTTCAAGCCGGGGATGGACAACACAAAGGGACCGAGCATGCAGAAAATAAATAAATGAAGAGATAAGTTAAAAATTTACTATCTCTGCTTTTTTTTTCCTCCCCCCAAATGACCAAGGGGCCTTAAACAAGCACTATAGGTGGTGAAGTAGGCCGCTGCGCAGGATCACTTGAGCCTCACTTGTTCTTAGCCGAGCAGAATGACAGCAAACAGAGGTGAGCACTGTACATCAGCTGCATGACATTTTCTAGTCAAAGGTAAACTGCTACTGTCTCTGGTTTATCACGTGTGTATTATTTATTTTTTACTGCAGCGCTTTAATGAGCCTGTGTGGGTGCATTTACATTGACTGAATATTTATATTGAACTACATCCTTGTCAAAATATCTGATTAATTAGAGTAATTATATGCACACGCTGCTCATTAAATCAAGTAAACTGGTTCAACTCATAACAGAAACATTGAACGCGCTCATCTGAATCCTCTGAAAAACATTAAAGAACAAGATCAGAAAGACTGAAGAAAATGTACCTATAAATACAAAATCTGACAATTAAATAAAATACTTTTTTTTTTAATTGATTGAGAGAAGACATTGCAAAGTAAAACACCTTTTGGTTAAATTCCCCCCATGGCTGATAAACTTGGCTTCATCATCACATCATTACACAGCTGATGATGTTGATGATGATTTTAGCTAGTGTTAGTTTTTTTCTTAATTCGCAAAGATGAATAACAGGCAGAAAATGTTTCATTATCACAAAACACAAGATAAATAATTGACACACAAAACATAATATTAATTTTATGTCATTATTCTACCCAAATAATTAAGAATACGTATAAAATAACAAGCATTATCAAACTAGAATTACAATATAGGTTTATAAATACCTGTGTGTGATTGCATGGGTCTTAAGCTATATTACTAATGATGCATTTAGGTTAAAATACATTTAACCTAAAAAAAAAAAAAAGTCATAGAAATAAACCCTTGATGGATACAGACCTGCCCACAAAAGTGACTGGGCCCCTGAAAAGCCAAGTTAAAAGTACCCTATGGCAGGGGTGTAGCTAGGGATTTAGGGCCCCCAGAAAGAGTATTACACAGGGGCCCTCTTACCTAGCTAACCAAGCAATAAATGTTGCATCATTTTTACAAATATCTCTGTATTTTAATGAAATTTGAACCATAATTTCCCCATTTATGTGGAACATTTTTACTATGGTTAAATTAAATTTACTTTCATATTTTTGCAGCGCTGGACAACACCATTTGGATATTTTTAAGGAAGGGGCTGGGGTCCCCCAGTACTTTGTTTTATTCTGTTTCATAAAAATTTAATTCTGTTGGCCAATTAATTTAGTTGCTTTTGATTCAATAATTACACTAGTTACTAAAAAAAAGTAAATAAAAAACACACTTTTCATTGCAGGCCTCTCAAGGGCCCCTCCCTACTGTGGGCCTGGCAATCAGTACCCTTTTCACCCCTGTGCTACACCCATGCCCTACGGTGTGATTTATTAATATCAATGCATGTCTGCAGGATCAGTAGCGTTGGTGCTTTAATCTCCTTTTGAAACTGAAACAAGTTAACATGCGGTTCAGAAGTTCCCTTGAAAGATGCCTCACTTTTTTCTTTCCTCTCTGACTTTTTCTCTTTCCATGGCTAAGCTATGAAGTCTGACATCACAAGCCAAATGGTTTTGTTTATGGGCCTTCCAATATTAGAAAGGTCACCCACAAATAAAGGGGAAAATGCCTGATTCAATTAAAAGAAAATATGTTTTACATGTAACTGAAACCCCAATAAATAACATGTTTAATTCTGTACTTTGATAAGAATGACTGGTGTTTAGGTTCAAAATGTGCTATAGTTTCTGGAGCCTAACTGGCACATTGCCAAAGACAGCCTTCTAACCCTTCTAAGTGTTATTAAAATGCCATTATTTAAAACCTCTCAAAGACACTTAACCCGAAGCTATTTGCCTGGGTGTGATCATTTTCCTGAAGACTCCCTGCCAGACTTGTACATGTCAGAGAGAAGATAGCCATATCTCAGAGCCTTATCTCAGTCTAACAGCTCATAACATCGACATCTGGGAGTTAAAAGTTTGTGCCTCCAAACGAGCTTTTTCCCCCATGATCACACAAGAGAGCCCCTTAAACAAAATTGCCTATCTGTGGTTCAGTTTATTGTAAAAACAATTCCAACATAACATTTGTCTCAAGAAGAAAGACAATGCTTTTACCAAAATGTAGCTTACTAGCTAATGTCCATCTGTTGTCCCTGGGCAGATGTTGCCCTCATAAAGCACCATCTTAACTGCTGTCCTCCTAAAATGAAACCAGGAAAAACTTTTACATTGAAAGTAAGAGTTGGATAACAAGTATAAAACATAAGCAGACAATTAAAGATGTAACTCTTCATAAGTCAGTCTGCTTTAGCATTCATATACTTAAGTTGCTGCTCTCCACACAGATCCTCTGCTGTCTTAAGGGATAAAGACATTTTCTGTACATAGGAAATGCTCGACTGGTTTTCTTTTATCCCTCTCTCCTCTTTTTTTTCTTTAAACGCCTCTAACTCCTGGCAAAACCTATTGGAAAGCAGTATCTGTGTAAAGTGTTAAATGTGGAGAACGTGTCTGAGAGAACCACATGTCAGGAGTAGAGAGAGGAATCTTAATTTATCACAAGGGAAGGCCTTTTCACCTCTTTATCAGCCGCTGAAGCCATATCGAAGAACTGGTACTTTATGAGCAGAAACTTAAGGTGGGCATAAATCATTTTTCAGTCATAATCAATGTTACATTCATTTTCAGACATTCCCTAGACAAGATGAAGTCTTCAATATCAATCACTTCCTTTATGTATTACTGTTAGAATCTTTGACCAGGCAGTTTAAACATCAGAGAATTATTATAAGTGTTAGAATAAGAAACACCGGCCTCAGGGCTTTTCCCGTATTTGCATCTGTTCATGTGTTGAATAAAGGAAGTTGTCCTTTTGATTGAACAAACAGAAAAAAAAGTACTAGATCTAGTGTTAATATTTGTTAATATTTAATAGAAAATAGAGTGAGTGAGTTACAGCACAAGCTAGAGTCAAAACTAATTGGAGGGTGTGACCTGTGGGCCCTCAGGTGTCCCGCATACAAGACATGAGTCTGTGGACAACATCACTGCAAGGGCTTAACTGTTCTTACACATGAATTTGGTCTTACAACCCACTTACACGGTTTTAAAGATGATTCAAACATTCAGCAAAGTTTTCTAAGAACACTTAAAGCATATTTGAGAAATGATATGATGTGCAAATGGTTCTTTTTGCACTTTGTCCTCACCTTTTGTTCAATCTATGCTTCAAACCTCAACATTTTCATTAAATAAATTTGAGTGGTTAAAAAATGTCTGGAATTTGAATTACAATTTCTCCAAAGGAGGTGGTGGTTGTTTTTGAGCTTGACCATTTGGGAACCAATGTTTTAGCATAAATTAAACCCAGTTCTACACCCACTTTTGAACTATTTAAACATTTCTTATACTTGGAGTCCAGTGTGTGGTTGTTGTTATGGTTTATTTAAATTGGGATATTACTGACATGTCATTACTTCTCTTCTCCCCCCTGTTTGGGCTCTGTGTTTACTCACAGCCCTCTAGTCTCATGCCCTTATATGGGCATGGGCAAAAGAGGTGCTTAGGAAAAAAAACATATATGTGCTTTTAGATTATGAGGACATGGCATTTATAGATTAAAGATAGGATCAATTCTGCAGAGGTCAGCAAAATCATAGTCAACTGTAAAGTTAAGCTGTGCAAAGCAACAACAACAAAAAAAGGATTGCATTGCTGTAATATAATATAGGCTTTTACAAAATGTAAACCCCTTTACTTAAACCAGAATTAGTTAGCCAGACTTCATAAAGAAAACTTTGATAGAAAGAATGAGGTAATTGTGAAAGGGGACAAAAAGTGGCAAAAACGAGTAAAAGTGGCTACCAAGGTGCCAGAAATGGGTTAAAAGTGGCAAAGTGGCAAAATGTTGCATAAGTGGCAAAAATGGGCTAGGCATGGATGAAAAGGGAAAAATGCACAAAACATGGCGAAGAAATGGCAAGTGTGACTAGTGGCTAAAAAAGTGGCAGAAATTGGACAAAAAGTGTGTTAAAATTGGTTGAAAGCAGCAAAAAGCAACAAAAATTGATCAAAAGTAGCAAAAAGTAGTAGAAAAAAAGGGTGTTGGAGGGTAAATAATGAATTATAATTGTTTATTCATTATTTTAGTAAGAATAAATCATTTTAAAATCAGACCTCAGTAATAGTTTCACTCACTACTGATGAATGTCAGCACCAGTGCTACTGATCCAACAAACATGAAATCATCTATAAATCACAGCTGTGGAGGACCCATTCTGTGAGCAGTCCTGCGAACACATCATGACTCTTATGTAGGTTTTGCTCAGAAAATTTAACAACAAATTTAAATAAAATCTAAAAGAAAATATTAGTGGATGATGCCCATTGTTGGTGAGCGCTGCATCCTAAAAACAACCACTTTGAACTTCCCCATCTTTATGTTTTGCTACTTTTATTGAAGGAATGTCTTCAGCTCACATCACAATTATGTTTGTTTCCAGGCTAGACACACACAGATTTGCTCTACTGAGCTTTTCTTAAATGGACTGTTTTTTTTTCTGAAAAGGAAGGTAGACTTTAATTTCTTCTCACTGGCTGTTTGTAAGAATATGAGTAATATTGTTTTTTTACTGGTTTTAACTGTAACAATATTACAGATATGAAATATCTTACACTTCAGTGCATTTTATCTACATGGTTCTTCACTGCCCTGAAATTTAAAACTGATGGAGGGAAAGTTAGTCACTGTACTGTTGTTTGGAAAGTAAAAAAAAAAAAAAAAAAAAAAAAAAAAAAAAAAACTAGCAAGGACAACACCAGCAACAGGATGCAATCAACATTTATTTAGTGATAGATTTTTTTTGATGAAATTATCTTTGTACTTGATTTTCTATGTAATTGTTTGGGGGAGTAGAGGATTAGATATGAGTTTATAGTATTTCTATAACAGGTTTCATGTGATGTAGCATTTCTAAAAGAAGAAATGACACCACAGAGTAGCCAACATGACTCTGTCCCAACTTTTTTGTAATGAGTTGCTGGCATCAAATTCAAAGTGAGCATTTGATTTCTGGGTTTTGATGTTCTGTGTTTCATACAGTGTCCGGTTATTTTTGGAAACAGAACCGTCATAGGAAAATCAACAATTTTGACAAAAATAGTGTTTAAGATGTGATAGAGATTTTTGGTATAATGAAATTAAAAATGTCCCAAGTTTCACTTGTTTGACGTGTTTCAATTAGAAATTAAAGGCAACAAAAAAACCCTGATGGAAGGACACTTTTCATGTAAACAACCACACTACTTCTCCGGTGGAAATATATCACTCCAAACAGATGTCCATCTTTCCCCCCAAAGGCTGTTTTCCTAGTTCTAACTCTGCTTCTAACTTTCAAAGTGAAAAAGATAATTTAGTGAGTGCCAGGGGAAGCCTCGCCTCACTCTAGTAAACCTGTGTCTTTCAAGTCTTCTCTCTTTGCAGTCTCTGCAGTAAATCAAATGAGCAAACTTCTCTTTTTCTCCTCTCCTGAGACATATTTTGTTTCACATTTTTTTGAAAATCACTCGGTTTAGTCTGGGGTTTGAGAGCGTTGTTTACTGCAACAGAAACACTTCTTGGGAGGAAATCTGTCAAGAAACAAATGTGCAAACTTTTAAGCAGAATTTAGAAACCAAATGTTTTTTTATTATTATTTTGGCTTTGCTTTGTGTAGAAAAAGCTCCTGACATCAGTGCTTTGGGTGTTATCATTGATGGCAGGTCGCAATGACCACAGATAACCTTTCAGCTGTCCATGTCTGCTTGGACACTTGATGAGAGACGGAGAGTGTCTCAAGAACAAGAAGCCGATGTTAAAGTGCTCCGTGTACCCTTCTTCTGACACTATCTCAAGTGAGACTTACTGCAAGTGGACAAGAACAGCGAGCAGAAAACACGGCAGAAAAGGGAGAGATAACATTCATCAAGGAGAAAAATAGGAGCCTCCTTCAGAGTCGTTCATCATCACCTCGCCGTGCTACTTAGAGTCCAGACGACACTGATTACTGTTTAGTAAGAGTGTTTGAAACCTGGGACCAGAATAATTAAATGATTCTATCTCTCTATCAGAAAATCCCTCCAATTTCTACATCACTGCAGAGTCACTGAAGTAATGTACAAAGCCTTCGGGTGGAATGTGGTGCTCCGTTCTGGATGCAAGAACTCCTGGCAGCCTTGTGTTGCATACTACATAAACAGTGTTTCATATTACATGTCATACAAGCTCTTCTGATATTTCCTGTCAGTATCTGCAATGAGTCTAAGAAGGATAGAACTTTTTAGTATAGAAGAAATCATTTTTATGAAAAACAGCTTGTAACCATGTGATGGATATGAACTTAACCACAGACCACCATTGTAGAAATGTTACCCCATTTTAACTTTCCTATCATTGTAGAAACACACACGAGGTGGGACTGATGCCTTTAGCCTCCTGGCAGATTACAACAATGCACCCAACTGTTAGTCAACATAACTACACCCTTATTATGCATAACTCTAACTTACTTACTTCGGCCCATTACCCCTACTGAGGTATAGGCCGCTGACGGGAGCCCTCCAGCATGTTCGAGCTGTACCTGAGGCCGGGTATATAATGTGCGATTTTGGTCAGATTGTCGTGCAGTGTACAGGGGTATACGGCGGCCAACCATGGCCTGACTATGACCCGACGAGTATCTCCCGACTGGTTGGATGCATTTCTGGCATGGTTTGGTCGTACAACTCCAGACACTTCAACGAAACGAAACGCGAGCAGAACAAACAACTCTGGGGTATTGTTTTCCTTTCTAAACTGTCAGGCAATGTCCTAAATTACCATGACAACAGCTGGAATGACTTTCCGATGCACCTCCACTACAATAAAGGAAATAAACGAGCAGGAAATATTCCTATCCACGGACGTCCAGCCAACACAGATGATGATGCTGTTTGTGTGTGTGGGATAGAGAGAGAAAGATAACAGGAGAGAGAAAAAAGGAAACTCTGCAGATTTCTGTCACAGTCCATTCTTACCTCTCTCGTATAGTGTGAGCTTGTAAATCGTGCATCGTGAAATCACAGTGTATTCCCGGCTTTAGTCTGAACCTCTGGTTGGTAGTTGGTGAGATCCATCCTTTTTCCTGTGAGCTTGGAGGTCTCCTCCCATGGTATTTTTGCAGCCGACCTCTTTTCATCTTCCCTTGTGGATTCCAGGAAAAAAATCACTCTGGTTGTGATTGTTGCTGGTATTCTGGGCATGAAAAACATTGTCTCCTCCTGTTTTCATTCTCCAGTGGTTATTGGTGGGTCACTGTAAAGGCGTGAGCTACTCAAAAACATTGGTTGTTGGACCAAGTACTTGTGCTGTCAAATCGAGCTTTTGAACTTAAGTCTTAACTCACTTATGGAGATTTTGGAGCCAGCCTCAAGTGGACACTCAAGGAACTGCAGTTTTTTTGGCTTCATCTATCATCACAGTAGGCTTCTGTTTTTTCTCACATGTTAAGTTAGACGTAGACACAATTAGTTTGAATGTCTGAGGTTTGAGTTCAAGGCAACATTGGCCTTACTCATATGGTGGCAATTTAACTCTTATGTGATGCTCATGGGAGTTCAATACTACTATGAAGTCAAACTGCTGTTTACCAGGTTAGAAGTTAAATTAATTAAGTCTAAGACATTAACCATAACAAGTCCATGTTATGGCAGTATAAAAACAACCAAAAAAAGCTTGGGAAAAAGTAATGTTGGCATTCATTACATATCAATTGCACTTTGAATATTACAGTATGTGTGAATAGTGCCAAAGGTGTTCATGAGGCTACAAAATATTTACTTCTACCTTCCAAAACCTTCATTGTCCACCACTGACAATAGCTGTACTCTGTGGTGATATTTTCACCAATACCCCTTGTGATCTGTTGAGCCCTCTAGGATTGTGAACGCTTCCTTACAAGTCTTTTGGCCTGGCTGGATTCCACAGCAATGTGGCGGGAGTGTTCGGGTTAACTAAAGTGAAAACAGTGTGCAGTTTGAATTAATCTTCAAAGCCACATGTGTGAATCATATCCACTCTGGAGGGGGCTCACCGTACAATGAGAAAGTTAAACATAACCCAAATAATGGATGAGAGAACAACATCAAAACTTTAATTTTGAATTCCACCCTCATAAATTTTAAGGCAATGTTGTCAGGCTTAAAGGGAATGCAAAACCTCTGTCGTCCCACCGAGACATTTTCGTGCAGTCGAGTTCTAAAAAATGTTATATGAAAAACTGTAAATATTTTATATAAGAGCACGAGTTTGACAGTTATTGAAAACTTTTAAACCCATTTGAAGACATGATATAAAAAGACCACATGTCTTTTAATTCTGAAATCTCTCGAGACATGGAGGAAAAGCTGCACTTCGATCCTGTGACCTCATTAATTACTTGAGCACGCCCGGCCATTACCAACACAAACATAAAGAAACACCAGTCCTGACCTGAGTGTTTCCATGCCATTAAGCATCCTGGGGATCAGAGAGGAGCGTCTAGCAGCCCTTTGCTTTTAGCGCCTTTTCACCCTGGGCATATTGCTTACAATGGCAGAACATGGTATTTTTTTTAGTCCCTGTCTTTTTCAAGGGATATTTTCAGCCGTTTGAGATGAAGAGTCTTCTGTAAAAATGTTCTCTGTCCCGTAACAGCTAAAACAGCATCATAAATAAATAACGCCACATACTGGTTTGCAGTCTACCCCCCAGTCCGAGGCAAAACCCCTGTCTTACATGCTCTTTCTGCCGAGATGACTATGTAGGAGCACATCTTTGAAGCTGAAGTGAGTTGTTTTGAGAAGCAGCTAAGATTGTTTACTTGCTCACCTCTGGTCTGTGTTTATCCATTCAGTCTCACTGTCCCACTCGGATTAGCTGGAAATCTATGTGCCAGTTTGAAGAGGGGTTAGCCTGCTTGACAGTTTTTCTATCTCTTTTTAAAATGACAAATGCACACAAAGATTCTGGAGGCTAAACTTGGACTGTTTGGCTTGCAGTTTCCCAGGTAATTAAAATAGGAGGGCAGCTAGCTCCCTAATGTCAGAGGGATTTTGTTATCAGCTCTGCGAGGAGGTACAGAAAAAGAGTCTCCGAGCACCATAGTCTTAACCGTTCATATCTCCCTCCTCACACTCAGGCTTGAGTTGCAGTTTTCAGACAAGGTTGCCATCCCGGTGCCCATGACTCGATCATTAGAAGGTCAGACGCACACAAGACGAGACAGATTGTGCAGCCACCTCTCAACAGGACTCATCTCATCTCGTTTACAGCACAGTGGGTAGCTTTCACAGTGCTATGCCCAGGAATGTGACATGGCTAACACTGACAACTGGAAATGTACATAAAACGCAGCGAGAAGCCCGGAGTTCCGTCCTGCCTGGTGGAAAAAGATCCGTTTTGAGATGCAAATTTTCCTCCATCTCACATTTCTGACAGTGTTGTCACATGGCTGGGTTCTGCTCCTGAAGCTTTCAGCCTAATGATGCTGCTGCTGATGAGGTAGAGTTTGATGACACGCTAGTTAGTGTTCACATTCTGTAGCACACACCACGGAGTGATACAGAAACAGTTGATGAAAAAAAAATCTCACATAGGTTAACCTACAGGGTAGAGGCTGTTTCACCGAGGGTTGTCAGTAAAAATTATCCTTAGATTTGCTTGGAACGGGGCATAGCAGAAAAAATCTACCCTTAAAAACTCTCCTGGGAATATTTCACCAGTTACCTTGTAGAAAAAAGAATAATAAGTGCTTGGCATTAGTAGAGCCCTCCTGAACTTTTCCATGTTTTAGTCATACAAAATATTGTAACATGCAATAGATAATCATTGTGATACGATACAATATGATGCAGTGTGATATAATATGATACGGTACACAACTGCATGCAATCTGATACAGCACAGTACAATGGGCTACGATAGGATACAATACACAACAATACCGTGATACCATATCATGCTGTTTGAAACAATGTAATGATATGATATGATATTAAACCAAACAATACAGTCTTAAACAATACCTGCCATCCAATCTAAAATGATACAACATTTAACAATATGATATGATACAACACAGTAGAACAGGATACAACATAATACATTACCATATCCTGCAATGTGATATTATATAGGATATAAAGTTATTAAATTTGTCCTCCATGTTGTTTTGTTGTTTCTCTTGTCCCTCTTTTCGTTTTGCTTTCCCCCACCCGCTATCGTTCCTACCCCTTTCCAGCATGGCTGCACTGCCCTGTATGATATGGTACTGCATAGTATGATATGGTGCTATACAATATGATAGAAATAATATGACACAATACAATGCAATACGATATCTTTACTGTTCCCATAAGAAAGTATATCTTGGCAACCAGAGCTGATCACATGTAAGCTGGTTCTGCTCAAGATTCCTGCCCCCTTAAGGTTACTCGCCACTATAGGCTAAATACTGCCATTGGTAGATGGACTTGAGCTTGTATGGTGTTTTCTTGCCAGCTGACTACTCAAAGCCCACCTATAGGTTACACCTGCCCATTCACAACCTTTCACTCTACATTCACATGCTGATGGCAGAGGTTTCTATGGCCATCAGTATTAGCTAATCCCATTCAAACACATCCATACCAATTTAAATGCCACTGACAAAGCAATGGGAGCAAATTGGTGTTAAGTGGCTTGCCTAAGGACACATCCACATGTGACTGCTGGAGCTGGATATCGAATCCAAAATGTTCCCATTGGGAGATGACTGATTCTACCTACTGATCCACAGATGCACCAACACTGGTGTTGAGCTTATGGTGATTGGCAAAGGTCTTTTTAATAATAGGCAATATCAGAGAGTTTGGTATAGACCTGCCCTCTTTGTAAAGTGTCTTCAGATAACTTTGGTGATGAATTGCAAACAAAGATTGGGATGATATGATATGATACAATACAGCTTAGTAATGATGTGATATGGCATTGTGTAGTGTGTTACAATACAATACAATACGATATGTTATGATGTGTTAAGCTATGATGTTACATTAAAATACAATATGAGACAATATGTATGATAGGATTAGTACCATACAGTACCCTACAATATGATACAAAACAGAATGGTCCAGTGCTGTAGTGTATGACATGGTATTGTAAAATACGATATGGTGCGATACAATTGGTTAGAAACCAGACAATACCATAAAATACAATACATTTATTGTTTCCAAAGGAAAGTCTACCTTGGAAACCAGAGCTGATCACATGTAGCTGCCTTCTCAGTAATTTAATTAAATGATAAATAATAAAAAAAATATAGCAATAACAAGCATTTTTTTTTTACATTTAATATAAGCAGGAACCACACACCAGAAAAATTACATATTACCCATACTCTACATTTCCTGCATGAAGCACAACAGAAATGAACACCTATCCAAAGCAAAACTAGCTTTGAACAGTTCATCTGGTGATCTTGTGTGCACAACAAAGCTATGCTTTTGGAACAATCTTGTTTGATAATTGGACACCTCTGTGTCCAGCATGAATTCCAGGTTGTAACAACTGAAAAAAAAAACCTCTATCTATGGCAATGTGTGGAAAAAATGGTCTCACGTTATTCCAGGTATCTGGTCATGTACATTACAGACAACACTGAACATATAAGAATGAAAGTTATTGATGAAAATAAATATTCAATAAGGAAATATCAACTTAAAACAATTAAATGACTACTTGCAACAGTATATACATATTTTAATGCTTATTTATGTCTGTTCCTTTTCAGTTATCAGCTCTAACATCTCCTGGTTGAGCTGTATCGTTTTCTCCTATTTTCCTGTTATTTCTCTTTGGTCACTGTTAGTGGGCTCATACTGAATGTGCTCCCCTTCTTTCAATGAGTCGTTATGACTGAGGTTACAAACCATACTTTGCTATTCATACAAGCCGTCTGGTAAGAAATATCCTCTGTAAAATGTTATTTGTTGAAATAATTCAACAATTAACACAGGCGATAATGAAACGTAACATGGAATGTGGTAGCCAACAATCAGGAATAAGTATTATGGAATAAAGTGAGACAGTGAGTTATTGTAGTTTAGTGTGAATCAGCCCTTTAAGCCAAACAGGTTTGAGCAGGTCACAACACCCTTGAAGATTTTCAAAGACACACTTGACTGTGTCTGCAGTGATGTGGGTGCTGTGTCGAGTGTGCGGGGGAGTATACTGCAGTGTCGCACAGTGGGACTAAAGTTCATCAGCTGTGCATCTCAGGGACTGTTTGATATTCAAACTTTGTGCTTGATTCAATAAATATTGCTGAGTATTTCCCTGACAACTCCATGTGAAGGATGGACAGTGTGTCAGACTGCATTTGTGGAGGCAAAGCTGCATAATCAAACCTGTCTTTTCAAATCTACAGTGAAAATGATGCTGTTATTTATAGCACTTATAATGCCATAAAGCATCCTAAGTGAGTGTTTCCTCATCTGACCAAGTCTCAGGCGGGTTTTAGTTACTGTAATTCATGCTGCATTTTATCTGGACACTGTTAATGAAGCACATAACACTGCACTGTGTTAACATGGTGACTGCATGGGCTCAATTAAAAAGCGGAGTGTCATCTGCAAAAGTGCTACATCACCAAGAACAAAAAAGAAGAAGCAGTGCTCTGTTCCTGCATACCTTTGGGGAGTAATTAAAGTGGCTGCGTATGAAGTGACTAAGTGTTTAATTATGTCGGTTGTACACTGCGAGGCACTGCTCCTTCTGGCTAAATTGATGTTTAAATAAATTTATAGTCCAGTATTTAGCAGACACTTTGTGTTATTTCTCAACCCTTTGTTTCTCATCAATTTTTCATCCCTGTGTCCAAGTCTGCTTTTTATTGTCTGGTTCGCTCCCATTTTTGTTAGATCAGCGTGACACAAACTGTCCTAAATGAATGTACCATTAAAATAAAAAGGGGTTTCAGAGAGATATGTTGCAAGCGAACAAAAAAAATACCTCCTCTGCTCTTCCAGCTTTTCTTCCCACGACCCTCTTTTTCTGTCTTCCCCTGCTTTTAGTTTTTATATGAAAACCCCCCCTCCTCTTCTGTCTCTTCCCGCTTATAAAGCTTTTAAACAAGTATAGCGCCTGCCCAGGGCACGGATGGCCCCACGTGGGAGTCGGGTTTGGTGACCTCAGGTGATTTTAAGCACCTGGCTCTCAGAGGAGACGTGCGGGGAGCACAGCGTTTTTTTTTTTCTTTTCTTTTTTTTTTTTTCCAACTTTGCTTTTAGACAGACGTGAGTGAGCAGCAGACCCACTTTCCTCCGACTGCTACTGATGAATTCTTTTTCTTCTCAAACCAGTCCCACATGAGCCTTTGATCACTGTGTCTATTTTTACAGTCTTTCATTGTCACCAAGAAGTAAAACTAATAGAGACACATAAAGACACCATTATTTTATCTTTCCATTATTTTTGCAGTATGTGAATATCTTAAGCTTATCTAGGATGTTTGACATCAGCATGTGAATTAGTGATGGTATATTTGTCTTATTTCCTGTCTTGGACTGCTTTCAGGGCCTGTTTGAAGCCAAAAAGACAGATCATCACAGTGAACAGCACATGGCTTATTTAGGATTTCCATCATTTCGATATCATGAGGTTGTTTCTTGGCATGCTGTTTGCTGCTAATTGCTAATTTTATGTATCTGGCATGGAATCATATCTGCTTTACATTTCCCAGGATGCATTTGGTCATACCTCATTTGGTTTGAGGACACATAGCACGCCCAATTAGCTTGTCTGCTTTAGCTGTCGTTCATTTTAATTATGATTATTGTCTGTTTCAAGAGTGTAAAAAAGCACAAAATTCCTACAAACTAATGATCACTCCTGATATTCCCTCCCTGAAGAAAATTTCTCAGTTGGAGCTGAGCATTACGCCTGACTGCCTCGCCATACGTGCACTGACAAAAAAGATTAAGATGTCATAACTGTCTGTTTTTACTACGTCGCCATGCTAAAGCTGCATTGGCATATCAAAGCGGTCAAGCGTGGCATTAGTTTCCCAAATTCCCCCTGTATTTGTGGGGTTTAAGGGATTACAAGGGAGAACATGGCTCATTGCTGCTCTAAAAAAATCCAGATTTTGAATTGGTAATGAAACAGCCTGTTTTTAATCTGTTTCTACTAATCTTTTAAGGTGTACTCTCCTCCAAAACTGTTGGAACAGTGAGGCCTTTATACTCCTGTATATCTGCTGCAGACTGAAAACATTTGGGTTTGATATCAAAAGGTGAATATGAGACAAGAGATCAACATTTCAGCTTTAACTTTCAGGTATTTCACATCTGGATCAGATACACAAATGATAAATTAAATTATATATATATATATATGTTTACAAGTTCTTTATTACAAGAATTCGAACTGAGAATTTCAGAGTTTGCAAAGTCTTAAAATTTGACAATAGAAATTAGAATTTTTCAAGTTTTTAAAACCCTACATTTAAAACAGTATTCAGCCAGAATTTTACAAGAAGTCAATTTGAAAATAGTGGTTAGATTATCTCAAAACTTCTAAGCTTTGGTTCAGATACATTCACAACTTCCTATGAGTAAAAAGTTCAATTTTTTTCTCATAAAATTAATGATTTTTTTTTTTAACTTGAGAATTTCTACTTTTGTCTTGAAGATTAACAATGTCTTTATTTTTTTATTTTTTTCAAGAGTAGCTGTAATACACTGTTGTAATGATCAATAGTTTATACGTACATCTAACCAGATGAAGACCCATTGAGATCAAGATCTCTTTTACAAGGGTGACCTGGCCAAAAGGTAGATCTTATGTCAAGAATAATTGTTTGTAGGCATTTTATGTTGGAATTTTTTCAATCAAAATCAATGTTTTCTTTTTCCAAGTGGGTCTTGGGGGGGCTTAGCTTTTCTTAGATACAAGTAGGAGGGCCCAAGGAAAAAGTGTTGGAAACCACTGACTTAGGAGATAGTATTATTTATAGCAGAACATCAAATTTTTAGGTAAGCGAAAGTATTGGAACAGATAGACTTAAAACAGATTAAAGTGAATGAGACTTAATATTTATTTGCAAATCCTATGCTTGCAAACCATCCAGCGCTATTTATTGTTTGAATCATCAGTGTAACAGGACACACCTGGGCAACAAAACACACCTGTCAGTCACATGTTCCAATACTTTAGCTCACATAAAAACAAAACAAAAGGTGCTATCTTCTACGTTGGGGGAGAGTGTATGTATCCCTGGCAAGACCCCCACTCCAAAAAAATGTTAAGCTGTGAGATTTTCAGTCAAGGATTACAAGCCAGTGTTTGTAACAAGTCTTCTATCCGTCTAGACAAAGATGATTTTAAAGATCATAACAGTCAAAGTTAAAAGCAAAAAGGGTAAGCCATTAATTCATTACTCATCTGTATGACACACTCATTTCTTAAATGGTGAGAAAAAGATTATTTCCATAATAGCACAACTTTAGAGGAAATTATAGTGTTTCCCTTCAGTCCTTTGAAATCAAACCTTTCCCTGATAAAATATAAAAATACATCACTTTATGTACATTATCCTTCACAGCCAAGCTCATAAATAAACTCATGAAGGTTTACAGCTCCACAACCATCCATTAAAAGCCATCTCCCTCTCTAAGCTATTGCTCATTAATGCTCAGTGAAAATTTTCATAGCGTTAGCATTTAAGCAGCAGTTAGCAATTAAGGCCAATGCAGGGACAGGCACAGCAAAGTAGCTGGAGGCAATGAGAGGTGTGATACGTCGCTTCAGTCTAATCATAGACTGTTCAGGGTTGATGTTCTTGTAAATAACCAAATAGTTCATCATATTGATCTGCTCCTCATTAACAGATTTACTCCGCTGGGTACTAGATTCCATTTTTAAGAAGTGTTGCTTCTCTGAAGTGGTCTGAATAAATGTCTGTGTGTTAACTGTTTCTTAAGTCCAGTTCATTTCTGTATCTTTATTCTGACAACATGGCAGTTCCAGAAATACGACTGTCAAACTCCACCATTCTTCTTTAGCTTATTTGTTATACTGTATGTTCAGGCTGAATGATTCTGAAAAGGAAGCATGGCAGCATTGCTGTATCCTTCAGTAGTATTCATTGTTTAAGGTAAACTATGTTGAATTTGGATGAAACAAAATGAAAAAAATAAAGAAAAGAACTTATTTTAAATTGATCTTTTAGTTGAGTGCTTACGATATCTGAAATATTTCCTAATATTTATAACAGTTCCTGAAGCCACAAAAACTCTTGATAGTTGTAACAGTCCAACATGTTAATCATGGCTGTGGAATCTAGGGGTGTGACGAGACTCTTATCTCATGAGACGAGACGGGACGAGATTTACATTTTTTTTTAATTTTGGAAAAAAATAGAATAAAAAAAAAAGAATAAACATTGTTTACAATACTGAGATATAAAGAGCTGCATCAGTAAAATCAAACTATTTCTTATCCTCTTTAAGGACATCCATATTTAAAATACTCAAAAGAAATATTCCTGTCAATAACACATCTGCTGTAATGTAGAGAAATAGATTATTTGATCGTTTTTGTGTGTTTTTTGTTCATATGAGCTTTGACAGTGTTGGACATGATGCACACATGAGCGTGTGTGTTAATGTGTGTGCGGTGGTGAGCGAGTGTCTCTGCTCTGCTTGTCAGACAACAAGCAGGGCGCGTTTAAATGGGGCTAAAACTGCAGTTTTTGGAGATAATGGACTCTATGGCGCTGAAAAGAGAGCTCGTTTCGCTAAGTTTACCGCTGAAGTATACAACCGCCTGTTGCGCTGCTTATGTTAATCTTCTGATTATTGATGATACGCGCAGCCAACAGCTGATGGATGTGTGGCTGACAGACGGTGAGACGAGAAGGAGACATGACAAAGAAGTACGGAAACAAAGTTACAAACTCACAGATACCGGGACTAAGATCGAGTCTGCGCACATACACAAACTAATTTAACACTATATTCTCCTTACGGAGACTGCACAGCAGCAACATTTCATCATTTTGGACCGTTATGATGAACTTATTACGCATTGGCGAATCATGTGCGGGCCCCAAGAATCGCAAGCGTAGGAGGAGTTGGGAGATGGAGTGTAATCTGAATAGGTCACGGATCAGCTCAGTTTCTTCTTTAGCTCTACCACCAACAGTTTTAAAGTGTCCAGGGCATCTTTGTGATCTTTTATGACTTCCAATTAGGTATTGTTTTCTGTAAGGAGAGCTGCTGCTCCAAGTGTCTGCGCAATATTGATCTCGCGAGACAGATTTTTCCTTGACGAGAAATCTGGTGACATGTTGATCTCGCAAGATCTCATGGCACGAGATCTCGTCACACCCCTAGTGGAAACACTAAATCTTCTCTGTCATAAGCTGCACATTCTGTCATCCAACTGGAGCTAATGAGTAACTCCAGCCCTGGCCCTGACCCCACCTAATGTTGCGGCCCACTAGACATTTCTAAGTTAAGAAATGCATGGCTCAGGTCCTTCCACCTCCTGTTTTTACTTCTTATTTTGGTGTGAGGAAAAAAATGTAAAACTGTTTTCATCAGATTGTGTTTAATACATGATTTTCACATAATGAGGAAGGAAAAACTAAAAAATGTCCATCCTATTTAATGCTGCAATTATTCTAAAATGCTTTGCAAGCCGCCAACAGTGTGAAACAGGAAGGCCAACAACTTTTCCCACTTATTTTGTGAAATTCATCCTTAAAATAAAATAGAGGTTAACTCTAGGGATGCATGATAAGTTTGTTTTGAACTGATAATCAATAATATCCTTTTCCTGATGGACAATAACTGATACAATTTTTTCAACTGTTGATTTTAAAGGGTTTCTTTTATTTATTCATGCACATCTATGGGTAAAAGAGGTTTATATGTTGTGAGCAAAGATATTTATGACCAGTTATAGCTGACATCAGTCGTAAACATCAAAAAAACAGCTTTGACTTTACAACTGTTATTGATCCCTCTTTTTTTTTTTTTTTTTTTTTTGCTTTAACTAGAACATTTCTGTACCAAACAAGGACATCATAGACTAACAAATGGCATACTTTGGATTTAAAGAGTTAATTTTTATAATTTTGCCATCAGTCAAATTTCAACGTGTTGCTGTCAGATTTGACATTTCAGTCAAATAAACAAGCTTAGCCTACACATGTCAAATCATTCCCTTTAAAGATAGGCAGTTATCAAATAAGTAGAGTGCATGCCTCAATTAATAATGGAGGAACTTAAATCCTGTTGCACATGACTGCAGATAAAACACACCAATGATAACATGTTGTCATGCTTAATAAATGTAGGTTTGGGGGGCCAGCCTCTTTTTTTACTGCACAGGTCAGAGCTAAAAGAGAGTTTGTGTTTTTCATAAAGATTTAAAATATGCACTGACATAAGCATTATTAAAGGTAGGTTAAAAAAAAAAAAGTCCACCATTAATTCAAAACAATGCTGTCTGCTTTACTTATGATTGTTCAGCAACATCAATGAGTAACTTAGAGAATGTTCTTTAATGACAATTTGTATTTTCGTCATAATTTCCATCATCACCGCTAATATTAGTGAATGAAGCGTAACTTCCCTGCCATTAGATTATAATGGGATAAAAAGACTGAGAGGGAGAGAGATCTGCTGATGTATTGTGCTTACTTTAATCATCAAATAGCAGCCATTCTGAAAACTTGTGTCAGAAAATAATTGTTAACAAAGATCTACAAATGCAAAAAATATACTTATAACTTTGTCTACAATTCTGATCTTCAACCTATGTTTGAAAGCAGATGTGAATTAGCAGTGCTCAAAAAACCTGGGCTCCAGACTCCAAATAGGTCTTAACAGGCCCACTACCTTTGCATGTTGCAAGTATCTCAAATCATACTGCAAGGTTTCTGATGAATTCCTGTTAACATTTCACAGTGCTTTACATGGAAAATGGCTTACTAAAGGAAAACAAATTAAAACAAAACTAGAATCCTACCCTAATATTAGAAAGTTTACCTTATTAACTTTCTCTGTGTTGATGATTGGGTGCACCAAAT
This sequence comes from Cheilinus undulatus, assembly GCF_018320785.1. NCBI lineage: Eukaryota > Metazoa > Chordata > Actinopteri > Labriformes > Labridae > Cheilinus > Cheilinus undulatus. Next base: position 21,658,088 of record NC_054885.1, on the reverse strand, counting down.
TGAAGTCTCGACTAAGGTGCCAAAATGGCTGGAGCCAGCTCTGTGCATGAGCCTTAGACTGAAGAAAATTGACACAAGCTGAGGAAAAAAAGTATCGTTTGTTTTTTTTTAGATAGTTTTTTTATTCATTGTGATTAAGATGATTTATTGTGAAACTTTGTATTACAGCAACAATAAAATGGCCTTTAATTGTGGATTCCCAACTTTAATGAATATTTGAATCTCTTTTCTCTGTTCTTCAACTTTGTGTTTTAATTTAAAACAGCAGAGCATTTCACTGAGAACTAGAAAAGCACTCAGAGAGCGCAGACCTCCGCCATTAGCCCTATCTCCCAATACTAAAGAATCCTTCAAAAATTTCCTGGATCCAGACAGTGATCCAGATCACTCCCGAAATCGAATGAGTTCTTCCTTATGCCATTTCTAACATTTCCTGAAAATTTCATCAAAATCCATCCATAACTTTTTGAGTTATGTTGCTAACAAACGAACAAACAAACTAACAAATAACAAACCCTGCCAATCTCATAACCTCCTTGGCGGAGGAGAATTAAACAGTGTCTGGTAGCAGTACTGCAGGTGAAATTAAAGCTCCTTTAATTGATACTGAGGTGTCAAAGATCAGCAGCAAAACTCACTTACAGCTCAACGGACAAGTCATCCGGACCTTGTGTTATTTAACTTTTACCTTTTTACTGTTCCCTCATTTTCTTTTCATCCATAACAAATGAAGAATTCCTTTTTCCGTGCTTAAGTTCATGCCATAATTTTCATTCTACCTATCAAAGCAGGTCTGTATCCAAATAGGAAGTCAATTACCTTAAGTTAAGGACACTATAAAAATATACAATAACAAAAGAACATTTTTAAAAGCAAAAAAAGCTGAATTCTTAAATGCAATAAAAAGGGTGCGATAATCTTGATTAACTACAGCATCCTTGGATTTATTGCAAT